>NW_028227272.1:8827500-9167500 GCF_978045245.1 Mus caroli
CCAGGCCTCCAATGACCTAGCAAGAATTTTAATTGGGCGATTTTATTTTATGTATGCATATGAATTGTGCCTGTGCCCAGCAGGTTGGGGGCTATGGGCTGCCTTCAGGCACCTCCTGCTTTGTAATGATAGTCGATGTTCATCACATGGCTAAGGAGCGGGCAGACATGCAGAAAGCTCAACACTGATCCCAGGGCTTTGGAGTTGAACTTGGGCTGGTCTCAGCAAGGCTGATTGCATAACTCCTGAGAAACAGAAGCAGCCAAAGAAGTTTCCTGACTTGCAGAGCAGACAGCTCTGAACCCTGGGTGGATCCAGGGCACTGAGGAGCAGTAACCAAGCCTCATTTAATTTGAAGCCTGGAGCTCAGGTGCAATTGCAATAGTTTTAACCCCAAAATTGCAAGTTTGTGGCTTAGAAGGGTGGATTTGAGGTATGTAGTATATTTTTTAAATTTAGTATTCTCAGCCTGGGAGGCATAATATAAAGTTCAGAGTTTTGGGGTTCTCTTGAAAACCCAAAGAAGAAAAAATAAAACAACAACACCAATAATAGAAAATAACTAAACCAAGCCATGAAAATGCCCCTGCAGCTCTGGCCTGACTGGGGTGGGGTTGAGTAGTGGTTAGCTCCTTTGAACATGGCTGTGTTCTGTAGGCTCCATCACCCCCTCTGGAAGCTGGATCCCATGGCTGAAGGCTGGCTACCATTTGCAATGTTTTCCAGTCTTGTTTGATTGCTTGGTTTCTCAGCCAGACTCCCAAGCTGTGCCCTTGCACACTGTCAGGGGATGCCCTTCACCCCATATTTGGTTCGCTCAATTGTGCAACTTAAACTTAGTTGCCCGATGTGCTTTCTTGAATCAGTGATTATCATCCTGGTATCTCTGAAACTCCCCACCCCAAATCTTTGAATGTTTCTCAGGGTACCTTCAGAGCTGAAAAGAAGGCCCTAAGCATGGGTCCCTTGAAGACCATTCTGTCACTTACCTCTGCTTTGAACAGAATGGCTTATGTTTGGTCTGGTTTTTTTTTTTTTTTTTGAGTGCTTAATAACAGTGTGGCTGGGGAGGGGGATGTTTTTCTTTAGAAGAGTTGAAAAAGATGGCTGCCAAAATTAGCTTTATATAAAGCACCCAGTGCTGACTCCTCTGGGGATAAAACCACTCAGCTTGCATATAATTGCTTTCTGAAGCCATCAACTGCCAAATCTTTAGCCTAGAATTTGTTTGAATCAGTATAATTTATATACAGTGAAATACACATGTCATAAGTGTGCAATTAATACATTTTGACAGATGCTTTTCCCCATGCAGCTCCTTCGTCACTCTGAAGATCATATCCCTGAATCCCCACATTCCCTTATGTCCTTTCTCAGTCAGTCACAATCCCCAGAGGAGACCAGTGCTCTGATTTCTGTGACCAGAGAGTAGTTTTGCTTGTTCAAGAACATTCCATAGTGGAGTCTTAGCATCTGCCGTGCTTTGTGTTCGGCTTCTATTGCTGGCAAGGCATCCTCAAGGTTTGTCAGAATTGCTGTGTGTACAAATTCATTATTATTTTTACTTCTGAATAATAGTTCACGGAATATCATGCATTATCTCTGTTGGTGGCATTTGGCTTATTTCTAGTTCAGAAGAGCTCAGAATTTGAGGCTCTTTCCCATCTCAGTCGTTTCCCATCTACCTTCAACAACTAGTATTTGCCAATATACTTCCTAGTGGTCCTCACTAAAGGTGTAACCTGAGTCCTTCATACAAGTATAATCTTGCTACCCAGGCTCCCTGTTTATCTGCCTGCCTTCCTACCTCCTTCTGTCTGCTTGCCTGCCTGCCTGCTTGCCTGTCTGCCTGCCTCCTTCCATCCCAGTTTCTATCTATCTGTCTGACTGTCTGCCTGCCTGCCTGCCTGCCTGCCTACCATTTTGAATTTATCTGTTTTGCATTATATGACTTTTGTTGGTACATTATGAACAAACATCTACTTGTTCCAGGTAGGGCACCAACAGCAGATAAATGACTCCACCAAAGTTGGATATGGTGAGACAGAGAGTTTATGGAGGTTCCTTACTGGATATGAGTGAGGGTTTATTTATGGGAGCATGGATGACTCACAGGCAACAACATTGCTGAAAAGTCCACCATGCCTCCCTGATGACTTGCAAAGTATATCCTTGGTGACTGCACAACTTATAGGTAACTCAACAGGTTGGTGGCTTTCCTTCTGCAGCAGGTATTATTACTAGAGGGCACTGCTGAGAACCTTGTTTCAGGGCCTTCCTGAGACTTGTGAGTTGTTACTTCCTAAGCCTTGTACATCTTGTCTTGACAAGCCTCCCTCCAAGTTGGAATGTTTCAATGTTTCAATGGAGGAAATTCTACACAACAATTTGTCTGACTCTTGGCTGAAAATCCATTGCCTTTGATGTTGTTCTTTGTATGCTGGTAGAAGGGAAACTGAGGGGGCAATGCCTACTTCCTGTTCATGTTTTCCCAGTACAAGTGCACAGATCAAAGTGATGTTGCTTGTTGAGTTAATGTGTCCAGCTACCTAGAATGCCACACTAGGCTTGAGCATACCTGATTTGTGGTTTATACTTGTATGGCCATGAGAGTAATGTGTAGGAGGTTTGCTTTGCAAGGTTAAGAGCTTGCAGACTCGATTTTGGATGGGTTACAGCACTGTAGGAAAGAAGTCTGGTATGTGGAATGTTTCAAAGACATTTGATGTTTATCTCTTGCTATGTGTTAATTCAAGGCAGGTGCTCTTGGCTGGTGAGCTCTTCTCCATGTGACAACTCGGGTTCCGAGTGACTTTTTGTATGTGGCTCTTCCATATCCCACAAACTCATAGCTCACAAACTTCCATCCACTTTGGGCTCTCTAGATGATGCTTATTTTTCTTTGCACAGCAGCCAATGGCAAAACAGAAACTTTTTAGATAAACGGGTTTGAAGAGTTGATGAGCGTTTATGTTTTATGCAATCAGTATTTAAGCAGATCTTCATGAACCACAGGAGATTTTTATTTGTAGTAGAAATGTGCTCCAAGGTCATGGGAAACACTGTCCCAGTGAGCTAGAGATGCTCTGCTCAGTAGAAGTCCAAGGTGAAGTTCATTTGAGCCTTTAGTAATATTAAAATTTATTTATTCTTTGACAATTTCATATATGTACACAACATATTCTGACTCTCTTTACTTTCTGTTATTCTCCATCTCACTCTCTCTAAACCCATGCTTGTTGAATTAATATTTAATAATAAAAAAAAGACCTCTGCTACCTGCCTCAATGTCCTGGGTTCCCGAATGAAAGACACACACACACACACACACACACACTCAGTTTAATCTCCACGTGGTTAATCTACCTCCCACCGATAATCCCAAATTATCTCTTACTAAATTCTATGTTCTATCTTGGCTGCCCTGGACCCAGTTGGGTGCCCTCTGGGCTAGCTCTCCTTTCTCCTTCACTTGGTGGCCATGGCTCTCTGTCCTCTAGTCCTTTCAGGCATGGTGTCTCATCTCCTCCTCCACACTCTCCCAGAATGGTCAGTCTCCTTCTTCCTCCTCCTCTTGGTCCCAAGCCTAGGAAAATCCTAAGGCTACCCCTCTGTCCTACCAGCCATTGGCTACCAGCATCTTTATTTACCAATCAGAACCAACTGGGGACAGGTTCCCAGAATCTATGTGCAGACACTCATGTAAGCAGTTTGGGGACCCAAATTAACATTAGTATATAAGCAGCATTGGGCCAAACCACTACACATCCTTTTGCCCTACAAGTCCCCCAGCTTAATGTCATCCTTGTGTGATCCGCTGGGTTGCATTAGGGGTAGGTTAGGTGAGCATAGGTTTGGAGTTATTTAGTGGGAAATGAGCAACTTACCAGTGGCTGCATCACATCCATTAGCTATGCTCACTAGGGCAGGGCAGGGCAGGGCAAGGCAGGGCAAGGCTTCCTAAGCCATTCCTCATCCATGTAGAGGACTCAGGCTGGTAACCATGGGTCATGGGTCATGAGTGCAGTGGCCGTGGTTGTGTCCAGAAGACAGCATTTCACAGCACTCTTCCCCTTCCTCTGGTCCCTACATTCCTCCATTGAACCATATGTAACCTGGCTCCATGGGCACTTCTGTGTAAAGACATCTTATTTACTAGGTCTTGTCCATTTATGAACATGGAGCTAAGGGCCAGTGATACTATACTTCATGCTTGAGCCAAGCTCCTCCAAACATGCAAGTAGCTTCTGTGAGAGACATAGCACAGCTTTCTTTGGGCAGCACTTTAGCACTGTGCTTGGAGCCTGTGTTAGACGGACATCAAACAAAGGGGAAAATTGTAGGCACTAAATAGACCTTGAGAGGGACCTTGAATAAACTGGATCTGGAATGAGAAGGCCCAGGCTCAGAAGGCTCCCTTTTGGCTAGGAATGGGAATGTCGGTGAGTCTTTTTACAAACATTCTGTATATGTGCTCATGAGTGACATGGCTTCAAGTACTGGCTTTGATGTTACAAATTATTTTTACTGAGAAAGGTGAGTTCACAAATATGGAATATGTAAGAACAGAGAAGTTAGTTCCTTGGTTGTACTCATAGCAACCATCAAACATCATCGTTATAAACACAGTCTAAATGGACTATGATGACCAATGTGGAACATTGGATAACACTGAGCTAGTAGCTTACAGGCCCAGACAAATGCTGCTCTCTGACCTTAAAGACTTTAAGGGTCTGGAGAGATGTCTCAGTGGTTTATAGGAGTAGTTCCACTCCTCTAGTACACTTGAGGTCAGTTCCTCACACCCACAATAGGTATCTCACAATGGCACTCTGTTCCATCTTCTGGCCTTTGTGGATACCTGCATACATGTAGGACACACACACACACACACCTAAATAAAGAAAAAAGAAAACAAATGTTTCTCAAACCTTTAAAATAGCCCATGTTGCCACTGAATTTTCTGTGATATCCTGGCAGGGCACCTTGGGATCCACTTTGAGAACTGCATGTTAGGGGCTTGAAAGCATCTCACAACTCCAGGAGAAGGATGAAGAGGCTATTAATGATCTGCTCCTTAAAACTCATGTTCATAAATGCTCAATATCACCTCCTTCCAAATTTCATTGCCAGAGGTAGTAACCCAGGCACACACAATGTCGTGGAAGCTGGGAACCACAGTGCAGCTGTATGCCCAGCTAGAAAAGAATGGCTAAGACAGCCTTGACCATACATACCTCTGGGAGGCATATTTTTATTTTTATTTTTTCATTACTATAGAGCCCTTTTATGTGTGGGTGTTATTTAGTCCTTGGTGAACCATCCCACACAATATGGGCTTTATTTATTTATTTATTTTTAGTTTTTATTGCTAAATTCCTTTTAAAAGATTTTATTAGATATTTTCTTTATTTACATATCAAATGTTATCTCCTTTCCTGGTTCCCCCCCACCCCCAAATCCCCTCCCTTTCCCCGCTTCCCCTGCTCACCAACCCACCTACTCCCACTCCCACTTCCTGGCCCTGGCACAATATGGCTTCTTAAGTCTAGCTTATTAAAAGACAGTCCTAGCAGAGATTTGGAGTTGGGCATATATACTTGTGTCAAACTCTGATTCCTGCAGTTATACTTGGTACTGAGAGCAGTCTGCTACAATTCTTTGGGTCTGATTTTCCCATTTCCAAAAGGGGAAATCTTAGGTCAATTTCCCTGGAGGCAAAGGTAGAGATTGATGTGGAAGTAATTTTTAGGATATTGCCCTTGGCAGAAGCCCATGAAGCAATAAGGAGGGCAGAGCAGGGAGGAGAGTAAACAAGGATATTGTTTATAGACTGGCTGCAGCCTGATCTTGTGGCTAGCCCTGGTGTGTAAATTGCACCCTAGAGGTTGTCTGACTCTGAGGCAAAGGACAAAGCTCTTGTGTCAGCCATTGGCTCTGGGCTTCCAGAGAACTGGAGAAGTAACTCCCTGGAACCTCCGAGTAAAGTGACTCCAATGGCCCCAGAGCAGTTGCAAGAGACTTTTAAACTGGTATCCCCTGCACCGTCACCACCATCATTGTCATTAGCACCATGATAATCTCCATCATTGTTGCCCTGCTCCCCCATCATCATCATTACCATCATCATCATCGTGCTAAATTTTTGTGCATGTGATGTGTGCATGTGCACGTTCACATGCGTGTGGTACACTTGTGAGCATATGGAGGTTTAAGGTTGACACTAGAAGCCTTTCTGTCATTTCTACGTTATTCCTCATAACAGGACCTCTCAATTGATTAGGTGAGTGTAGTTAACCAGTTTGCTTTGGAGATCTCCTATCTCTGTCTTCTGAACCCTAGAGTTACAGATGGACCATCAAGCCTTTCTAGCTCTTTTTCTGAGGATTCAAATTCTGTGCTTTGCATGTATGTGAGGGCAGTCTCCACTTTTATCGTACTGAGCATATGGGGACATGCTATCTTGCCTACCTTCCTAATGTCAGTTCTGAGAGTTGGGTTCGGGTTTTGAGCTTGCAAGGAAATCACTTTACTGACCCAAGTATCTCCCAAGCCTGCATCATCTCTTTCTGAGACATAATTTCCATACTGGCCAATGGTACAAACATTAGGTGGCCATATGGAATGGTGACTGGTGTCCTGGAATCTGTGTTTTATTCTTTCCTCGGAATGTACAATCCTGAAGACTCATTGGCTAAAGATCAGGGAGCTCTTCTGCTGCTCCTGTATGTCTTCCTTTCTCCTGATGCTTCCTAGGGTGGAAGGCTTTCCCAGCCTTTGGCTCAGCATCTTGACTTTATAAAGCCTCTCTTCTAGAATAGTTTAAATACAGTACCCTAACGTAATCTGTGGTAGACTTAGAGAAGACTCTAAACAGTGGTTGGTTATGTGGAATAGGGGAGCAAACACCGAGGGAGTACTTGTCCTTGGTTTCATAGAGACTAGGGTTGCATGTGTGTATGTGATGTTAAACTCATCAAATAGAATACTTAAGATTTGGGCATTATGTGTTAAATACATTTCATCTCAGAAGACAAATATATAAACAGATGTTGGATCTAGTTAATGAAATGAGAAGCATACTACTGTATGTGGGGAAGATTTACTGATGTCTACTATTTACTTTGAAATGCATGAAAGATAGCACAGAGTCAGCCATAAGAGAGCACGTTCATAACTCAAGTCCCCTAGAGGCTGTTGAAGAAGATTACAATTTAGTAGGTTACTCTGGGGTGCACAGTAAGGCCATGACTCAACAACAACAACAACAGCAACAGCAACAACAACACAGCTGCCACCTATTAGATTGTTAAGTAAGAAGAGGAATAGGTGGATAGAGAGGTAGTAACAAAAGATTGCAATGTGTTACATGCATTACTCTGGTTGTCTGTGGGTTTTTGATCTATAATATGCTTCAAATCTTCATGGCAAAAACATCGGGGAAAGTTCCAATGGCCAGAACTCCCCTTCAAAGGACAAAAAGGATTTAATGGACCTGCTTTGTTAGACTCTGGTGCTTGAGAACTATTAATTGCATGTTGATAATAATAAGCATATTTTATGAAGTCCCTACTAGATGCCAGCAGCTTTACATAAAAAGATCACTTTGAGTTCTCACAACTGCTCAGAGACATGTCCAAGGTTTGATGTCACATGGCTACGAAGTGACAGAGCCAGATGCATGGTGACTTTTATTTATCCATTGACTTGTACTGGCATATGTGCTGGCTAGTTTTAAGTCAACATGACACAAGCCAGAGTCATCAGAGAGGAAGAATCCTCATTCAAGAAAATATTGGGCTGTAGATAAGTCTTCAGACCATTTTCATAATTAGTGATTGATGATGGGGGAGGGTCCAGCCCATTGTGAGTGGTACTATCGCTGACCTGGTGGTCTTGGGCTCTATAAGAAAGCAGGCTGAGCAAACCATGGGGAGCAAGCAAGTAAGCAGCATCCCTCCATAGCCTCTGCATCAGCTCCTGCCTCCAGGTTCCTGATCTGCTTGAGTTCCTGCCCTGACTTCCTTTGATGATAAACTGTGATGTGGAAGCATCAGCTTCCCGTGTTGTTTTTGTCATGGTGTTCCATCACAGCAAAGTTATGATTCCTCATAAACCAGCGATTTATTGGTTTAATAAATCGATGGAGTTGTCCTGCTTTTCTCATCCTCAAGGCTGTGAAGCCGCTAAAACAAACAGTCATTCAGTGGATGAAATGCTGTATTTCAGATCCAGTGCTAGGAGCTGGTGACACACTGTGACAAGGTCATTTGGCTCCTCCACCATCACAGAACTATGCTTCAGAGATGTAGAAAAAGGTCAGCAGGGAGCCCAAGGCAGTTTTGGAACCAGGTGCTGCCTGTCTGGGAGTCAAGACAGATACCTCCAAAGTCAGGGCAAAAGCAGGTCAATCAGGACCTCTGTAGCAACCAGGATCAGTTCCTGTGCTCTTGGTGGGCTAACATAGGGAGTTTTTCTTTCATTCTGTGATCCCCAGGGAGCCATGGCAAGACATTCCAGAGGGTAAGTGATGGAATCAGACTGATCTATGAATTAGTTGCTCTAATGCTCAAACACCTGGCAGAGACAAGAGAGGGAATTGCTATTATGGTCATGGTCTATGCTGCAGACTTAGCTATAGCTGGTGTGTGAATGCATCAAATCACATGATGTTGAACCCTGGAGTTGGAAAGGCCACCAGAAAGTCCTCTTAAGACACAGGGCTGCAGCCAGGCAGTGGTAGCACAGGCCTTTAGTCCCAGCACTTGGGAGGCAGAGGCAGAGGCAGGCAGATTTCTGAGTTTGAGGTCAACCTGGTCTACAGAGTGAGTTCCAGGATAGCCAGGACTACACAGAGAAACCCTGTCTCAAAAAACCAAAAACCAAAGCCCAAAAACCAACCAAACAAAAAAGACACTGGGCTGGAATGGAATGGAATTTAAATTGGCAATGGTAACACATTTTTATTGGAGGAAACAGCAAGTGTAAAAACGTCTTTGTGGGAAAGATTTCAGATGAAAGACAGCCAGTGCAGTTGAAACAGAGGAGCAGATGGAAGGTTTGATGCAAAATGTTGTAGGTTTAAAGGCAGGGGACGCATCTTGTAGGGTCTGTCCACCATGAGAGGGCCTTGGGACTTCAACACCAGTAATGAAGAGTCAAGTCAAGATATCTGGTTGAAGAAAATCATAGTAAAATAAACTAGAAAACAGCAAAATCTAGATTCCAACTCATATCTGTCTGTCTTGAGCCTTTGTTCAGCTCCGTTTCCTGTTGTTACCAGGATGGTAAGATTTCAAATATTTCAAGCACTGGTATATTCCCAAGTTTTAGATATTCCAGCCATACCTAAAACAAAATCAAACAAACAAACAAACAAACAAACAAACAAACAAACAGTGCTGCACTGGCATGGCAACATTTGCTCATTGTAGGGCAGAGGACATAAAAGCAACCCACAACCACCACAAAGAAAGACCCAGGGGAAGTTCGAACATCTGCTGTATTCTGTGAGGCTTCAGACAGACTATGCATTAGCCACGTGCTCCTTATGACTTCTATCACAGGGGTGTCTCAGGCACATGATATGTGCACATGGCAACAGGCAGTATGTTTGCATACCACTGTGGAAGCATGGGAAGGTGCTAGAATGGGGACTTCCAAGGGGTGTAATGTGGTCTCTTCCCCAAGCAGCCAGAGGAGAATGTCCAGGTTGGTGACCAGCTTTTCTGTCTCAAGATCTAGAGGAAGAGGGTGACGTACATAAGCCTCATCAGGAAGTCCAGGCTACCCAGGAACTTGATGCAGCTGGCCTAGGAGTTCAGACTGATATCTGATAATGTCAGGGCAAAAGCAGAGTCAAAGGTTGTCCATGGCAACTACGACCTGTTCTCTTGTTGAGCTAAGATAAAAAAAAAAAAAATTATTCTAAGACTCCCCAGGGAGCTTTTGGAAGATTTTATACAGGGTAAGTGCTGTAACCAGATTGATTTATGAATTACTATTTGATTTATGAGATATTAATTATGCTCATATTAATTATTAAATGCTCTTCTATTAATTAGTTTTAATTACACTGGTTAATAGAACTATATTAATTATTGATTACTCTTATATTGCTATGGCCAAGTATCTGACATAGACAAGGAGGGATTATGTTTTTAATTCCATGTTTCTAGAGGATTATACCCACCGTGACTCGGTGTACTTAGGTAGAATGCCATGGACTTGGAAGCCCACTGTAGAGGAGACCTGCTCACTTCATGGAACACGGAAAGCAGAGAAACAGGGCAAACCTGAGAGCGAGCCTGAGAACGAGACAGTCCAGGCACCTGAGTGTTTGCTGCCTCCGGAGTGCCACCTGTGTATGTGTGTGCCCTTTGTGGGGCCCTTCGTTCCCAAACCACTACAGCCTAGCTTTTTGATTCTGAATGGATTGATTTAGCAATTTACATTTTAGCGAGACAGTGAAGGAACATAAGAGTTGACAGTGAGATGCTGAGAAGGTGATTCACGAAACATAGAAATAGAATAAAAAGAAATGGGTGATGACTCCTTATGAGGGTGGGAGAGAGGGGTGTCAAGGACGCCTCCTGAATTTCTGGGTGGGGCAATTTAAGACTCACTTAAGGCCTGCCTCCCTGGAGCTGGCTGGGTCTAGAGTTAGGATCCCTAGAGCCCATTAAAAAGTCAGAGACTATGGCACACATCTGCAGATCTAGAAAGAGGGCAGAGTCAAGTGGACCCAGGGACTCACTAGCTAGCTAGTCTAGTATAAATGTTGAGTTCCAGGTGAAGTGAGAGATTCTATCTCAGATAATAGTGATAGAAGAATACACCTTATGTTAACCTCTGGCCTCCACATAGGCAAGCATGTACATACATGTATACACACATGTATACACACAAGTGTAACACCTCCCTCAGATTCATCTCTCTGAAATGAGGGGAGCCGTTTTCTGAAGTTGGTGGTTCTGAAGCATGGAAGGCTGCCTCATTTTGAGAAACTGTTAAATTCGGGATGCTTGGGAGACATCCAAATAGAGATGCCAAGTCAGCTGCTGGATGTATGAGTCTGGAGTTCAGATGGGAGGCTGTTGCTGGAGACTTAGACTGGGGAGTTCTGGGAGGTTACGGGACTTGTGAGATCAGCTGTTGGGAAATTAACAAGAAGAGGGTGGATTGGTGAAGGGCATGCAGTGTTTATAAAGTACCTACAGTGTGCGGGGCCTTCTTGCATGCAGCATGTGGATAGATACTCATTTCATGCATGGAGGAAGATGGAAGTAAGAGAAGTCTAGTCACCACTGTAAGGTCACACACTCGGTCAGTGACAAGGAGGTAAGGAGATCCACCTGCTTTTCCTCTGCTCCTAGAAAACACAGTCCTCACGATCTATAGTTTCCTCAAGGGTCCTGGAAACACTGAGAACTTTTTGTCTCTGTGTTTATCACGTAGGCCAGTGCGGTCACTGATTGGCCAGCTGGGAGTCATGTACCAATCTGGGATTCCCAGAAGCTGTGCTTTAGTGCTCTTCTCACCTGCCCCCATGGCTGGAGGGTGAGGGAAGGGGAGAACAATGAACAAAGGCAACAAGGGTGGGCACTTGAGAGGACCCAGGAAAGGCTGCTTACCACACAGACATTTGCCCCTCAGGTATGGGAATTTCTAGTGGCTGTCCATTTTGAAGTACATTGCCACCTGTGGCAATTCTTGGATGACCTCAGCTATCAGCAGAGGAATGTCTGAGCTTTTCTTTCAGAGAGTGGAACACAGAATGTTGGGGTCCTTTTTCATTCAAAGTCACCCACAAAGGCATATGTCTTCCTGCAGCTCAGACTACCGATGGGCAACACACACACACACACACACACACACACACACACACACACACGGTGGAGGGGGATTCAGATCAGCTTATATTAGCTAACATATCATTTGTGCCAAGAGACTCATAGTGGAAATCTGCACAATTTGAAAGAAAGAAAAATGCATGCTTGTCTGATCTCATCCCTTCGTCAACAAAGGAAGGGACCAGAGTGACCTCAGCAACCTGGGGGACAGGAAATGTGGGTAAGTAGCTATCCTTTAGATTCTTCTAAGTCTGAAGTGGGGACCGTCAAACAGGGCCCATTCTCAGTGAGAATGAATCTGGAAGGGACAAGGGTCTCACTTCACTCTACTGCTATATATCAAGACATAAGTCTGCCTATGACACTTGATCAATATTTATTGAGCACTTTCTCTGTCTCTCTGACTTGTGGCTTAGGGCAAAGAGAATACCAGTGAAGCATGACACAGATATTCTGTCCTCAAGGACTTTGAAAGTCACTTGCGGATATATCTATCCATCCATCTGTCTGTCCATCCATCCATTTGATCACCTGTCCACCATCCATCCATCCTGTCCTGTCCATCCAATGACCTTCCCACCCACCCACTAGGTATCTTGTTGCAGTATCCTTCATGGCTCTCAGGTATGGGAATTTCTGGTGGCTGCCCATTTTGAAGTACATTACTTAGCTTATAATAGGTGCTTAGTAATTATCTGTTGGATGGACAAGTGAGGGAATAAAATGAGAGAATGGCCTATATTAGGCACAGATGAAGAGGCTGTGATCTGCTGTAGTGTTTGAAGCTTAGCAGGTGACATTGGACAGTCACCGGATGGATCATGTATCCCCCTCCTCTTTTCTCATTGGATGGATCGTGTATTCCCCCTCCTCTTTCCTCGAGGGACGATGCCTTTGACCATCTTCTGAAGTCTCACACTCTCTTATATCCATGGTCTACTCTCTCCTGTTTCTCTTCTGCTTCTTGGGCATTCTAAGGCAGTGACTCTTATGACCTTGTCCCTGCCAGTGGTAAATTCAGCTTCCTTTGCATCATCTGCCGCACTTGCAGTTCTCTTGTGCTAGGTGTTTGCTCAGTACTGTGATACCCCTCAAGTCCCTCCCTCATTCACCAACAGGTATTTGTGAAGGGCCCTTCATGTTCCAGTCTATTCCAGACAGGTGTGAACATAACAGGTTGTACAGACGTGGTCTCTGCTCTTATAGAACATCTGTTTCTCACCCCAAATTCTCTGGAGCTCCAGAGGCATGCAGCCAAATGTTATCTGTCATTCTCTTAGGTTTGTGTGCATAGAGCCAAAGAAGGAGGAAACCAGAGCTGGCACTATAGAGCTGCAGTAATTCATTCATTAATTTTGAAAAATCTTAAAACCACACACTTAAAATTGAGCTCCCTTTATTCTTAACAGTTAAGTGTCAACTTGATACATTCTAGAATCATCAGAGAAGCGAGTTTGAATGAGGAACTGTCTAGAGGGGGTTGTCTCTGGGCATGCCTGTGAAAGAGTTTCTTCATTGGCTTAACTGAAATGGGAAGACCCACCCTGACTGTGAATAGTGCTGTTTCATGGGCTGAGCCCTGGACTAGATGGAGAAAATAGGGCTGAGCATATGTGTGCATCAATCATTGCTCTCTGCTCTTGTGTATGTGGTGTGACCAGCCGCTTCACACCGATTGCCTTGACTTCCTTGCAACGATGAACTGTAACAGGAATTGGAATTTGGAACCAAATAAATACTTTCTCCATTGTTTTTGCCAGTGGGTTCTTTCTTTCCTCTTCTTCTTCTTCTTCTTCCTCTTCCTCTTCCTCTTCCTCTCCTTCTCCTCTCCCCTCCCCTCCCCTCCCCTCTCCCCTCCCCTCCCCTCCCCTCCCCTCCCCTCCCCTCCCCTCCCCTCCCCTCCCCTCCCCTCTCCCCTCCCCTCCCCTCCCCTCCCCTCTCCCCTCCCCTCCCCTCCCCTCTGCCCTCCCCTCCCCTCCCCTCTGCCCTCCCCTCCCCTCCCTTCCTTCCTTCTTTCTTTTTTGTCACAGCAACAGCAATGAGAGTAAATTAATTAAGCACTTGGTTCAGGAGATGCTGTTGCTTCAAGGCCTCTAAGTGCCAAATGTCTGCTTGAACAAAATGCCACCCCCATACTCTTGCTAACTTCCTGGCAGAGTGTTTTGTATTGAGCATCTACTATAGACAGCAGTGAAATAGAGAGGCACAAATCCTATTGTGATTTAGTTTGCAGTCTTGTGTAGATGGGTGCAGTAAACACACACACATACCACACCACACACATACACCACACCACACATACACACACACACACCACACCACACCCATATACACACACAGCACACACACACTCACACACTCAGTCACATACATACCACATATCACATATACACACACTCACATACAACACACACACACATATTGATTGTAGGCAGTGCTCATTTTAAAGAAGAAATGATTAGGATAATATACAGGCAGTGGTGGTGGATGAAGAGAAGGGCATGGTTGGCAGTCATCAGTCAACCATTATTCATTTGATAATGTCTGTCTTTGAGATGACCTTACAGAGTAGAGCTGATGATGAGGGTGACTCAGTTAGATCCCAGGAAAAGGTAATGTAAGTCCCAGAGATAGCCATGGGCTTACATGATCATGTTGAACTGAGAGGGAGCAGGGCAGGGAGTGGGGAGAAGCAGATAGGGCCACAGAGCCTGGTAACTACTCTCTATTCTTTCAAATAAGCATGGAGAAACTGACACGCTTAGTCCAATCCTTGGCCTCCCACATATGGCATGCTTCTGCTCCTTACATGGTTTTGCATGTGATCAGGTCTCAGAGAATGGGCGGGCAGCCAAGGCTGTCCTTGACTACATACAGCTTGCTAAAACCCAGCTGAATTTGCTCAATGTTTTCCTCAGCATCCTGCTACTGTTTGGACTACTTAATGCATCACTGCTGCCTTGTGACAGCCCCTCCTCCTGCAGGACTGTGTCCTGTTTCACCATCAGCCACAGCCAGCCAGAGAGCTATAGACAGCTTTCAGAAGGGTGTGTGAGCTCTGTGGCAGCCTCTGTGCCTGTCACCTCCATTGCACCCAGGCAGAGGGACAACTAATTAGGCTATTTTCAGCATCTTGGAGGGAGGAAGGGGCACAGGGAGACAAAGAGAAAGGGACTCGACTTTCTCTTCTTTCTCTGAAGCTATTATTGATTAAGCAGGCAGGGAACCAGGAGGCAGGACCTTTTCACCATCCATATTGGTATCAAAGGCCACTTTACTAGTCACGTGGTGGCTTTGTGCGCAACATCAGGGACCCCCCAGGGCTGCTAGTCTTCCAAGGGACCAGTGCTAATGAGCTGCAAAGTCTACTTTAACCAGGAACAAGGCTTTAACAAGGAGCAGGCTGTCTGTCCTTTGCTGGGGCTAGCTGACACAGGCTTTCTCTGGAATGACAGTCCAGAGTGGTTGGTGGCTGAAAACCCTTTGTTTCTCAGCCACAGGTTTGTGTTAGTCTTCAAGGCCTTTGTGTGGGATACCCAAAGCCTTTGGGTGGGATACCCAGAGCCTTTGGGAGAAGCTGGGGTTTCATAAGCCTGGAGAATACAGTCTTTGACTCTTAGACATGACCCATGGGCTGAGGACTCAGTGGACACCTGTTTGACTCCAATTCACTAATAATTTGGGATCATTTCCTGTTTGCTCAAGTCATGTCTCAACTAGATACCCAATCCTCACCCACCAGGCATCCCACCCATTGTAGGTCTGAAGGACTCTTCTCAATCCCAGAGGCACCATTCTCATGTCCTCTTAGAAGCTTTGCCTCACCCGAGGCGGCTAGATCTAGATGTTAATGAGGCTGATAAGGGGTGCACTAGTTAAGGATAAGGAGTATACTAGCTAGTTTTCTTATCACTGTGATAGATATCTGAAAGAAGCCACCGAGGGAGGGAGGGTTAATTTGGGTTGAGGGTTTGAAAGGATATAGTCCACCCTTCGTATGTGGCTTAGTGGAGGCAGAGCCTCTGGCAGCTGCTTGCTACACAAAACCAACCAGGAAGAAGAGAGCTTGGGTTGGGAGCCTGTCTGGACTACAACCCATAATTCCCACTCCTCAACTACTTACTTGTTCCTTGAAGTCCACGCTACCTCCTAGAAGAGTAACACCCACTGGAGATCAAGTGTTCAAACACACAAACCAATTGGGAACATTTTACATTTAGACCACAGCAGAAGGGGCATTATCTTTAAGCTGTTACTACATGTAGGTGCCCAGGGGCATTAGTTAACAAAGCACAGGGTGGGGAATGCCAGTCATTATCACTCCACAGATATTATTTTGTCAACTTGACATAAGCTAGAGTCATCTGGGAAGAAGGAACCTCAATTGAGACATCCTTTCATAAGATTGCTTTACAAGCAAGCCTGTAGGGCATTTCTTAATTAGGGTCCAGCTCATTGTGAGTCAGGCCACCTCTGGACAGGTGGCCATGAGTTCTCTAAGAAAGCAGGCTGAAGAAGCCAGAAGGAGCACATCAGTAAGCAGTGCCCTTTCCTAACCTGAGCTTCCACTCCTACCTCCAGGCTCCTGCACTGGCTTCCCTGCATGGTAATCTAAATGCTTTAAGATGAAATAAACCCTTGCCTCCCCAAGTTGTTTCTGGTCATGATGTCTATCACAGAAACAGAAACCTAATCGAGATAAAAACATTTTACAGAAGAGGCCCAGGGTTAAAAGTTAAAACAATAAAAAAGCACAGGAAATACCAAGTTTTCCCAGAGGCTCTGAGTATCCCTCACAAAGGTCTTGAAGGCCAGTATAGGCCTGTGACTAAGGCTTGCCAAGGGTTGCCAGCCACCTCCTAGTGGAGTTGAAGCCCAGCACTGGTACCATTATCCCAGACAATATATTCAAACAGGACTCTTGGGTTCATATTGAATGTGGCTTTTAATAGGCTGATTTAATTGTGATTGTTATGAAGAGGGTGTTTCTAAGACTTTCTGGACCTCCTGCGCTCCTTTGTCTAGGCTTGTAATTGTCTCCTTTCAGCAGTGTGGGAATGGCTGCTGGAAGTGGTTAAGCAGAACATGTGAAGTGCTCCTGGTTACTGTGACTCCGAGATTTCAGATGTGGTGCATCAACAGGACCTCTGCAACAATCGAGCCCTTTGCTATCCTTCTGACCTTACCTCTATGCCTGCCACTCTCGCTGCCTATGCCTAGCAGAGGTCAAGAGTAAGGAAGTGCTCAGCAAGTGCCTGGTTAATGATTTTCTATGCATGGCATCATTTAGCCAAGGCTGGCCTTGAACTTGTGGTGAAGCCAAGGATGACCTTGAATTTCTGATTCTCCTGCCTCTACTTCCTGCATTCTGTCTGGAATAGCAGATGTGTATCTCTACAGCCGGTTTATGTAACACTGGGAATCGAACCCAGGCCTTCATGCATGCTATGCCAGCATTCTACCAACTGAGCTATACTTCTAGTCTGCAGCTTTTTATTTTTACACTTTAGTTTTGACCAAGACTTAGAAGCATTAGAATTTGACCAACTGGGGCTATGATGCCATTGGCAGGAGGCGGGGACGTGTGGTGATACTTCTTAGGTACACATCAGGGAAATTAACTGTGGTAAAGAGCTTGCCACACAAGCATAATTACCTGAGTTCTTTTCCCAGGACCCACATAAAAATATACAAGTGTTTTCTTGCACTGGTAAAACCTTGCTGGGGACATGGACACTGGCAATCTCCTGGGGCTCACTGGTAAGACATTCTAGTCTATTCCAGGCTACTGATAGAACCTGTCTCAAACCTCTAAGGTAGATGGAGCCCAAAGAATGACACACAAACGTATTCTCCGGCCTCCACATGTATGTGCACATGAATGTACACAGCACACACACACAATGCAGCTCTCAAGAAAGGACAGTACTGTTGGGGCATTCCATGGCATTATGAATTCAAAGTACATTTTGAGAAGAATGGGAGTGTGTGAATGGAGTATATGCATCAGGAATGTGAGGCCCAGGTACCCCTCCCTCTCCTCTAATCATGGGGTCTGGAGTTTTGTGCCAGGCCCTTCCTCTCCTCTTACCTCAGAACTACATTGTCTCTGACTTCCCTTTTGCAATTATAAATTGTGATGCTTTGTTCTAATTGTCAACAATTAGTTACCACTCAAGAAAATTAGTCAGCAGTTCTAATTGACACAATCCAGGCTCACAGGGGAGAAAGTCTCAGTGGGGTGTGTGTATGGGGGGAATGTCCTGATCAGATGGGCCTGTGGCTGATCTGGAGGGTGGGTGCCCGGAGGAAGATACTAGGAAGTGAGCAGCACCCCTCCCAGGGTTTGGATCTAGGGTTGTGTAATAGAGAAGCAAACGGCAAACTATGAACAAGTCTGCACACATCCATTCTCTCTGTGCTTGACTCCACTGGGTGTGACTAAGATGCCCTGGTTCCTGCTGCCGTGACTTCTCTGAAAGCGATAGACTGTAGCCTCCAACTGTGAGCTAAAACCAACCATTTCTCCACTAACTTGCTTTATCAGAGTATATCCTCACAACAAGAGCAAACAAAACTGAGACACAAATCATTTATAAACAAGGAAGTTGACACTCAGGGTTGCTAAGGCCTCTGCTGAAAGCTCTAACTCCTGTGGGGTTAACTGGGATCCCCACAGAGATCCTGGAAGTCCTACTTCTTTACCCCATTGCCTTTATTATCAGCATCACTGGTAACACTTGATTGACACTTCACTCACTGATGAGTCCAGGCTGACTGGCAGTGAGGCCTAGAGATCCTGTCCTGTCTCTGTCTCCTTAGCAATGGCATTAGAAGTGTGTGTCACAATGGCCGACTTTTCTTATGGGTGCTGGGGACCAAAGTCAGGTAGGTCTTCGTGCTTACACAAAAAACATTTTACTGACTGAAATGTCTCCGTAGCCCCCACTGTAGTTTTTGAAACAAACATCCCAGGTTATCCTTGAAGTCACTATGATGCCAAAGCTGGTTTTGAACTCCTGGTCTCCTCCTCTCATGGCTGTACAATTTTTTTATTTTATTATCATTATTTTTTTTCGAGACAGGGTTTCTCTGTATAGCTCTGGCTGTCCTGGAACTCACTCTGTAGACCAGGCTGGCCTTCAACTCAGAAATCTGCCTGCCTCTGCTTCCCAAGTGCTGGGATTAAAGGCATGTGCCACCACTGCCCGGTGGCTGTATAATGTTTAATTTTGTGCATAGATACTATCTGCACGCTCAGAGCCCTAGACACCCACTGTAGAGCCAGACTCAACACAGGTGCATCATCACTGCTCGCAACAATCTGATTCAGATATCCAAGAGTGGAACTGTGGATGCCCTTGACCTTTGGGCTTCATGGGCAACGGTGATGGCCTTGTCCTGCCATCTGCACCAAAGGATCGTAAGTGTCAACCAGGGGCTAGTTAGCATCTCCTGTCTGCTAACCCAGGGCAATCTGGCAATATCTGGAGACATATTCTATTGTTATACTAGGGCAATGTTGGCTTTTGCCATCTAATGGGTCAAAGTCTGAGTTGCTGTTTATTATTCTACAATACACAGGATTCACACTCCTTTCCCCAACAAACACATATGGGCTCTCAGACACATGTATACACACACACACAGAGACACCATTCATACACACAGAGGAATGGGTGGAATATACAAGAGGAGAGGAGGGAGAGGAAAACAGAGAGAAAGAGACAGAGACAGAAACAGAAACAGAAACAGAAAGAGTATTTTGTCATTGCTGTGGCTGAGAAGTTCTGCCCAAGGAGTGCCTTGGTGACCATGAACTGTGTGTAGAGATGGAGGCCAGAGGGTCTTTTGTACCTGGAAATGGGCAGTAAAATGGGAAAGAATGTTTGGCTTCTAATAGGTAAAGTTCTGTATTATGCCCAATAGTAGAGTGTATGTTAGTCAGTGCTGAGTCATTGGGTGAGCAGGAGAGTTAGGAAGCTGGCAAGTGAGGGAGATGTGGCTGCTTTCTCTATGGGCTGGGATGAGCGAAGGGAAAGGACTCTCATGAACACCCCAGGATTGCTGTAGGAAATTGCCACATTCCACATAGATTTAAAACAGTGGAGGCTAAGTGAAATCCAGGTGCTGACAGGGCCACACTCTCTGCTGTCTTTCAACGATCCAGCCTTGCCTCTCTTCACCTCTGGTCGCTCCAGTTACCTCGACTATTGGGTGTGTGATTCCATCTTCTTCCCTGACTTCAGGTCACCTTCTTCCCTTTGAAGCTATCAGCTTTACATTTCCTCTACCCGGACCCTCTTTGAGGTATACTCTTGCTATTCAGCTCAAGCTATTCTAGAACTCACAATGCCCCTGCACTGAGATTGTGAGCATATGCCCCCACACCCAGCTTCTTTGTTCTACTCTCCTGAGGACACTTATGGTGGGACCCAGTAAGCCAGGGCGACCTCACCTAAAGATCAAGATTTGGTTACATTTGTAAATAATGTTGCACTCTCAAGTTCCAGGCATAGCACTTCGCTTTGGAGCAGTGCTTTTCAACCCACTACAGAAGGCGATGCTTCCTGAGGGTGAAAGCAGGGGCTGGGGAGAAAGCTTAGTAAGGTGCTTACCTCATGAGCCCGAGGCCCAAGTCAGACCCCTAGCACCCTAGGAAAGTGCTCAGGTGTGGGGTGTGCACACAGGAGCCCCAAGGCTCACTCTAATCAGTGAATTCCAGGCCAGTGAGAGGTCATGCTCCAAAGAGGTAGGTGCGATTCCTGAGAATGACACTGGAGGCCTCCATATGCAGGAGTGCTTTTCCATCCCCCAGTACACACATGAACAAACACACCTCAAAAGGATGGAATGGTAAAGAAAAAAATAAAAAACAAACAAACAAACAAAAAAAAAAACCCCAAACCTCTTTGCATACGATTTACCAACCACATTTCAGGAAAAGGAGAAACCAAAGGACAAAAGTCAGGAACTGTCCTCATGTCCTCATCCCTCATCTCCATGAACCCTCACTGATGCCCAGTGGGTTGAGTTCCTCTCTTGTAAAGAGCGAGCAGGCAAGTAGCTGAGGTGTACGGGGACTGAATAGAATCCCATCATCTGTTCAGAGCCTGGGTCTTTCCAGGATAATGGGAACACCTGCACCATATCTGAGCAGCAGCTGCCAGGAGAGGCCAAGCCCAGAACATCTATTTTGAAACAGAAGCTACCATGGCACTTCCTGGGCCTCCCCCAGCCTGGTGTTCAGCTGCCTGCCTTTAGCATCTGGAACCAAGGTGCCAGGCAGCTCAAGAGCTGGCCCAGAGCCTCTGGAGGCATGGGTGTAACCAGACTTTGGCTGGCTCAGAAGCAGCTTTCTTCCTGGTACCCTTGGCCACGGTAGGGGAGCCAGGGTAAGAATTCCTTCTTCCTGCTGGGAGTGCTGGGATTGTTGAGAAACAAGGAGGCTTCTTTTTAATTAAAATAGTATTTGTTTTGGTTTTTGCATGTGCATGTATGGGGTCTCTGTATGCATGTGTGTTTGTGCATGGAGGCCAGAAATTGACACCAGAGTTCTTCTCTGTCACTCTCCCCTTATCTGTAGAGGCAGAATCTCTCACTGGACCTGGAGCTTGCTGCTTTAGATAGTGTGGCTTGCCGGCTGGCTGCAGGGCTTCCCAATCTCTGCCCCTGAACCCAGGGATACCGAGCAGGCCAGGCAGGCTTCTATTTGGAATTGGAGGACTGGAACATCAGTACTCCAACTTCTGTGGTAGTGCTTGCTTCCCTCAGAACCATCTCCTCAGCCTTTGAGTATGCAGAGCAGTCACTCTCCCAGTGAACTACACCTCTAAGCTTGTCAGGCAGTGTAGGGTGCTAGGAAGAGACTAGGGAGAGACAAACATGAATTCAGATTCCACCTTTGTTGACTAGTAGTTCTTGTTGTTATTGTATGTGCGTGTACATGTGAGTGGGCAAGTGCACAGATCTATGTGTGCAGCTGGAGGCCAGATGACAGCCTCAGGTCTTGTTCTTTAGGTGCCACCCACTTGTGTCTCTCATAGACCAGGACCTTGCTATGCAGGCTAGGCTGGCCAACTAGTGAGTCCCAAACCATCTGTCTTTGCCTCCCTAGCTGGCAGCGCCATACCTGGCATTTTTTTTTCCTCTAGCAGGTTCTGGAAATCTAAGTCAGGCTCTCATGCTCACAGGCCAAACACTTTTCTGACAGAGCCTTAGCCCCATTGGCCATTCATGTACTGTGTGCCCAGAAGTGAGTTGTTTCAGCAAATGGAGCCATGGTTTCCTTCTCGATGAATTCAAATGGGAGAATTTCTCTTTTACAAAATACGGTTACATCACCTTGAGCAATGCACACTATCCGCTAACTCTTCAGAGACATGAGTTGGTATATTCTATGGCTCCCATGATGCTCCTCTGTGCCCAGCCAGGCTCCGTCTGCTTGCCTGGGTACCACAGCTGTGCACTGAGACCGTGTGGCTGAGCATCTTTCATTAAATGCAGCAGGTACAGTGGCCTCACTGCTCACGAAAGAGAAGATTTTGGAGAAGGGATGTGGGGATTCATGACTCTGGGTCCTGAGTGACTCACTCCACCAGGGCTCTTACACTTATGCACAGTGAGCTAAGCTTGGCAGGTGCTTTTGCCCGTGTCTTACAGTGACCTTGACTGTGCAAGTGTATTTTAAGAGTGTCTTCAAAACTCAGTGTGTTACTATCTCTGCTTGACACTTTTCCTCTGAATCTTTGGGCATGTTTGATGTCCTTCCCCTCTAAGTTTTGAGAACAAACTACATTCCTTTTTACCATTGTCCCCAAGACGATGTATTATAGTGGCCTTCTTATGAGACAGGGACGGATATGAATGCAAGGACTCCGATTTTTGGTCCTCAGACTGGCAGCAGCTGCAGCATCCAGGAGAAATGTGGACACAAGTTCAGAGAACAGCAGCAGACACTCTGGAGCTGTGGCTGACATTTTGTTGTTGCTGTTGTTGATGGTTCTTTTCAGTGCCTAGGATTGAACCCAAGACCTTGTGCATGCTAGGTAAGTGCTCTGCCGATGAGCTACACCAACAGCCTTAGTTTTACTTTGTCTCTAGAATGCGTCTCACTAAATTTCCCAGTGGAGTCCAGGATGGCCTTAATCTTGAGAGCCTTGTGTTGGCCTCCTGAGTAATTGGGACAGTGGGCCTGTGCTACCAGACCCCACTGGGATGGCAGGCCTGTCAGGCCTGCCTCTGCAGGCCTCTATGTGACCCTGACGGCTACCCAAGCTGAAAACCTCTGACCTGGCCACTGGCTCTCAAGATTGGCTGTTCTCTGGAATCTGCAAGGAGCTTTGGTGACTACAGAGGCTCTTGTCTGCTCTCTGCGGGTTCTGAGTTCTTATGCAAGGGTGTGGCCTGTCCACTGAAATTCTTTAAAATATCTCTGGAAATTTTCGTTTTTATTTTTGTTTGCCTAATTTTTTTTGAGATTGTATTCTAACTACAACATTTCTCTCTTTCCCTCCCTCCCTCCAAACCTCCCTGCTCACCTTCAAATCCATGATCTCTTTTCTTTTAAATCTATAACTAGTACGTGCAAATATGTATTTGTATATGCATTTATATTACTAAATATAATCTGTTGAGTCCGTATAATGTTACTTGTATGTATATTTCAGAGATGGGCATTTGTCATTGGACAGCCAGCTGGCTGCTCTTCCTTGGGATGGCCCCACCCTACACTCCAGGTTTGCTCACTTGCCTGCCTGTAGTTCTCCATGTAGGGTTGAGGTCTCATGGACTTTTCCATGTCCAGTTTGGCATGCTCATTGTTGTTCTTGTTTACCTCACATTTGGGCAGTCACGTTGGTGAGCCTTTCTGGGTGTAGTTTCTGATGTCACTGGGAGACACAGGGAGCTCACATACCAGCTAGCTGGATATGGTTGCTGAAGGCCCGCTGGGCAGCTGGTGTATGGCAGTTACAGTCTTACCTCCTGCAACTGCACATCACTTCTGGCTGTCCGGCATTTTATTGTGGTGAAAACTTAACGTGAAGTCTGTCTTCTTAATCTGCTTTCTTTCGATGGGTGACCTTGAACTGGTCCTCTTACCTCAAAGCCCATGCTAGGATTATAAGTGTATACTATACCACCATGCCTGGTTTATACCATTCAGGGGATTGAACCTATAGCTTCCTGAATGCTAAGCATGCCACATGCTTATGCTAATGCTTAGCTATAACCTCAGTTCCCTCTTAACATTCTATATAAAAACATTTATTTTATTATGGAGTCTATGCCTGTGTTTGGGCATGTAGATACATGTGTGGCTATGCAGAGAGGTCAGGAGAGGATGTCTGATCCCCCAGAGCTGGCGTTACAGGCAGATGTGAGCCACCTAATGTGGATTTTGGCACTTCAGACCTCTTTGAAGAGCAGCAAGCATTCTTCAGCTTTCTAAACAACTTTTACAATTTTTTAAAAAGCAAACAAATAGGCATTGTTAGTTAGGCATAGGGAGAATACTGTATAGGAGGTGAGTAGAACTTAATTACCTTGAGTCTCTATACCTCTTGATTAATAATTACATCCCAACCCCAACCAAATTCCCCTCTGCTTTCTGTTTCTATGAGCTTAACTATTTCAAGCACCTCATAGACGCAAAGCAGTCATTTTTATTATTAGTTTATTTCGCTTACCATGATATCTTCAAGTCTCATTCATATTATAGTACACAATGCAATTCCTTCCATTTTTAAAAAGCTAAATAATTCTCCATTGTATGGAGAATGTATCCACTCATCATGGTTTATTTATCCATGCATCTGCTGAGATGCGTTTGAATTGTTTCCATATCTTGGATGCTATGAATCCTGTTACAGAGAACATGAGAGTGCAGGTGTCTTTTTGAGATGTTGGCCTTGATCTCTTGACTATACCTAGAAGCAGGGTTCCTGCATCACTTACAAGGTCTGTTTTAAGTTTTTTGGACACCTCCATTCTGTTTTCTGGGCACAGGGGTCAGTCCCTAACCTCTGAATCCTTCATTTCCTGCAGGTAATATAATAACAGTGGAGACCTTTTCATTTATCCAAGTAATTGAGAATAACTTATATGGGACATGTAAAGCATGTGACACAATGAAAAATGTCCAATCACCTCTGACAGTATTATTTCCTTTTTATTAGAGAAGGATTTGACACTCAGGAACTTTATTTCATAACTGTGTGTGTGTCGCATGTTTTTTTATATGTGTGTTAGCACATATGCATACCATGTGCATATGGACACCAGAGGTTGGTGACAGGAATGATTCTAGAACAATTTTTGACCTTATTCATTAAGGCAGACTATTTCAGGTATTTCAATCAAACACAGAGCTCATCAGTATGGTTTTGCTAGTTAGCTTGCCACTGCTTTCTGAGGCTAGAACTACAGCCAGGCTAGAAGGCTTATCCATATTTATATGGGTCCTGGGGATCCAAACTCCAATCCTCAAACTTGTGAGCCAAGCTCTTTAACCTCTGAACCATCTCCCCAGTCTAAATACGAGGGCACAAGGGAAGCCCACAACTCTCCCATACCAGAGCTTGCATGTTAGAGTTTGGCACTGAAACCCACCACCTGACCTTTAAGGCATCATAATTTCTAAGTTCGGGATGAAGTCTGGAGAGTTTTCCTTCAGTTCCCTATTTTACTGGATCTTTGGAGGCTACATACTGTTGGTGGACCAGTAAAATGCCTGGGACCTCCTGACTCCCGTTCTCAATGTTATGTCGCCCCGCACTGTGTATAGTGCTGGTCTTTCCTTGAAAACTGTGATCAACACTATGGCTGTTCCTGCTGGGAGATCCATTCCCCAGTATCCTTATGGCTATGCTTAATAGCAAAGTCCATCTCAAATGTGATCCAGTAATTAGTGCTATTTATTGAATCAAATTAGCAAAAGCTTAGAAAGCCAGCCAGACGCAGGTGCTCAAAAGAGGTTCTTAAAAGTCTATTTATTAAAAATTCAATATATCTTTAGTATGCTGTCCAGCATCTCCATTTCCATGTATTTACCCAAGAGAATTGAAACTTACATCCACAAAAAGAATCTACATCCATATTCACACATATTTTATTTATAATAGTCCAAAGCTAGGAACAACACAAAATGCCAATCACAAAATGCATAAACAACCCATGTTATAGCAACACAGGGGATAAGTCTCAACAGTAAGAAAGAATGAATCTCCATACACAGAAAGCATGGGTGACTCTCAGGCGCACTGTATTCAAGGAGAGAACACAGGCATGGAGAGATGTACTGTGCAGCTGTATTCACCGAGAGACTCTTAGAAGGGGAAGCTGCTCACATAATGTGGCCACTGGGTGTGAAACACCTTTCTCTGGTGTTGTGTTCTGTCTCTCATATGTCTTGGTGTTCCTGGATCAATGCATGTGTCAACATTTATCAAGCTAGGCACCCAACACGAATCATTTTAGTGAGTTAGATAAAGCCTTGCTTGGTTAAGTTTGCTTGAAAGAAATCTTGGCTTTGCTGACTTCTGCCTCCCCTCTTAGGCAGGTAATGGCAGCCTTTGGTAGTGTATGTCACTCAGTCCAGCAACCTCCATGGACAGAGAACTTCTTCCTAGGTGAAAGTATGTCATTATGCCACAGATTGCAATTGCTGCAGCAGCAGAGGCCATGTGACCTAGAGGCAGTGTTGGAATGCTTGGATTGGTCAGGCCTGGGTCATGTTGGGGATCCCAGTGTATTGTCAGCTCTTCAGAAATGCATAGGGTTTGACTGGGGAAGAAGTTGTTTCCTGAAAGTACACTGAAATGCTGTTCCTGGGAGGTACAGGAAGGGAGTCAGTGACGAAGAGGCTTTCCACACACATCCCTCGGTACCTTCCTGCCACACACCTTCCTCTCTTCTTATCCTGCAGAGTATCACATCTGTCATGTTCCCATCACCCTTAGGATTTCTGCCAGTGTGCATGCATAGAAAGGCAAAGGCACCCAGAGGAGGCTGGTCTCAAATCTCAAGATTGCCTCTTCCCAACCTTCTTACCATAGGAATTTTATTCAACCCTTCCAAGGCTCAGTTGTCTCATTTGTAAATGAGAGGTTGTTATAGTATCAACCCTATGATGTTGTTGTGGACGGGTAATTTTCAGCAGGTGTTTAGCTATATGACCAGAAAACAGTAAGTACTTAGACACTGCTATCTGCAGCATCACTCACAGCTAATTCTAGTAGTTCTGAAGGACTTTGTAGAATGGAGCATTCACCAAGAACCAGGTGCAGCAGTTATCTTTGACCTATCAGTACTTAAAGCCCAGATACATTGATTCTATCCTACCACAAAACCTCTCATTTGTCTTGAGGGCTTTGCTGGGTATGGCCTCTTGCAGATGAGCTGGTTTGGAAGAATCAGGAGAATTGATGCTCCTGGAAACAGAGCTAAGCTAATGGTGGCTGATCAGCTTCATTATTCCTTGAGTCAGAGTATTCTGAGCTCTCTGATGCAGCCTGTCCTGGCAGCTTTAGCAGGAATGAGCCTCAGTTGTTCCTAAGTGTTAGCTTGACCCACTTCTCTACTCCTGTTCCTGAGATTGCCTCCCAAATAAGTTTATATCCACTTGTGGTTTGAATAAGAATGGCCCCATGGGCTCATATGTTTGAATCTTAGTCGTCAGGAAGTATACTACTTGGACAGGATTAGGGGGGTATAGCTTTGTTCAAGAAAGTGTGTCACCAGGGGTGGGCTTTGAGATTTCAAAAGCCCAAGCCAGGCCCATTGGCTCCCTCTCCCTCTCCCTCTCCCTCTCCCTCTCCCTCTCCCTCTCCCTCTCCCTCTCCCTCTCCCTCTCCCTCTCCCTCTCCCTCTCCCTCTCCCTCTCCCTCTCCCTCTCCCTCTCCCTCTCCCTCTCCCTCTCCCTCTCCCTCTCCCTCTCCCTCTCCCTCTCCCTCTCCCTCTCCCTCTCCCTCTCCCTCTCCCTCTCCCCCTCCCTATCTCTCTTCCTGTTCCTCATGGATTTGAATATAGAACTCTTGGCTTCTCCCACAACACCATTTCTTTCTGCATGCTCCATGCTCCCTTATGAGAACTGCTGTGGTCATGGTATCTCTTCACCACACTAGATCACTGACATAGACACTGCTCAAACTCAATTTCAGAGCCAGCTCCAAGAGCATTCAGGCTGGGATCTGAGCCCCATGAGTGAGTAGCAACATCCTTCACTAGAATTTCATTAACAGTGGGACTTGGGGAAGTGAGTTATTGCCTGTGGACCAGAGGCCCGACTTTGTCTTTGATGAATAAAATATGGTAGAAAAGAATGAAGTTCTGCTTTCTGGACAGGGAAGCCCTAGGAGGACCTCTGTAGGAGAAGAATGCATCAAGGGAAATGAATCCCAGATGGCCTTGTCATGGCACGAAGGCAAGGAGTCACTGGTGAGAATTTTCAGGAAATATTGGTTAAGCAATCGATTACCTTGGCTCCTAACAGGGCGGTTACTCAGTGTCAGAATGAGCAGCTACTGGCTCCATGCAGGCAAGCGACTTTGCAGACTCCATGGCTTGGAAAGCCTTTACTATTAAGTTGATGGGAGGGGTCATTGGAATACACAGTGACTCAAACAGATCCTGGGAGGACCCATGGCTGCTGTGGGTCTTACTCCAGGCATGTTGCAAAATTACCCACAGTTCCAGATTTAAATACCTCTGCTGCCTTATCTGTGACCTTAGGAAGTCTTCTGCACTCTGCAGGCCTCTGTTTCCTCTTCTGTCCAATGGCGTGTGCTATATGAATGTCAATTATCATGCAGTGTGAGCCGCATGGGCTGTAGTGCACAGTATGTTCGACTTCCCATGTTCAGCCAACACATGTCACAGTTGAGGTGGATGAGTGGCAAAGGATGTGGACCCATCTCAGATGGGCTCCCTGGCCTGGGGCAGGCAAGTGCAGCA
Source organism: Mus caroli (assembly GCF_978045245.1). Taxonomy (NCBI): domain Eukaryota; kingdom Metazoa; phylum Chordata; class Mammalia; order Rodentia; family Muridae; genus Mus; species Mus caroli. The sequence continues at coordinate 8,856,306 of NW_028227272.1, forward strand.
TCAGACAGAGGAGGAACCTGAGGCCTGCAGAGTTCTGGAGACTCACTGAGGTCTCAGTTGCAGGATACCAGCATCCTTGAGACTCAGTAGGTTTAAACACGTGCCAAAAGAAAGCCTGGGGTTCAGGTGGGCCAGGCCAGTGACAGGAGCATGTGAGCACTGGGTGATACTTGGACGATAGTCCCAGAGCTCCCCATTCACTGGTTTTCTGAGGCTCAGTGCGTTCTCTTTGAAAATGAAAAATGAATACATTAGGCTCATGTGAGGCTTCTTATGACAACATGTGTTGGGAAAACTTGGATTTGCTCCAGTGAGACTGATGCAGTAGGAAGTGATTTGAACATAATGTGGATTTCACGTCGCTTATGTGAAACTTCCTAAAGTAAAAAACAAGTGGTGACTGCGGAAACCCCCTGAGTGGAGCTGAGCCACGCAGGAAGAGAGCTGTGTAGTCAGGAGTACAGCTTAGACACAGGCTCCACCTCCATCCAAACCCCTCCTAGGCTCACAGCTCCACCTCCATCCAAACCCCTCCTAGGCTCACAGCTCCACCTCCATCCAAACCCCTCCTAGCGTCACAGCTCCACCTCCATGCAAACCCCTCCTAGCGTCACAGCTCCACCTCCATGCAAACCCCTCCTAGGGTCACAGCTCCACCTCCATGCAAACCCCTCCTTAGGTCACAGCTCCACCTCCATCCAAACCCCTCCTAGGGTCACAGCTCCACCTCCATGCAAACCCCTCCTTAGGTCACAGCTCCACCTCCATCCAAACCCCTCCTAGGGTCACAGCTCCACCTCCATCCAAACCCCTCCTAGGGTCACAGCTCCACCTCCATCCAAACCCCTCCTAGCGTCACAGCTCCACCTCCATCCAAACCCCTCCTAGCGTCACAGCTCCACCTCCATCCAAACCCCTCCTAGCGTCACAGCTCCTCCACCATACAAACCCCTCCTTAGGTCACAGCTTCCCCCTTCTGGAGTCACAGCTTCCTCTGTGGCTTCCATTGCCTCACAAAATTCACAAAACTACAGCTGTCTCTCAGGACCTGCTTCTGTAACCCAACCTCAGGCTTTTGGATTAACACAATATTTATTGATGCAATTACACAGTTTAAAGCCACTCAACACATGGAAAATGGTACTACTTTTTTTTTTAATTAGGTTCTTGTTTCTTTTTACTATGTCATTGATAAAGTATATGAATGTTGTGCCCCTCCCCCAACTTCTCATAAGTCCTGCAGCTTTTATTGGATGATTTTTGCCCAGGATGGAGAGTTTTAAGGTTGCATGTGTTACACCAGGGCAGGCCAAATGTAGAATTAAAGCACCTATGAGTAGTAGTGCCCTGTGCAGAGTACTGGGTGGACTGGAGCATCCTTGCCTTCCATCCTTATATAATGACAGTGGAAGGGAGCTGAACTAGGACTCTGGACTATTGTGAAAGCCCTCCAGCCTCTAAGCTGAAAGAAAAGACTTAGGAACAGTCTGGAGGGGCCATGCATGATCCTGGCTTCAGAAAGGCCATAGTTAGGACTTTTGTAAAAAAGAGAAAACTCAGGTTCCCATTTACTGTGACAAAATAATTTACGATATAAGGGAAAATACTGCATATGCTCTCTCACATGTGCACCGTAGACTCAGGTATATGCATAAAGGCAATGAGAGGACTATGTGCAAGAGGATTGAGAAGTAGACAGGAGCAAAAATGGATAAACACACATGAAAGTATTGCTAAGAAACAAATTGTTCAATGCATTGGGCACACACAAAATAATACAGGGTAAAAGAAACATATTGATTTGGAACTAGTAAATTCCCTGAAGATCTTGATTCGGCTGGAGCTGAATGGAGGAACTTGCATGCACTTAGCAAGACCTTATTCCCATCCCTCAGCCCTATCTTCTGCTGTGTTGTCTCCATTTTCATGTAGACTGTCTTCCTGTGAAAGCCGGATGGTGGCCACCAGTTTCTGGCTCAAGTCATCCAGCTTCAAGTCTAATGTAGATGAGGAGGTCTCTCTCCTAGTCTCGCCAGCTTAAATCCTGGGATGAACTGACTCTATCTGAATCAGATATTCATGTCTGGGACTGTAGCTGTGGCCCAAGGAAGATGTTGTTGCTTGGCTTGGTGGTGACAAACCCTCCCTCAGAAATTGGTTGTACAAATGGTCTAGACTAAGGGACTGGGGAGGCAGTTCTGCAAGGGAAATTTAAAGCATTGGGAACTGAATAAGGAAGAAACAGTATAACACAGAAACAGGAATTGAATCTGTATTTTATGCTTTACTCTGCTTTATTTTCTATATAGCCCAGCAAGCCTATCTTTCTCTTCACAATGGGCAGATGCTGCCAGCCCTACACTTCCCAAACTACTCTAGGGCCAGCCATCAGAAGGGAGTATATAAACCAGTTTCAAGTTCTTAAGAAATGATTCAGATTATGCTTGGACCAGGAGCCCATATATATTGAAAACACTATTTAGTGTTTAGTGGTAAGGACCCTATAGGTGTTTGCCCACATGACAGTGGAGGTGCCTGTTGTAAAATTAAGCTACCAGGGTTCCCCTTGTTAAGTCTATAGATGGAGAGATGAATTCGAATTGTCACTATGAGGAGATCAAGCATCCCAGTAGGGATCCATAGTTAAGTCGGATCTGTTTCTTTCAACTTACCAGTGATTGTTTTCAGGATTTGAGTCCAATGTGGGTTAGCCAATAGATGTTGAAGCAAAAGGTGCATGTTAGTATACTGCCATCTGAAGACAGAGAGGAACACAGAGCTAGTGGAGGTGGGGTTGGGAGCACCATGAGCATGACATAACAATGATCTAACTTTTTAGCTTTGGTCTCACCTCTTAGTCCTGCTAGACTTGTTAATGAGTGGGTATTATACACATCTGACAGAAGTCAGGTCACTGGGATGCTCTTTTTTCCTCTGAGATTGGAAGCAATAGATTCTAGATATTGTGCTCCATTCAGACTTCAAGTTCTATGATGGCTGGGGGGGGGGGTAACTGTTTGGATCACTTGGAAATTACATTTTTTTTTCAAATTAAAATGCTAGCTCTAGCTCCTCCCTGTGAGTACACAGTTTCCCTGTGATTTTGGAGATTGTATTTCCAAAGAAGTACAAGCTATTTCTCCACCTGTGGAGTTGATCTGGCCCTGTGCTTTTCTTTTGGCCAAAAGAATGTGGTAGAACAGTCTGCCAGTTCCAAGTCTAGAGCCAAAGGATTTTGTGTGTTTCTGCTTTCTGTCTTGCACCTCGGTGCTTCCAAGAGAACACTCCTAGACTAACTTGTTGAAGGATGAGAGACACTGGAGCATGAGCCAGGGCACTCCTTTGCACCATCCAAGATCATTGTGAATCAGTCAAAAGCCAGCCTGTTCTGGACATGGGAAAGAGCTGAACAGACTGGATATGTGATCCTTGCCAAGGCCACTGATCCTTTTTAAAAAGCTACACTATTTGGGCATGTCTTTTAAGGCAGCATCATTGAGGCAATGGATGCCTGGTGCTCTTGGGATAGAATAAATCACTTCACACATGGTATGGCTAACACATACCATACAAATCTTGGTTTCTGCTCTCCCGATGACATCAGTTCTGTTTTGTAGACAACTGAAATGGGAATTGTAACTTTAAAATGACCCACAACCAGCTAGTTAGGGATTGGTTTGTGATAACAAGACAGGTCTTCCCAACTCTATGTCCACATGCCTACCCCATTTACAGACCCACTATCCATATTAGAAATAGGTGTTAGTCTAGAGAACTCAGTTCAGAGAAGGCAACATTCTCATGGACTGCAGTATTTTGGAGTACTTTACCACAAAGATCTTGTATTATGATTCAAACTAGACTTCAGTGGAGAAAAATATGAATAAGTATCACATTATGGAAGACATATCAATTACACATAAATCTCCTGAAAAATACTCAGTACTGTTATCCACCAGGGAAACTCAAGTCGAAATTGTCACAAAGAACTGTCTATCACAATGGTTACCACTATAAAGAGCAGCACCGTCCAGTAAGAGCAGAAGTGCAGAATAACTAAATTCTCATACGCTGCAGATGTAAAAGGCTACAACCAAAAGGGGTCTCATAGTTTAAAAATGAGGTTAAGCCTGAGATAACCTTGTAACCCCTCAAATGGAATCCTAAGTTCTTTCTCATGGTAAATGGAAACTATTGTCCACACACAGACTTGTATACTAACGACCATAATTTGTAACAGTGCTAAGGTGGAAAAATCTTCCCAGTCCCTGTTAATATGAATAATAAAGTGCTGGTGGGGTAGAACAGCAGTGTGAATGAGTACACTGTGACCTGTGCACCAGGATGGATGTGTTCAGCGACACTGTGCTGAGAGAAGGAAGGCAGGCAGAGAAGGATGCACGGCACATAATTCTGTTTATATGAAATCTCAGAATGGTGATTCTAATCTCTAGTATCATGAAGTCAGTGTTGTCTAAGGCTGAACATGAGAGGCCCATGAAGATGGTATCTGCTGGATGTTGTCAAGGCGCTAGAGATGTCCCATGTCTTTGCCGTGTGCACATTTGTCCAAAGCCATCACCATGAAAGCTCAGAAGGTGTGTTTGCTGATTATAAATCATACTTCAATAGAGCTGCTTTTTTTTTCAGAGCCTTAAAATCATGTCTTCTGGGAGTCACATGGCTAAGAATTACTGGAGAATGATGGATGGGGTGACAGAGTTAGCTCCCTGGAGCTGAGAATGAAAAAGTGCCCAACTCCCAAAGACTTAGCAGGACCCTGGTCGGTGCCTGGTCACTGGAAGTGAGAAAAGGCAGGAGGACGCCTCCAGCGTAGAGCTTGGCGGCAGAATAGATTCTTGTTAAAAGGCAGCTCCAGAAATCCTCTAATGAATGCCTGCTGTGGGCCAGATATCACAGAAGGCCCTGTTTATATGTGTTATTTCATTTTATGCTAACTAACAACTTGTAAATTAAAGGCTATTATTATCCTCATTCTGCGGTGGAGAAATCATGCTTGCCCTCTGGTGCGATTTTCTCTGTAAAAGGATACCAGGGAATACTGAATAGAATGCACACACACACACACACACACACACACACACACAGAGACTCTTTCATACACACACTTACACAAACTGGAACCTTTAAGGCTGAGTGCCAGATTCTGATGCGGGCAAGACTCTTCTTGTCTCCCCTGGGTAACCTGATTACTGGGTAACCCTGGGCTCTGCTCCCGGGGTATCTGAAGGCAGTGGTCAGCAGGCAGATGAGCTGGGGAACATGCAGATGTGTGGAATAACTAGTACAGGTGCATCTCTAGATCTCTGGAAAATCCTCTTGACATGCAAAATGTCTTGTCAGGCAGCCTTCCTTCCCCTCTCAGTTCTCTTAGGATAGGAATAACAGTTACATAAGACACCTCAGCTGTGCTGCCTTCTCGTGGAACAGCAGACCAAGGTGGAAAGGAGGCAGCTACATTAGGGCAGGGTGCAGGTTACAGCTCAGAGGCCCTAGGAAGCTGAGGTTTGGAGAAGGATTCAGGGTAAGGCAACTGGATGGAGAGGGACTCTTCCTATTCCTAGATGACATACTTATTGGTTGCAAACCTTACCTCAATGAAGCTGATTTTGCAAAAAAATTAAGATGATTCTTCAGAGAGTCATGTGGTTAAGATGTACTAAGTATTGCAGCCTGGGAGCTCAAACCTGGGTTGTCATCTTCCAGGATTGTCTCCCACCCACATGGGTATCAGATAGCCTTCACTTCTTGCTTGGACCTTGGCAGTAGTACCGAGCCTTCCCACTTCCAGGTTTCCCAGTGTGTGTTGTGCTTGTGTCTCTCTGGACCCATGCTGCTGCTGCTTCCTCCTCTTCCTCTTCCTCTTCTTCTTCCTCTTTTAAAGATTTATTTATTATATGTAAGTCCACTGTAGTTGTTTTCAGACACACCAGAAGAGGACATCAGATCTCATTACAGATGTGGTTGCTGGGATTTGAACTCAGGACCTTTGGAAGAGGAGTTGGTGCTCTTAACTGCTGAGCCGTCTCTCCAGCCCTGGACCATGCTTCTTACTCATCCTTTGAGCTCAGCCAATGTGCTAAACATTCCTAAACTGAGCTTCCCCATGTGGGTTCCTCCACCAGTCGGTCTCGGGCTTACATTCTCCCTCCTGATGCTCTGGTCCTCCCTTACATTAGCCAGTGTGCATGCCTGGCTAGCTGGATTCAGAGCTTCTGGGGATGTTCTCGTCTCCACCTGCCATCTCGACAGATTGCTGGGGCCACAGACACACACGCTCCCATGTCTAACTTCATGTGGGTTCCAGGGATCTGAATGAGCTTAAGTCCTAATTATTTCACAGTGAGCTTCCTACCCACTGTGCCAACTCCCCAGGCTTTGTGCAACTTGTTAATCAACTCACATTTGAACTTGCCAGGACAAAGATACAATGTAGATAGGTAGGTAGGTAGGTAGATACTTTGGGGGTTTTATGAGGAATGTAAGGCTCAGAGAGGCATAGTGACTGGCACAGCATCACACAGCTGAAGAGCCCTGCCTTCAGCGCTGCATATTACCCCCAGGTTCATTAGCTTCAGAAGGGTAAACCTGCTCAATGCATCAATGCCAGGACTTGCTTATTTTCCCAGCTCACAGAAATGGTACGACAAAAGAGGGTGACATATTCAGAGCCCAGAGAAAGATACAGTATAATGTGGGCCTTATTACATTATCCATCAGAAGATGAATTGGAGCTGCCAAGCATTTGCCTAAATCAATAAACAGTGTGGCATTAATGAGGATGTGGTTCATTTTTCCTCCCCAAATGAGGAACAGTTGGTGTATGGGGAAGGCACAAACCCCACACACCTGTTCCTATGCACTGACCGCCAAGAGCAGAAGCGGCACTAAACAGAAGGCAGGAGGAAGCCGGCACTCTGCAGCACCCGAGGATCTGGCTTGGAGGTGGGATGACCACGTCTGGCTGTGGGCCTGACCCTCCTCTCCAAATCTGACAGGGCAGTATACTGAATCATTGCTTGCCATCCCCGAGATGGCTGGTGCAGCACAGCTTTCTATCTCCACTTACCTGGCACCGATTGGTCTTTGCCGGGGAATCTTTCATACCTTCCTGCCAAGTGTCTGTGGTTCCCCATCATGCTCTGTACAGGAGTGACAACCCTTTGTGCTGCCCTTCAAATGCTGACCACTTCCTGTCTCCACTCCATGCCACCCTACTGCATCGGGGACGGTTTGCCTGCTGTGCCCTGCTAAGGGTGTTTGCTCTGGCCACTGTCCTCCCTCCTGTTCCTCTCCCTCCGACACTCTGCCTTGAACATCAGCCTCCTCTGCTAGCTCCTCCCACCCCTCAGTGCTACCCTCTGCCTCCTGCTTTATGCACATGCTATCTCTATACATTCTCTGGGTGTTTCTATGGCTATTGCAGCATTCAGGGGCCACCTCTGGAGGTAGCCTCCTCTCCTACACAGCCTCTGTCCCTTGGCATCTCTTTTTAATTTTTTATAGCACCGACAGAGTTCCTGACTATCTCATTCATCTGTACATCTTCATGATTATGGCTTGACTCTCTCATTAGAATATAAACTCCAAGAGAGCAGGCCTATACTCTCCCAGTCTGCATGATACACAGAGTAATCCAGTAGAATCTTTGAATTAAGGAATACTGAAAAGCAGCCGGGGAGTGGTGGCTCACGACTGTAATCCCAGCTCTTGGGAGGCAGAGACAGGCAGAACTCTGTGAGTTTGAGACCAACTTAGTTTACAGAGTTCCAGGGCAAACTCACAGATTTGGGGGGGGGGGGCGCTAGTCCCAGGATAAGAGCTATGGCTCCAGGTCTTCAGGTCTCTTTCTCAATTTTCAGGAAACAGGGCTTAGAGCGTGTCACACAGTAGGTTAACTAACACTCCCCGTGAAGAGGTTTCACCAAAAACAAAAAAAAATTTTTTTTCTACAACCTGCTGTCTACAAAACTCTATGGCTCCCAGTACTTGCAGAGGGCAAGCTAACCCTTCCTATGATTATGATCTGGTTCTATTGTGACTTATTGCTTATTTGGCTTTCCTATACAGCCACTGTGAACTTGTTCAGGTTTTTGTTTATTTTTTGTCCAGTCACTTTTATCCCCCCTTCACCCCCAGGACTTTGATGACACCATTTCCTCTACCAGGACAGTCTACCTGGGCAGATTTGCTCATATGTGTCCTGTGTCAGAGGCAACCTCACTCTGTTATGCCTTGCCAGAATTCTAGGTTAGAGTTCCCTGCACTGGGCTCAGAGAAGAGACCCAGTGGGCAACAATCAACATTCAACACGGCAGCCAGTGTGCAGTTCTGTCCAGTGGCTCAGTCTGTTATCTCCTACTAAGGTAAGCCAAAGGAGCCTGGAAATTTATTCCACAGAGCTCTTCCGTGTTCCCAGCTTGCTTCACCTGCCTTGAGGCCTTCCTGCTGCCTTTGGGAATCAGGAGTTCCTAGCTCCCTATGTCAGGCTCCTCTGAGGAACAAGAATCCTTCATGGCCCCTCTGCTCACCACAGTAACAGGCTCTTAGCTCACAGTGTCCTGTCTGTGATGAAGAAAAATTAGGAAAAGTTCAGAAAGACCAGGCCCTCCAGCTGTAGCTAATGCTGAAGCACACCAGCCTCAGATTGGGGCCAATTTTCCATTTTTATTTTAAATAGACTTGCTTAGGCAAAAAAAGAAGTTTTCAGTCTATCTGCTTGCTTTGTGTTGCGTCAAAATCTCTCTGTGGTCTGGAGACCCAAGGTCTAGGGACTGCTGTTTGATGGTGGCTTTCTGGAGGGTGTGTAGGAGTTTGCTTGCATAATGATCTTTGCCCTGCAGGAAAATGATACACACAGAAAATTCCCAATAAGACCATTCGAAAAAAGTGACAGGAAGCAAACATTTATCAAGATCCTCCTGAATACCAGAGTCTGAGCCACACTCCTTGTATCTTTTAAATCACTCGGCACTCACACAAATCCCATGGGATTAGTATAATTCATTATAGTGAATGATAAATTGCTAAAGTTTACCAAGTAGTTATTGTATCCTAGACCTCACGGTGAGTTCTCTAATCATGTTATCTTACCCTCCTGCATAAGGTGAACATTGTTCATGTCCTTTCATGGACAGAAACTCTGTGTCACAGGTGTTGAAAGGCGTTCAGAGGCTTCTGTATGTAGAATGTAGAGTCATACTCTGTCCACTAGACCCCAAAGTTTATCATTCTAGTATATGAATCAGTTTCCCTTTACTGTGATAAAATACTTGAGACTATCAACTGAAAGGGGAAGAATTATTTTGTCTCAAGGCTTTCAGAAAGTTTAGTCCCTGGCGCCTTGGCCCTGTTATGTTAGGACTAAGATAATACAGTCCATTGTTGGGAACATAGGAGGCTGCTCACCTCATGGAAGGCAGGGGCACAGAAGGCGGGGGGGGGGGGTGGGTGCTGGGCCCTACTATCCCATACAAAGGCATGCTCCCAGTGAACTGATTTCGTGTTGCAGGCCCTGACTGCTTGGGACAAGCCTTCAGCATGTGGCATCTGGGGGCATTCTGGATCCAAACTACACTCAGCAGTACCCAGTGGTTCCTCTTAGAGCTCAGCAGAGCTGTTTTGTCTTGTCTTGTCTCGTCTCGTCTCGTCTCATCTTGTCTCGTTCGTCTCGTCTCGTCTCCTCTCCCCTCCCCTCTCCTCCCCTCCCCTCTCCTCCCCTCCCCTCTCCTCCCCTCCCCTCCCCTCCCCTCCCCTCCCCTCCCCTCCCTCTTCTCTTCTCTTCTCTTCTCTTCTCTTCTCTTCTCTTCTCTTCTCTTCTCTTCTCTTCTCTTCTCTTCTTTTCTTTTTTTCCAGTGATTTCAGAGGCTGCAGTCTTGAGGCAGCGTTTATTACCGAATAATGAATTTCATATTTGTTTCCCTCTCTGTTGTTTTGGTAGATGACATGTCTCACACACAGTGTGAGGAGGAAGAAGGAAATAGTTGCCTCCATCTTTTCCCCCTTTTACATAATGTGAAATCAGTTTGGGTCATTAACATCTCTGATCATGACAGGAAACGGGTGTTGGACCCTGAAAGTGAACTGAGGCTTCTCCATAGTTGACACTTGCAGGTAGGGCCTCAAGACACTGACATGGCTGATGGACTTCCAGTAAAGTCAGCGTGTGTGTGTGTGTGTGTCTGTGTATGTGTGTTTGAGTGTATATGGTGTGTGTGTCTATCTGTGTATGTATATGTGTGAGTGTATATGGTGTGTGTGTGTGTGTATGTGTATGTAGGTGTGAGTGTATATAGTGTGTGTATGTGTGTATGTGTATGTAGGTGTGAGTGTATATGGTGTGTGTGTGTTCACCTGGTGCCAAAGCATATGGGTAGGTCAGAAGAGAACTTTGAGAATCAGTTTTCTTCTTCCACTATATGTGTCCTGGAAGCAAACTCAGGTCACCAGGCTTGGCAACAAGTACCTTTTCCTGATAACCTATCTTGCCTGCCTTACTTGTAGCATAGAAAACAAGCCAACTTTTTCATGGCTAAAAGTATACAGCAATGAGACATTCTGTGCTGAGACAAGCTTTGGGATTTAAGAGAATCTCATAGTGGTTAGAAGTCATGAGGTCTAGTTGATTGAAAACTGACTTTCCTTAAGTCATGGCTTAACTATTCAAGCATGTTCATAACCACTTTATGAACTTGCTCACTTTATATTGGCTTACATTCAGTGGCTGTATTGTGAAGTTCCAGTCCATAAGTATCTTGTCCTTTGAACTGACTTACTCTACCCTCTCCTGTCTCCTATTGGTCCTCCTCTCTCCTGCTGATCCTCCCCTCTCTCCTGATGGTCCTTCCCTCTCTTCTGATGGTCATCTCCTTCCTCCTGCTGTTCATCCTCTCTCTCCTGATGGTCTTCTTCCTCTTCCCAGTGGTCATCCTTTTCCTTTCAGGTCATTAAACAAAAGTCTAGAATCCACATCTAAAAGAAGTTAAATGATACTTGTATTTCTGGGTTTTGCTTATTTAATATGCCATGATCATCAGTAGGACCACCTATTTTATGTAAATATCATGATTTTGCACTTCTTGATAGTTGTATAGTAATGCATTGGAGAATATAGCACTTTCAAAAAATTCTTTGTCTATTGATGACCATATAGGCTGACTCCATAACATGGCTATGGTGAATATGCTGCAGACAACAAGGCCGTGTTGTATTCTGACTTGGTTTCCTTTAATTATAGAGCTAGGAGTTATAGTTAGGTCTTATCTATTCAACTAAATATAGTCAATCACTTATTTAATGCTTGATTTCTTCAAATGCTTATTGAGTTTGTCATGGAACCTATTAAACATTTTGGTCATTCAGCCAATTTTGTTTTGTTTGTTTTTGTTTTTTTGAGACAGGGTTTCTCTGTATAGCCCTGGCTGTCCTGGAACTCACTCTGTAGACCAGGCTGGCCTCAAACTCAGAAATCCACCTGCCTCTGCCTCCTGAGTGCTGGGATTAAAGGCGTGTGCCACCATGCCCAGCATTCAGCCAATATTTTGGTTTTCAGCTAATGTCTGATGTAGATTAACCAAGGGAAAAGAATACTCTATTGAAATCTAGTTCTTATTTTAGACTCAGCAGGCACTAGTCAGAAATTATTGATGAATCTAAAGATCATTTTTGATTTTGTGTGTGTGTGTGTGTGTCCATGTGTGCATATATGTGTTGTGACTTTAAAGCTCAACCTTGACTTGATATTTGCCAAGGTAGGTATGTAGGAGTCATGTCAATCATTCTATGCCTTTGAATGATAAAGCAACATGGAAATAGAAATAATTCAGCAGGAGAAAGGAGGAGGAGACAGGGTGCCAGTGGGTGAGAATGACCAAAATTCAGTATATATGTGCATGCAACTGTCAAAGGAATATGATATAATGGGATGTAACAATGTGACTGAGTGTTCCTACACTGCTGTAGGGGAGAAGAAGCTCAGGCCCAGTTAGCAGCCTTCATCCACACAGGGCAACTACCATCCTGGAAACCTGACTTCTCCCATCTATTAAATAGCCAGGTTGACCAGATGACCCTAGATTCATTTTCTGATTGTTTACCCAATGCTCAGCCCTGTGCTCGCAGTAGGGAATCATTTCTCTGCTTCTGCTCTGATTTGAAATGAGGATGTGTTAGGAGATGACCTAGTTTGGCTCTGCTGTGAACATTCTGGGGAAGGATGTCCTCCTGGTTGTTTCCATGGTTTATTGGTTGTGGTGACAGGGACACAATGGTGGCTACATACTTGCATTGTCACTGAAACAAGGACAGCTCTTGACAGCATGCATGTCTTCTCTATTGATGGTGTAAATATTCTTCCTCAAAAGGAGAGAATTAGACAAAAAATTCCTGAGAGGATAATGAGCCCTTTGTAACTTCCTGATGCTTTTCCTCCTAGGGCTGTGGAGTCAAAATGTCCCCTGCATCATCTTCTGTGACTTTGGGGGGATTTTTGGCCCCATGATCCTCATCCCATATGATTCTCAAATTAGAAAAAGGATGTTGTGAGGTCAGAGCTTGCCCACGATTCCAGATTATGGGTTTTTCTTTCAATATTTGTTTTCCTATTTTTCCCATGCTTGTCTCTTCAGTCTTTAAGGGTAGAAGTTTAAATCTTATCTGAAGGGAAAACAATGCCTTGAATTTACTCTAAGGTAAAAATCTTGTAAGTCAGAAGTTCAAAGTTATCCTCAGCTACTGAGTGATTTCAAGCCCAGGCTGGGATCCAAAAGACTGCCAAAGACAAGTAAGCAATAAAAGAAGTCTGGTTAGATAGGAGATGGAGACTGAGGCAAGAGAATATGCAGTGCAACTTAGCTTGTGCATCATTAGCCAGTCCGAAGCCAGTTTGGGCTACATAGTGAGATCCTGTATCAAGAAGAGTCCATGAATTTGAACATGATCAGGGAAGAGGATATGGGAGGAATTGGAGGGGAAAAGAGAAGGGAGAAATGTAATTAAACTATAATCTCAAAAATAAACAAATAAAACATATTACACTTAATCTTCAAAAATGAAAATTCAAAATCCCTTTAATAAAACAAACAATCCCCCCCCCCAAAAAAAAACAGGCCAAACTAGACCAAATCAAATCAAACCAAGCCATGAGAGTTCTCTTAAATAATAATTATTGGTTTCCAACTATTTTTTATTATGTTCTTGTCTTAGTTACTGTTCTATAGCCATGGCAAAGCACCATGACCAAAGCAACTTATAGAAGAAGCAGCTTACTTGGGGTTTGCTGACAGTTCCAGAGGGTGAGTCTGCAAGCATCATGGTGAGGGGCATGGGGCATGGGGCATGGTTCTGGGGCAGTAGCTGAGAGCTTATGTCTGGTCCATGAGTTGCAGGTAAAGAAAGAACAAGACCAGGCCTGGCATGGGCTATTGAAACCTCAAAGCCCATTCCCAGTGACATAGCTACTCCAACAAGGCCACACCTCTTGATCCTTCCCAAACATTTCTACTAACTGGGGATCAAGTGATCAAACATATGGGCCGGTGGGAGCCTTTCTCATCCAAACCATTATAGTTTCATTTCTATTCTCTTTTATTTAAAAATTAATTTAATCATAGTTTGAGTTTGCTCTATATAAAAATTATCAGTTTCTCCCTACGTGAATTATAATATCATGAATAATATATCTGTGTTTGAGGCTGGCAGAGTGACACATGCACATATGTTGATATGTTGATAGGTGACCTGCTATACCTGATTTTTAAAAACCTCCAAATAACTTCTGGGTATCAAACTCATGTCTCTGTGCTTGCAAGACAAGCCCTTTACCAACAGAGTTGTCTCTCCACCCTGTAAATTTATACATTATATATATATTATTTTAAAATAATCAACAACCGTCCATTTCAGAACCTTAAAATGGGGAAATCAGGGCATGGAGAAGTCACCTGACCTTCCTCAGTCCCTGAACAATCTAGTAGTCAATTAGAACTTCGTTCTCTGGCCATGCCTAAGATGTTTTGTGGCTCATCCTGTCTCCTAAAGACTGACCAGAAGGATATATCAGGTGAATCTCAAGGTCAAGTATTCAACCACATAGATCCTGTTGGCTCTGCCTGCACTCAGGCTCTCTCACACCTCATCTTAATGGTGTGGCTCTGTACCTCAGTTTTGATATCTGAAGAATGGGTCTACTAGCAGTTCCTATGTAAGAGATCACTAGAAGACTCTAAGAGAAGATGCTTCAACAACAGTTTAACAAAGTATGAGCTGGAGAATGATCGCTTCTGTTTGCTGAGGTGCAGCTTTTAGGTTGGGGTTCAGAAAACATCACTTTAATGGCTCCCTTCTTACCCAGTGGATTTCCTGTCATTTATTCGTTTCAGTGTACAGAAGTGTGTTGGTGTGAACAGGTGTGAAAGGGTTGGGGTAATTTAGGCAAACAATGGAGACAAGGGAATATTAGAAGGCACCTACATTTTCGGAGGTTAAGATTGTCTTAAATTCCATGTCAACAGACAGGCCACATACCGTTCTTATGTTTCAAATCATTTGAAATAATTTAAAACTCTCATCGAAGCCTTAGCTCCTCATGAGGGGTCTGAGTGAGCATAGATCAGCTACATAGGATGGCAACCCTCAGCCACTGTCAGCCAGTCTGTGGTCACTGAAGGAAGAAGGCAGCAACATGGCGTTCACCTTCAAGTCAGACTCTGATCTTCAAGAACATGGCACTTAATTTGGTGATTTTTCTCTTACCCCTTCCTGCATATACTTCTGAGATTGGAGATGAGACAGCCTTCTGCCATAACTATTGGTGAACATGTGATTTTAGCTGTGTGGTTCAAAAGATGAAAGGCAGAGTGTGAGGGGTACAGCATGAAGCCTAGGCATCATTAAGTGAATGCTTTCCGAATCACCGGGAAAGTCAGCTCTTGTTTCCTTCTGAGCTGATGGGGAATGAGTCAACCATGTTTTTCTTTGATGTTCATGACTACTAATTGCTCTGAAATAATTGAGTTTTTGGCAGAAATACACCTGCCAGAATATATTAACAGACAGATCCTACTTACATGACTTCAGTGAACAGAGACATATATGTACTTTCAAGTCTCTCTGTCTCTGTCTGTCTGTCTCTCTCAGTGTATGTATATGTCTCTCTCTCTCTTTTTCTGTGTTCTCTCACATGAATGTATGTGTGTTGTACATGTGCATGCATGCCATCAGTCTCAGGTGTTCTCTCTCTCTCTCTCTCTCTCTCTCTCTCTCTCTCTCTCTCTCTCTCTCTCTCTCATGGCAAGCTATCAGTATCACACTGGTCTGGAGCTCCAGGGGCCAGCATTTCCTCCTCTCCAGGGCTGGGATTGCCCATGGAGGCTGCCATATCTTTTTTTGATTGCTTTTGTTTTCACAAGGATTCTGGGGTTGAACTCAGGGTCTCATGTACTCCCCAGCCCTGGACTTGAAACTTTGGAGTTCAGTGTTGAGAAAATCAGCAATGTTGGCCACCCTGTCAGCAGTTCCCTCCTCTCCTCGGTCTCTCTGATCCTCACCTGGACCAGAGAGCTAGGCTTCCAGGAAATGTTACTAGGATCGCTCTTGGGCCAGTCATGGGATCTTCAGCATTGTCTGTGGAAATGCTAATGATTCTCCATTTGGCCAGAGAGGAAAGGCATGGGATTGATGACTGTTGGGGCCCCTGCCCGCTTACCACAGGTTCACACTTAGCCCCCAGTGAAAGTTTCTCTTTTCCTTTCTCTTCCACCTTTTTTTTTTTGTGTCATTGAAGTTTCCCCAGCAGCAAACTATGGCTTCTATTTTAAACTTCCTGATATTTCTGGGAATGAAGGAGGCTTCATTTGACTACATGCATAGCCCTGGAAATTCTCATTGGTGAATCAAGGAGAATGCCTTTAGTTTTCTCTCAGAACCTCCTTTTAAAAATAGCTGGCGAATTGGACTGGTTTTCAGAGCACCAGTGGGATTTTGCTAAGAGGGGTGGCTTGTGAAACTCCTCCAGAGATGCCTACTAGGAGGAAGAACAATGAGTTGCCTACTCTTAGGGAGATGATTGGAATAGAGAGAAATCTTTCTGGTGTATATCCACTTTGGCCACATCTCCATTCCCCCCTGAGGTGCATTCTTTGTTCGATGTCTTCCAGCCACATGGACCTCATTTCTGTGCATTCCTTTCTCTTCTGCTGCCACAGGACCTTTACACATGCTGCTCCTGTGGTTTGTGTTCATCTTTCTAGCTTAATCCTAGCCAGCTTTCATGGTCCCTTCAAATATCAAATAGCCATTCTTTGGGAAAATTCCACTCAAAGCTTAAGACCTTAAGTCAGTGGTTCTCAGCCTTCATAATGCTGCGATCTTTTAACATGGTTCCTCATACTGTGGTGATCCTCGGCCATAAAATTATATTGTTGCTAATTCAGAGCTGTAATTTTGTACATGTGATACAGTAATGAATCATATAATATATAATGAATCATAATGCAAATATCTGTGTTTTCTGATTGTCTTAGGTGATCCCTGTCAAAGGATCCCATTTGACCTCCAAAGGGATCATAACCCAGTTGAGAAACACTGCCTTAAGCTGTATCCTGCACTCTCACAGTCTCTGAGTATATACACACACACACACACACACACACACACACACACCCCAGAGTGTCTGAGGTCTCCTCAACATACACCATAGTGTCTGAGTTAAGATATACACATATACATACACACACACACACATGGATATACACAGATGCACACATACATACACACACAAATACCAGAGTATCTGAGTTCAGATGCTCACACACACTCACACCAGTGTCTGAGTTCATATATATATATATATATATATATATATATATATATATATATATACACACACACACACATGCACATACACACACACACCAGAATGTCTGGATACACACACACACACACCACATGCTTGCATGACTGTTATACAAATAGGAACCCCCTCCCCACAATTGTTTGTCTTGATTTCCAACTTGCTTGGACTAAGAAGCAGGTGGGGTTCAGTAAAACCCACTTCTGCATGTGACTGTGAGGGCGTCTTTAGGGAGACTGAGTAAGGGAGAAGACCAATGGGCCAATGGGCCATGGCCACACCCAGCATAGGGACTTGAAATAGCTAATAAGTGTCAGATTAACACTGCTAACACACTGTGTTCCTGTCCTGTGTGATGTGCGTTGCTTTCCTCTTCCACACCTTCCACTCCATGGTGGACGGAAGGCTCAAACCGTGATCAGAACACATCTGTCCTCTCTTAAGGTCTTTCTTCTTGTGTGTTGTCACAATGACATGGCCCATTTATCTGTCATCACATGGTACGAGGTTAGTTAGAATTTTTTTGTACTATGTCATATTTGTTTATGTAACACATAGAAACCAGCATAAGGTTGGCAGTCTAATTATGCATTCTATACAGCTGTGGCACGCTCAGCTTACTTATGAGTGTGTGTCCAGAAAGTGGAAGGGGGAGCAGGCCGCTGCCCCCTTGTTCTAAAGTTATGATTATAACCTCAGCATTGCTCCATTTCTTTTAAATTCAGTGGGAGTAGTGGCCTCTTGATGATTTGGAGAGACTCCTGGTGAGATTTCCAGCAGCTACCATATGGTAGCTCTCCCTGTCCTTCTGGGCTTCAGGGTATTAGACCTTGGTGACACTCACAGGGAGGTTTCTTGGAAGACTGAGTCAGTGTGCCACTGTGTTGTCATTGTGACAACACAGGAGCTGAGCAGGGCTCTAAGGTCCCCAGACACACTGGTTGTGTTTTCCTTCCAGTATTCTGGGGGTTGAGCTAGCCTTGGGAAAGTTCAGAAATGCGTTCCAGGGTGGAATACTTATTTTACATCACTGTAACAAAATAACTGATAGAAAAAACTTAACAGAGGAAGGAGGTTTTTTGTTTTTGTTTTTGTTTTTGTGTTTTTTTTTAATTGGGGGCAGGGCTCACAGTTTCAAAGGGGTCTTAGTTTATTGTGGTGGGAAAGGCAAGGGCTACATTTGTGTCAGTGGGAACCCAAGGCACTATCATGGTCACATGACAGAAGGCAGGAATCAGGGGTGGATCTTACCTTCAAAGTCCCACCCCCTAGTGACCTACTTCCATCAGTTAGGCTCCACCTATTAAAGGCTCCACGGCCTTCAAAACTGTTGCAGGATGAAGATCCAGCTTTCAAAACAAAAAACGAGCCTGTGAGGGCTATTTAAGATTCAAGCCATAACAGGGAATCACAGAGAAGTCACTAGCATACTGAGGATCCTACAAAATCAATTTTCTATTGCTGCTTTTCAGCCAGGGAATTTTTAAAATATCATTTCTTGTGTGGGGGTGAAAGTGACTGAACAAGTGACTCTCTGTGCTTCCCGGCAGCTGACACAGCCTTGCTAAGAGATTCCTATAAGGATGGGTACCACCTGCACCTCCAGATGTGGTTCTCAGAATGCTAGGGACACATTTGTGTTTCCCAGCTACAGACCTGTCTCCTCTAGTCAGTGGAGCCCGGTAGGATTGGGCTGGTCACTGGGCCATGGTCTTAAAGGATATATTGGGACCTCAGCTTTTCTTCTCTTTCTTTGCTTCTTGGTCACACACAGTGAGGTGGTCAGCTTGCTATACCATATGTGCCCACCTTGATGCATGGCTATGATCAACGGGAGGCTGAGATGTGGGGATGAATTCATGGTAGTCACCCAGGAAACGCTGGATGAATGAATAGTGAGAGATGAAGGCTGCAGACTGACATGGGCTGAATTCTGAATTCATTATGTCAAGGTCAGAAGGTCAGAGAAAGCACATATCCATGTCAAAACACATGACAGGACATATTGGGGCATCCACTTGAATCAGACAGACCCAGTGACAGCTGAGAAATGCACTTTCTATGGCTCAGAGAAGGCCTAGGGTAACCGAATTAGCTTTCACTGATCTTAAAGGTCTAGGGTGGGGTCCTAGTTATCTTTTGCTGAACTTGACACAGCCCAGACTTGCATGGGAAGGATTGTCAGTCAAGGGATTTCCTAAATTTGATTGGCCTGTTGGCATGTCTGTGAGGGGTTGTCTTGATTGATAATTGGTATAGATGATGCTTTCCCACTATGGGCATTACCACTCCCAGGACTGGGGCTATATAAGAAAGCCAACTGAGTTGGAGCCTGCCAGTAATCCAGCAAGCAGTAATGGACTGTGACCTGGAAGTGCAAGCTAAATAAAGCCTTTCCTCCTCTAGGTTGCATTTGGTTGGAATGTTTTATCACAAAGACAGAAAGTAAAGCGGAGCATGCATCTCGGAGCTAAGAAAAGATCTCATTCTCTAAACCCCCAATTCACTTCTCTGGGCCGGTGTGATCTGTGTCATCTCTCCATGCTAGAGTTACATGTAGATATGAAGGTTTGGGGATAAGAGGCTAGTGAGTTCGGAGATCCCATTGGCGTATGAGACCAACAGCAGAGGAGGTTTGGGCATTACCTTAACTGGGATGGGAGGAGCCACCTGGCATGGCAGAGACATGTTCTCTGACTGGACAGGTGAGAAGAAAGACAGAAGGAGATTTGGGGCAGGGTATTGGATAGGCTTGTTAGCGGATTGAGGACAGGCTGAGGATATACTATCTAAGAGGCTGGAGTGGGGCTTTTCCCACCACTCTGCAGTTGCAAGCTCAAGGACTTGACTCAGAACCAAACCAGATTAGCAGAGTGGGCTGAGTGGTTTCGACACCCCACCCAGGGGTGTATCACACACAGCTGAGACTCAGAGGGATCATTCTTCAGGTTCAGGAAGCAGCTAATGAACTGCCCAGTGGCATGTTTGTGACCTTGAGATGCCCTAGTCCTCCCTGAGACTGACCTGTATGGGTCAAGCTGCACTCAAAGGCAAGCAAGTAGATAATCTTAGGCTATAGCAACTTCAGGAGACAATGTCTTCAGGCTCCTCCATTCCCTGTATCCTAATTGCTTGAAGTTTCTGAAGTGTAGGTTGTGGGGCCTCACCTTGATCTGTGGGTAATGGGAAATAAGAGGCTGAGACTTTGCCAAGGGAAGGCATCTGATACCACATGAGCTTGGAAACTGCAGCTCTAACTCAGTGACTCTTAACCAAATGTGCCCTCGGGAGCGCCTGCAGAGTTATTTGCACCCCTAAACATGCCAATCTTGCCTCCCAGAGACTCTGACTCAGGAGGGGTGAGGATGGGTCAAGCACATGAATTTTAAGTTGAAAAATAAGTGAAAGGCATTTCCAGCGATTGGACTCACAGGAATCTGATTTTATTGCTGCCTTGTTTTGCAGTACCCAAGAGCCTCTTAGACATGCAATTTGGGGGATGACCCTGGAGATAATAAATCTGTGACTGGGAGACAGGAAGGGGACTTAGGCTGGGACGAAAGGTACTGTCATTTCTCTACATGAAAGCTTTCTGTCCGGCCTCCCTTTGCTCCTCTGTAAGAGGTGGATGGTGATGGACACTTGTGGAGCCATGATAAGGAAAAGGGAGGGACAGAGCATGGCTCGTCCCTTGTTTAAGGCCAGCCACTACCTCTTGCATATGAAATGTCTTCCATGGGCTTGTATGTCTGCACACCTGAGCCTCAGCTGCTGGTGACTAGGGAAGTTGCAGAATCTTTGGGACCTAGGGCCCAGTTGACAAATGAAGGACACTGAATGTGGCTCTAATGGGTTATAACCAGCCTTCCTCTAGTCCACTGTTAGAGGAAAGTGGTTTGCCACAGTGATGGAGAACTGACTATTACAAGCTGTTGTTACTAGACATCAGATGGTATATTCACTCAAGAGGAAGGGTCTTTCAGATCTCAATGCTTCTGTCTCCATGAGGATCAAGGCACCAGCACAGGGGACAGGCAGGGCTCAGCTGTCAACCTGCCACTTGGGAGTATATTCTGTGAGAAATAGTAAACACAGGGTGGTGCTCCGGGCTCCACACAGGGCTTGCTGCAGCTGAGTGAGACCTACTAGAACAAGCTTCTCAAGGCTCTGTGCTATAGCCAGAGATATAAATATGCCTCACACAGCATTCAAAGAATCGTTCTGCAGCCTACACAGATGTCAAAATAATAACGCAGTGATGTTAGGAAGGAGGTAGTCTTGATGACTATTCCTCATCTGAAGTTATGTAATATTCTCTCTCTCTCTCTCTCTCTCTCTCTCTCTCTCTCTCTCTCTCTCTCTGTGTGTGTGTGTGTGTGTGTGTGTGTGTATGTGTGTGTGTGTATTGATATGGTTGTTAAGGGAAATGATCTAAAGTTATTGGATTCCATCAGAACCTTTGCACTGGGCCATTTCTTACACTGTCTGGATGTATTCAAAGGGACTTGAGCAATATGACACACTAGAGAACACTTTAGGGGTAGACAACATGATGCTGTGTGGGAGAGCAGGACTACTCCATGGGTACTTAACTACACCGACTGATCCACCCAGGCATGCTCCTTGTTCTCTAAGCTTGCAACTCATTTAAAGTGTTAGCCTAACACAGGGGCCAGGCACGTACCACAGTTATTTCTAGATGTGATATCATCTGTGAAGAAACAAATAAATGGCCAGAGGTTCATGAGGTCCCATGCCTGTCTGAGCAGTGGATGGGTTGCCTGGGGAGGGAGAGTTATTCCCCTCGATGATATAGCCCTTATAAGTTGACCAAACTGCAGTAAATGGCCCCAGCCCATGCTCATGCAGACAGTTAAGTTCAGCAGGTCACTAACGTAAAAAGAACACATAAGTAAGGAGAGATGAGACTGAAAAGGGAGAGGGGTCCCAGGAGAGGGAGGGTCCATGACAATTGTGCATGAAACAATTATCACAAAAAGCATGAGAAATAAACTAAATGGGACCTAAGGTGATGGGCTTGGTGTGGCTGTGGAGGTGCCTTGTAAGTCAAGACTGAAAGCTTTAATCTATTGAGGAGCTGGGGGTGGGGACCATGGAAGACAAGTGCATATGGTGTGGGGAGCAGAGGATGCTCAGGAGGAAAGGTGGGGAGGAACAGAGGGCTGTGCCCAGGGATGCTAACTGATGCTTGTTATTTTTATTTTTCCCAAGTCTGTTACAGCAATGGTTGCCAAATATAACCCAGGGTGCCCAGATAAATTTGAATTTCAGATAAACAATGGGTAAGGGCTTAGCCTAAGTCTGTCCCAAATATTGCGCAGGACTTATCCTAAAACCTCATTGTTTATCTGAAATTCACACTTAACTGGATGTCCTATATTTTACTTGCTAAATCTGGCAATCCTAGTTGTAGTGGTTAACTAACTCTGCACAAACTGGCAAGTAGCAGAGGCACTCAGGTGGGTTTTACAAGTGAAGACTGTGCCTTATTCTACATTTGTGTCTTTGAATTCTGTAGTCTTGTAGAGAGTGCTCTGACCCTGCTGTGTAACCTAGGGCGGGTTGCTTGACCTTTCTGTGTCCCAGTTACCACACCTGAGAAAGGAGTCCTAACTTGGATCATATATACTGAGGGCCTGGCTTCAGAATGTCTGCTGTAAAGAGTACTGGAGGTTTTATTGTTTGAGGGCACAAGCAATTGCAGCCCTCATGGTCCCCGAGACCAGGACACTCAAGAATTTCTTGGAATAGGGAGAGATGAATATTACTGATTTGCCCTAGGCTTTAGTTGAGACAGGCGTCACACAGTAACTGATTAATTACATGTCACCACTTGCAACAATGGGTAAATGAGATTTAAGTAAGAGTGCCTGTGCCATGGAGACTGTGACAGAGACACAGTCAATGACACGAGGGAAGGGAGTCAGGAGGACACATCAGCACCTGGAAGACCTTGGCCATGAGTGGCCTGGAATGGTCTTGCCTGGGGAGAGAACAGGAGTTTCCCTGTAGCTCTTGTCCACGCTGGGCACAGGCCTGCCCTTCGTCTCTGAGCCTTTGCATCTGTCCTACGCAGAGAGAACTTTGATATTTTTCAATTTCGTCTTATTCTGTTTCATTGGTGGTGCATTTCATCACTCCGAAGCGTACCTTGATGACTGCCACTTCCACATTCCACATGTCTCTGAGCAGGTCTGAGCCTTGAGCACATGTGGTAAATGTTGTAGGTCTTAGGATGAGTGTTCAAGCAGGACAGTCATGGGAATTAGTAGCTTGGGAGCGTTCTCGGGAGCTGGCTGTGGGATCTAACCCCAGTGTGCAAGCACTGGGCACTGAAATCTTCTACAGACTTACTGGACAAGATCTCAGAGAGCCCAGATCAATAGGCCGATGGGTCCGTACTGGCAGGCCTCAGGTTTGAATATGGCTCCTCAGCTCTCTAGGTGAGTTACATATGTAGTTAGTGCCTCCTTTTTGCCTTCTCTTCATCCATTCTGGTAAGGGCCACAAATCTATCTGCATCTCTCCACATGAACTTGCCTCCTTCAATCTGTTCCCTGGCATGACGCCAATATGATCGACCTGAGAGGTAAGTCTGATCAAATGGTTGCTCTCCTAGGCAGATGCCCTGAGTGGCTTGTTCCCTGAGTGGCTTGTCCAGTCTTCAGGGTAGAGCCTGACATCTGTCATACGGCTAGGACCCCATGTTCACTCTGTGGACTGCTCCTGCTATAGCCCACCTCCACCGAGATTTTGGTGGAGACCTCTTGCCGTTGACTCGGCTCAGGAGTCCTGTTCTCACCTTCCACCCTCTGCTATCCTCTACTGATCTCTCCCTAACTTCATATCTCATGCAGACATCACCCCCTCAAACCCACGGACACTGGCATTTCCTGTGCAGACTGATAGCATCTTTTTAACTTCTCCAACACAGTGCCATTCCAGATGAGCTGGGGTAAGGCCAGTATTCTGGAGGCATCCAGTGGCTGGAGGATTCAACACTGGAGCTCTGAGAGCCAGAACCCTGAGTCCATGACTGAACTCATGGGAGCCCCACAGGCTTTTACCTCCCTGTGCCTCAGCTCCCCTACCTGTGGTACCTACCACTGAAAGCTGCTTTCACTTCCCTACACTGAGCAACAGGCCGACCACACTCTCTGTAGAGATACAATGTTGCATGTGTAATGTGCCTTGCACCATTGTGCCTTCTGCATCGGAGATGCTTGGGAAAATACTGCTTGTGGGGAAGGGGAGAGGCTCAGTGGTTACAGCACTGGCTGCTCAAGCTGGAGGATTAGAGTTCTGATTCCCAGAACCGAGCGGGTGGAGGGGCCATCTCTTTCCCATTGCCTTGCCATCTTTTTTTTTTTTTTAATATTTTTTTATTATGTATTTTTCTCAATTACATTTCCAATGCTATCCCAAAAGTCCCCCATACTCCCCCCCCCCACTCTCCTACCCACCCATTCCCACTTTTTGGCCCTGGCGTTCCCCTGTACTGGGGCATACAAAGTTTGCATGTCCAATGGGCCTCTCTTTCCAGTGATGGCCGACTAGGCCATCTTTTGATACATATGCAGCTAGAGTCAAGAGCTCCGGGGTACTGGTTAGTTCATAATGTTGTTGCACCTACAGGGTTGCAGATCTCTTTAGCTCCTTGGATATTTTCTCTAGCTCCTCCATTGGGGGCCCTGTGATCCATCCAATAGCTGACTGTGAGCATCCACTTATGTGTTTGCTAGGCCCAGGCATAGTCCCACAAGAGACAGCTATATCTGGGTCTTTTCAGCAAATGCTTGCTAGTGTATGCAATGGTGTCATCATTTGGAGGCTAATTATGGGATGGATCCCTGGATATGGCAGTCTCTAGATGGTCAATCACCCATGGAAGGAGTTACAGAGACAAAGTTTGGAGCTGAGACAAAAGGATTGCCTTGCCATCTTTAAGGAAAGTTTTCCAAGAGAGAACTCACATAAGGACAGTCAGCCTACTTATATGCTGCTCTGGGTCGCGGTGATAGTCTCCTTAAAGCACAAGGCTCATATGAACTTTTGGCCAGCCAGAGCAGGCTGATTTCCATCTGGGGACTGGGGCTTGGTGACTTTCCTCATCCTCTCTGTGTCCCACTAGAAGTTATGCAAGTAATTCTGGCAGATAGCCCAAGTTCTAACAAATATTGTGACTGGGCCATTGAGAAACCTAGCTTCCAGAATGACTCACAGTGGCAAAAGGCCGCATGTGTGCGCGTGTTTGTGTGTGTGTGCGTGTGTGTGCGCGTGCACGTGAGTGCATGTGAATTTCACTGTTGAAGTGTGATCTTACAAGGCAGGGTGCAATGTCTGTAAGATCTGCTCCACCACCCTTTCTCTCTTGCAACCTACTCCATAAATGAGGGCATCAGGAGGTGGGGTCTGTGGCAAATGATAAAGCCACAAGGGTCCCATGTTGAGATAGCAGGTGCTCCCTTTAAGAAGAGAGGTCCTTTGTGTTATGTGAAGTTACTGTGAGGAGACAGGGTCTATAAGGAAGGGGCCTAGATGAACACAATCTGCCTGTGTTTTGGGCTTCAACTTTCCAGCATCCACACAGTGAGCAGAAAGTTTCTGTGGCTTACAAGCCCCTGGCACATGGCACTTTGGCACGGCAGCTTGAATGAACTAAGAGAGAGGGTGTCACTGAGAAATCCTACCATCTGGGATCTTCCTTTTTATAGTATGGTTTTAGTCATTTTTCCTTAAAGAAAAAAGTGTGTGCTTGCATGTGCATGCATGTGCATAAAAAATGGCCAGAGGTGGCTCCCTCCTTCTTCTGGTCCTCCTGCCTGCCCCATGACTGTCCCTGTTGCTTTGTCCCTGTCTCTGAAGGTCTCCTCACAGATCTTTCTTTCTTCCCAGCCTCTCCTCTCCCAGCACCCAGTCTCCCTGAGTTGGTACAGAAGTGCTGGTTACCTAGGAAACCACCACAGTGGGAACACATGCGATTGGTCAGATTGGGGCCTGACTCTGGGTTGGTGGGCAGATTTTCGGGGTGATTCTCTCTTGTCTGCAGTATCTTCTGGGGGAGGGGCAATCTCAGGAATATGTCAGAGAAGTGGACGGCCCTGGTAGGCTGGGCTTCTCTGCTGGGGAAGGCTTTCCTGTCCTACTAGGGATTTAGTTGCCTGAGGAGGCCAGGAGCATGTATTTCCAGTGCAGTAGGAGGCTGGGGAGTGAATGCAGGGTACTGCAATCCTCATGGCTAACACTGGCTAACACCTAGAGAGCAAAGAGCCGCCACTTTTTGTTATCAGTTAGCAAAACTGGACACAGGTGTTGTTTCTCTTCCTAGTCTACAGATGAGGAGAGGGAGGCTCAGGGGAATAAGTAAACTTGTAAATAAACAAGGCTTTCTGTTGTGGGGGCTTGGTTGCCTAGGCTGGCCTTGAATTGGAAATCCCCCTGCCTTAGCCTTCTCTGCGCTGGGATTACAGGTGTGTGCTACCTTGATCAGTATTCACTGATTCCTGGGGCTCTGGTGGAGGCCCCAGAGAGGGTGGGCCAGATAGTGTGCTGTGTCCCTTCAGCTCAGTCCTCCCTTAACCTTGATCCGTGTCTTTCTGGAGCAACCACTATTCATTTCATGGAGCTCTTAAGTTCCTGGGAATGGAGGCAAAACACCTGCTTACTCTTTATTTAAGAATGACAAGGAGGGGATGGGGTGTGGCTCAGTGGAAAGGCTCTCACTTGGCATGCACAAGACTCTGGGTTTGACTCCAAGCATCACAGAAGAAGAAGAAGAATTGGAGAAGTAGCAAGGGAAGAATAAGAGACAAGGACACACAGAGAGTGAGAGACAGATGGCAAATGTTTCTGCAGATGGGTAGATGGGAGTTACACAGCAGTGTGAGTGTGCTCACTGACATCACAGCAATTAGAGATATCAAAGATGGCTAAGTTTTATGTTATCTCACCACCACCACTACCACCACCACCATCATGATTGTGTGTGTGTGTGTGTGTGTGTGCGTGCATGTCCCTTTGCCTGAGTGATATGTCCAGATGTCAGAGCTAAAGGCTGATTGCCTATCTGCCTGTCTTTCTACTTTAGTTCTCATGATCTGAAATGTTCATTTCTCACCAGGTGCTCACTATTTAGGTCTCTGCTAGACTGGCAGGCCAGCAAGCCCCTGGTTCTCCCTGTCTCCACTCTTAACCTACCACTGGGTTTATAGGCATGATCACACCAATCTTTTTGCATGGGCTCTGGGTGGTCTGAGCTCTGGTCCTCATGATTGTGTAGGAAATACTTTACCCACAAGGTCATTTCCTCAGTTACAAGTTAACAGATAACTCAGGATCAGATGTGCCACCAACTAAGCTTTGTGCACCTCTGATTCTGTACCTTGCCTTTTCAATGTGAAGGATACTAATTATCTGACAGGGACTTTGGGAGCCTTTGTAGATGCCAACAGGCCTCGGGCAACATGCAAACCTAGGCTATTTCATTACACCTCTTATGTCAGAAACAGCATATCTTTTAACTTCTCCTCACAGGCAAAGTCTTGGAGGCTCAGGAGGAGTGTGGATTCTGGAGGATACCCAGTCATGTAGGTAGTGCAGCCCTACTTTGAATGTAGCCAGACTCTCTGATGCTCAGGGCTCTGTCCATCAGGGCTGGGATTCAGAAGAGAGATTCCTGCTTCTCCGAAGCACATAGGAGTTGACGGTCCCTTATTCCTAGCTCCAGGTCAGTTCTCTCTGCAGGTTCCAGTGTTCATCAGTCTCTTAGTGGACCAGTAACTTGAACCATCTATGTGCCTGACCCACATCACAAACAGCTGCAGGTAAGCCTGCCGGATCACAGCTAATGCAGAGCAGTACTGCCATCATGGGTTCTGCAGACAGGGTAGCAGCTTGCAGTGGTGTGTGGTGATAGTAGTGATGCTGGAACTTTCCAGGCTCAGGTCGAATATAGACGTTCATTCATGTTATGCCAGTTACGTCACAGCCCTTCCTGCTGTCATTTGTACACCACAGCCATATGCTGCTCCTCACCAGTCTTTCCCCTCTACCTTCCCTCAACCCCAGATTCACACACTGACCCTCCCCTCCTCCCCTCAGATGAGCAGGGCTCCCAGGGACATTAATTAAACATGGCAAAAACCAAGCAACAATGAAACATATACCATCACATCAAGGCTGAACGAGGCAACCCAGCAGAAGGGATAGGTTCCCACAAGCAGGCAAACAAGTCAGGGATAGCCCCCCACCCCCTGCTCCCACTGTTAGGAACCTCACAAGAACACCAAGCTACTTGGCCATCAGATAAATACAGAGAACCTAGGTCAGATCTATACATGCTCCCTGATATATACCATGCTCTCTCTGAGCAACTAAGAGTTCCAGCTGTGTTCTTGTGGTATCCCTGACCCTTCTGGTTTCTTCGATCCTTTCCCCACCTCACATTTATAATTTTGATCTTTCCATCCATCTAAAAGCTAGAGCTGGATGTGCATGCACATCCATTTAGAGACAGAGATCAACCTCTGGTTCACTTCTTTATTTGGTAATAGAGTGTTTCACTGGCCTGGAGCTTGCCCATAGGTTAGGCTGGTGGGTCAGCAGGCCTCAGCTCTCCTCCTATCTCTGCCTCCCAGGTGCTGGTGCTTGCATTTTGCTGACTGAGCTGTCTCCTAAGCATCAAGAGGAGATTCTTATACCCACTTACAGAGGAGGAAACTGAGGCTTAGAGAAACAATGATTCATCCAAGCTCACACTGGCAACAGAATGTAGCCTGCTTCTCCCTTTACATTTCTTTTTTCTTCAGTAGGCCTTACTGCCTCCTAAAGATTAACTGGGGTCACCGTGGAGGAGAACAGGAATTTATTGCATAGTCAAGGTTGAAAGATGGGATCAAAGGGTCCTTGCCATCTTTGGTAGTTCTGATACTTGCTTGATGGTGGGATGTCTAGGGGATATTTGCTGTGGTCCTGCAGGTGGAGGTCTGTCACATGGGGATGTATCAGAAATGCAGGTCCTCAGGTCCCACTTTAGACCTTCAGAATGTGCAGGTGTGGGCTGCTGTTGATCATGATCAGCGAGCACCGATGAGGGAACAGGACCTTGCTAGAAGGGGGGCCTTTGGCGATGTCAGTGTGTGACTCATAAGCCCATCTGTTTATGTATTGATATGTGCTTGTGCATGTGGAGGCTCCAAGACAATCTTAGCTGTCATTCTGTTAAGTGCTCTGCACCCCCTAGCTCTTTCACACTCTGAGATCGGGGCTCTCACTGAGACTTGGATCTCACCCTGTTAGGTTAGCCTGAGTTTCTGGTGAGCCCCAGAGGTCTGCCTATCCCCACCTCTTTAGCCTCAGGACTGCAAGCACAGACTTTGTTTTCTACTTTTAAACTTGAGTTTTGAGCCATGAACTCACTGCTCATGCCTCTCAGTCAGAACTTCACCATACAAGCTCTCCCAGTCTTGACAATGCTTCTAAGGCTAGTGTCACAAGAGACAGTAATAATGCAGTAGGGTGAACCCTACAACTCACCAACAGTACTTGTTCTTCTGGAAGAAGAAAAGCATTGAAAGACGTCCCAGGGAATAAGGCACATGATGAGGGAGATGTGATCAGAATGGTGTACCCATAAAGCCAAGAAATTCCAAGTATTGCTGGCAACCGTTATGCAATAGGAGAGACACAAGGGACAGGTGGCAGAAGGAACAAGAGCCTATGACACCTTGACTTGAGCCTCCTGGCCTGCAGAGCTGTATCTGCTGTTTCCCCCTTCTGGCTTAGGTCATTTGTTATGGAAGCCACCAGAAAGGACGCCAGAGGCCTGCAGGTGAGTGCATTGAGTTACAAAGTTTTAGCATTCGTGATTCATAGCAGAACTTTTGTAAGCAGGCAGATTTTTTAGAGCCACCCCTTGCTTGCCCAGTAAGAATCAGCCCGAGGATGTACATTTTTTAAAAAGGCTCCAATGTCATTTGCATGCATGCTTGAAAAGTTGAGAGCATTTAGCCTCAAGGGGTGTTATATTTTGAGTGTATATATATCTTTTATCTTGTATCCCAGTCTGGCCATGCCAAGCCAAATGAGACATTCTTTAACCAGCTTCCCACACTCAAAGGGATGCTATTCTTATTGAGAGTTCTCTCTGCATCTGTGCACTTGGCAGGGGGAGAAGTGAACCTGTTGTTGGAGACGCATGCTCCTGTTTAGGACCCTGCACCTGGTCCTTCTGCCAGCACAGCCTGGCATAATGCACAAAGTGTCAAAGATGGGATGTGAGGTCAGCAGAGCCAGTGAGCATGTGGCTCTTCTCTCTAACCTGTATGTGGGAGGCAGGACCACTGGGGAAGCTGAGCAGGGCTATGGACATTTTCTAATCACCTGCTTAGACGGCATCATGAAGTCAGCCATTGAAGGTGCTATATACCTGCCAAGTTTCAGTTACTTCCTGTATTCAAATATCAAGTACTTGGTGTCACCCTGTCCAGGAGCAGTGGCACCTAGGAGGCAAGAGAAACTTGCCTGGCCCCCTGGACCCTGAAGCTAAGAAATTCTGAGCCCCTTTTCTCTGAACTGAAGGGAAGGTTTTTGTAATTCAAGTGCTCTATTGGGCCTATTGCCTTCAAGACCTACATAGAGGAGATGCACCAGGCTGGGGAGGATGAACACTGAGTCTGTAAGCCCCACAAGGAGATCCTTCTGGTCTGGAGACCTTAAGTTGGAGATGTTTGGTGTTGCTGAGCAGAATGGCCCACTCAGTGTTTCTCCTGAGAATGTTGCTTGTTTTCCTTAGTACAAGGCTTTTGCAATTTGGGAACTGTTGACATTATGGGCCAGAGCTGTTAAAAACTGTCCTGTGTGCTGTGGGCTGTATGACTGGTAGTATCTGTGGCTTCTGTACTGCAGATGTTAACAGCATCCACAACACAGTGATGACCTAAAATGTCCCTAGACATTGTCAAGTATCCGCTGGGAAAAAGAGACAAGATCATTTCCCGTTGAGAACCAATGGTCTAACTTCAGACAATGCGTCTAAAGGATGATCAATGAATGAATGGATACAGAAAATGAATACAACATGTGCACATGCACATACATGCATACACATACATGCACACTCATACATACACACACATTCACACATACATGCATATACACACAGAGAATGGAATATTAGCAAACCATTAAAAGATGGAATCCTCTCACTTGAGGCAACCTGGGTAAATCTAAAGGATATTATGTTATATGACTCAAGCTAGGCACAGAGAAATACCTTGTTATTTTACTTATATGTGAACTCTAAAATATAATTGACTTCATATAAGCTCATAGTGGATTAGTGTTTTCCAGAGGCTGTGAGAGGAGAGAGCAGAGACTGGGGTATGGAGAAGGATGCAATAGGCTCAGTGTTACAATGAGACAGGAAGATTAAGTTCAGAATCCTATATATAGAAGGTGACTGTAGTTACTAACTATAGTCACTTTACATGGAAAGAGCTATCGGAAATGAGAAAAAGCTTAAAGTCATGGATGTGGGAATTCTCCTAACTTGAAGTTGACACACTGTTCTGATGACTAGAACCATATTGTATTCCATGCATATGTAAGATTGTTTTCACCAAAAAACTAAAACTTAAACAAGATGAATAGGTAAAAATTGTGGTAAGGAATGAGAGGGTATGGTATAGGAAGAAATATGAGAAGAGATAAATAGCACAAAAACTCTTTTGAAAAAACACATATGGAAATTTACCTACTACTGTAGAAACTTTCTAAAATAAACATGTCCAAATATATAACAAGAGTTTAAATTGAGTTACTCTGTAATGGGATGGCAATGCCCCCACTTGACACCACAGGCTAATCAATAAAAGCCCAGTGCTTGGAATGGGTTTCCTCTTTTGGAGTTGGTGAATGGTGTGGTCCTATAAACGTCCACATGTTACAGGATATTGCCAATGCTATTGGTTACCTTCTAGGACTTGAAAGTGACATTGCTGCTACCACAGACACCACATTTTTGAGTCACTGAGCGTGTGGATATCACGGACATGGAAGCTTCATCCTTATTGGATAACATATAATTCTGGAAGGTATTATGCATGCTCCTGGGGAGGGAAAATAGTTATCATTATTATCCAGCCATGAATGCCATGAGTTAAAATAATGACTGGCCTGGGAAGACATTCCCCTGGTGTATAAATGGCAGGATGAGAGTAACCAGTTGCTTTCTGATTTGATTTCCATCTCACTCCACAAGATGAAATCCATAACTGCCACCACTATTAAGCCAAGAACTTGGGATCAGATAGGCCATAGATCCTACAGGAAAACCTATGACTATTATTCTGTTAAATAGAAATAGTATTAAAGCAACTCCTAATGGCTTATCATTATTTCCATGGATTAATGCATCTCTCAACCCTCATCAGAGAAGCTTCTATTTGCAGTGGATTGTTGATTCACCCACTATTAGCTAAGATGCAGAGAATAAGAGATTGCAGAATCCTCTGTCCTAAATGGAGCATCTACATCCTCCCAAGATTCAGGGATCCTATTGAAGGAGAGAGAGAGGAAAGACAGTAAGAGCCAGAGGCAGTGGATGACTACAGGAAAACAGGGTCTTCTGGACAAAGCAGGGCAGTTGCTCCTATGAACCAGCAGAGATTATGGCAGCATGTACAAACCCCCTGTGTAAGATCAACCTTGACCAAATCCCAGTATGGGAATCGGGGAGTGAGGCATAGAGTCCCACCACTAACAGAGGATCTATTGGAAATTGAGAGCTCCTGGGAGAGTGAGAGCCAGTTTTCTTTGAGAGTGTTTCTCTTGGTAAGTAAACCACACTCCAGTGGAGGCCACATAGTCGAGAGTATAGGAGTAGCACAAATAGGACTTGGTGGGGAAAAAGATACTAAGTTGCTTGTGTAGAGAAGTGGGTAGAACATTAGAGGATGGATATGATTAAAACTCATAGGACTAACTTTAAAAAGTAATAATAGTACTAAGAAGAGGTAAAGGGAGAAACAGAAAGCTAAGCAGAAACTCCAAGGGGACTTGCTTCATTGAACAAAACCATAGTGTCTGAAGGGAAAATATACATGGGGGAGTTCTGAGGTCTTAATGATACATTTGGAAACAAAGCTTGATTCTTTTGTATATACGAAAGAAATGTTTTATATACATATACATATACATCATATACATATACATATACATTCACTCAACTGTTTGCCATGTCTATTTCTAATCTATGGATGGATTTGACATCAATTCATTTAATCTTGGGCCAGCTCAATGTGTAGGTGAGGTGAAACCCAATAGTAGGCAGTGGAAGACTTTACAGTAGATTATGGGAGTGTAGTGGGTAAGTATGACTAACCTTCCTTAGTGGAGGCATAGCAGTGGTTAAAACTAAACTGCAACAGACTGGAGTTTGTCAGAGTTATTTAGCTTCTCTGAGCCCCATCTTCTGTAAAATAGGACTAAGAAAACACACCTCACAGATTCTATGGTGTTTCTATCACACTAGATTTCTACCTCACCCCAGAAATGCCTCCCCCAATTCCAGTGGTTTCTCTCAGTATTTTCCCCTCTCCCCTCCCAACCTGGTCCTTCCTGTTCCCAGCATCATCTGCCCATAGTCCACCTGTGTAATCTGTTCTGTTTCCCTTTCCCAGGGAGATCCTAGTGTCTGCTTTAAGCCCTCCTTGTCCTCTCTGGGTCTGTGGACTGTAGGTGATTGTCTTTTACTTTATAGCTAGTAGCACTTATAAGTGAGTATATACCATGTTTGTCTTTCTGAGTCTGGGTTACCTCATTCAGGATGATTTTTTTCTAGTTCCATCAATTTGCCTACAAATTTTGTGATGTCACCATTTTTAACATCTGAACAATTCTCCATTGTGTAGATATACCTTGTTTCCTTTATCCATTCTTTATTTGAGGAATTTCTAGGTTGCTTCCAATTTCTGGCTGTTATGAATAAAGCTGCTATGAACATAGTTGAGCAAGTATCCTTGTAATAGGGTGGGGTATCCTTTGGGTATATACCCAGGAGTACTATATCTGGGTGTTGAGGTAGATCAATTCCCAATTTTTTTGAGGAATCACCATATTGATTTCCAAAGTGGCTGTACAAGTTTGCACTCCCACCATCAGTGGAGAAGTGTTGGCCTTGCTCCTCATCCTCACCAGCATGAGTTGTCACTTGTATTATTGATTGAAGCCATTTGGACAGATATAAAATTTGTTGTTTTGATTTGCATTTCCCTGATGGCTAAGGACGTTGAATATATTTTTAAGTGTTTCTGAGCCATTTGATATTCCTCTGTTGAGAATTCTGTTTAGATCTGTGCCCTATTTTTAAATTCTATTATTTAGTTTGTTGATGTCTAGTTTCTTGAATTCTTTATATATTTTGAATATTAACTGTCTGTCAGATGTGGAGTTGGTGAAAAAATTTCTCATTCAGTGGGCTGCCATTATGTCTAATTGATGGTATCCTTTGCTTTATAGAAGCTTTTCAGTTTCACGAAGTCCCATTTATTAACTGTTGACCTTAGTAGTGCCTGTGCTATTAGTGTTCTGTTCAGGAAGTTGTCTCCTGTACCAATGATAGAGCAATCCTAGCAAAGACCCCCAGTAATGGAGAATATGGATCCTGAACAGGCCATCTTTTGTAACCAGGCAAGGCCTCAAGTGGAGGAATTGGGACACCAACCCAGCCACCAAACCTTTGGCCTATGGTATGTCCTGCCTTTAGAGTGTTCTGGGACTGGAGCCTTGTGGAATTGTCATCCAAAAGACCAGAGAGACTTCATGCAGCAGCAGATGGGAGCAGATGCAGACTACGACCACAGCCAAACATTAGACCGAGCTTCAGAAGTCCTGTGGAGGAGGGGGAGGAAGGATTGGAGGATTAGAGGGGTCAGGGACACCCCAGAATAGAAGTAACTGACTGGGACTCATGGGGGCTGGCAGAGGTCAGGGAGCCTCTAGGGGTCTGACCTAGGTCACCTGCATATGTGTTATGGTTGTGTATCTTGGTGTTATTATGGGAATCCTAACAGTGGGAGCGGGGCTGTCCCTGGCTCTTTTGCCTACTTGTAGAACACTTTTTCTTCTATTGGGTTGCCTTGTCCAGGCTTGATGAGATGATATGTGCCTGGTCTTACTGTAGCCGTTATGCTGGCTTTGGTTGATATCCCTGGGAGGCCTGCTCTTGTCTGAGGGGAGGCAGAGGGGTCATGTGGATCCAGGAAAGAGGAGAAGTTGAGGAGGGGAGGGAAGGGAAATTGTAGTTATGTAATATAAGATAATATAAGAAAGAAGAATGAGAAAAAAAGAAAAAGAAAAAGGAAACCATACTTCAGAGGATGAGAGCCTGTGAACTGCCTAGTGTAGTTTCTGGCATTCAAAAGACAATTTATGCCTTTCAGGGTATGGTTAAAATTTCAGGTTCTGAATCCCACTCAGACTTTGCCTTCAGCAGTGGGGGAACATGCAGGCTGAGTCCAGGGGCTGCCTGCTGGTGCAGTGTGAAGGCTCTGACTGCATGACATCATCATCGCCATCATCATGGTTTTCCTTGCTGTCAGTGTTCTGGAATGATAAAGTAAAGGAGCACAGAGGGAAAGGTGGGTCATGAGTAATGGCAACAGGAAACCATTCTGTTGTTCAGGGGTTTGCACTATGCAAATAGCATATCAGCCCCCCCCCCCACACACACACACAATGAAGGAGAATGCTCCAGCAGGAGGAGGCTTGCTGGGCTTCACCACCCTGCTCAGACAATGCTCACAGCCTGAAGGTCACCACATTTTCTCCTGATGAGGCTCACCTACTTTGGTGTGCTTGCACTCCCAGAGATTTGCTTAATTTTAATGAGACATGAGTGAACATCATAGAAGCAATTTCAGAGGACTCTGGTTCCTTGACAATAATTCTGTTGTCATGACATCATTTGGTTTATACAAGGGAGAAACTTTGCTATTCATTCCTGGGGCCAAAGTCTTATGTAATACTGGCATCCATGTGTAGTGTTGAAAACAATACATTCACTGTTACACACACACACACACACACACATACACACACAATATCAAAGCTTAAAAATCCTAGGAAACACCTTCTGGGAGAGAAAACATCCTACATTTGTGTGCATTAATACAGCAGAAACCAACATTACCTAAGATAAAAGAAATGAGAATATATTGAGTCTAAGAGGAAGGAAGGAGAGCAGGTCAGAAGCTAGAGAGACCCAGGGGTGTGGCGAGCAGGGGGACTGATCAGTCCTTTTCAGACTCCACCACTTGCTGGGGTCTAGCCTTTGCTGCAGTCTTCTTTCATTCAATATGTAAATTTCTAGGAAGCATCCCTGCAAGTTGACAGATTGGACCCCTCAGCTGTTGCTTCAGCGTAGAGGCTTAAAGTTTGGAAAAGTCCCTTAAGACTATGCCAAGCTTGAGTTCCAGTTCCCATGCATCTTTAGAAGGAGGGGACTAGTGGATGGAGGTGGGTAACCAGGAGAATCCCTTCTTTTCCATCTTTGCTACCCAACTGTCCAGGACCAAGCAGTACTGCTCACCACAGACTGCCAACACTACACACTACTGTGTGACCAAAGGCCCAGAACAACTGGGACATAGGACAAAGAAACCTGTGAGACTGGGAACCAGAGCAAACACGGCCCTCATTTATACTGCCTATCTGGTTAATTGTGCTGCAGTAAAGGGAGAGTAAGACTTGGTAGCTGACAGGCTCATCAAGACCTTAAACCTCAAGGTCTGAAAGGCAGAGTCAGTAATGAGGGGGTGGGGGTGGTATGCTATGTGTGGGTGGTATGCTGATGTGGGGGTGGTATGCTGATGTGGGGGTGGTATGCTGATGATGTGGGGGTGGTATGCTGATGTGGGGGTGAGGTGGGGGGTGGTATGCTGATGTGGGTGTGAGGTGGGGAGTGGTATGCTGATGTGGGTGTGAGGTGGGGGTGGTATGCTGATGTGGGGGTGAGGTGGGGGTGGTATGCTGATGTGGGGTGAGGTGGGGTGGTATGTTGATATGGGGGTGAGGTGGGGGTGGTATGCTGATGATGTGGGGGTGAGGTGGGGGTGGTATGCTATGTGTGGGTGGTATGCTGATGTGGGGGTGGTATGCTGATGTGGGGGTGGTATGCTGATGTGGGGGTGAGGTGGGGGGTGGTATGCTGATGTGGGTGTGAGGTGGGGAGTGGTATGCTGATGTGGGTGTGAGGTGGGGGTGGTATGCTGATGTGGGTGTGAGGTGGGGGTGGTATGCTGATGTGGGGGTGAGGTGGGGGGTGGTATGCTGATGTGGGGGTGAGGTGGGGGGTGGTATGCTGATGTGGGGGTGAGGTGGGGGTGGTATGCTGATGTGGGTGTGAGGTGGGGGTGGTATGCTGATGTGGGTGTGAGGTGGGGGTGGTATGCTGATGTGGGGGTGGTATGCTGATGTGGGGTGAGGTGGGGTGGTATGTTGATGTGGGGGTGAGGTGGGGGTGGTATGCTGATGATGTGGGGGTGGTATGCTGATGTGGGGGTGAGGTGGGAGGTGGTATGCTGAGGTGGGGGTGAGGTGGGGAGTGGTATGCTGATGTGGGGGTGAGGTGGGGGTGGTATGCTGATGTGGGGGTGAGGCAGGGGTGGTATGCTGATGTGGGGGTGAGGCAGGGGTGGTATGCTGATGTGGGGGTGAGGCAGGGGTGGTATGCTGATGTGGGGGTGAGGTGGGGGGTGGTATGCTGATGTGGGGGTGAGGTGGGGGGTGGTATGCTGATGTGGGGGTGAGGTGGGGGGTGGTATGCTGATGTGGGGGTGAGGTGGGGGGTGGTATGCTGATGTGGGGGTGAGGTGGGGGGTGGTATGCTGATGTGGGGGTGGTATGATGATGTGGGGGTGGTATGATGATATGGGGGATAGTATGCTGATGTGTGGGTGAGGTGGGGGATGGTATGCTGATGTGGGGGAGGGTGGTATAATGTACAAAACTCACTTTTTTTAGTTGTCACTTACCAAAATTTTGAGGTAATGGTGGGCAGTGGTTGGTTAACATTCCACTTTTCTGGAAGTCCTTGGTAGCTATTAATAGACATAAAGAATATACAGGCTGTGTAAGAAGGCCTCTTAGTCATTTTGAGTGGTTAGAAGAAAAGTGTGACAATGGAATGGCATGGACATTTATTTCTCACAGTCCTGGGGGTTAAAGGTCTCCAATTCTAGAACATGTAGCATCTGCAGTGCCCAGGAAGGGCTCACTTCCTGTTTTGAAAATGGCTGCTGCTCCGATGTGACATGTTGACGCAGTCAGTAGAGTGATGATCACTCTCCTATCTCAGGACACTAATCTCATTTACATGGACTCCATCCTAGTGACCTAATTACCTCCCAGAGGTGCTGCTCCTTAACTCCATCATGGCTGTAACCTGTGACTCTGGGATGGAAGCTAAAATTTTCTGACCACAGCATTAAATTCTGGAGAACTGGGATATTCACAACTTTCTGTAGATTCATTTTATTTAATTCAGGCAGTTCTTATTGTAACCAGGAATGAATACATAATAGATCTCCAAGGACCAAGCAGTTTAAGAGTTGGACTGTCAAATCAAAACAACCCTGAGATTCCACCTCACACCAGTCAGAATGGCTAAGATCAAAAATTCAGGTGACAGCAGATGCTGGCGAGGATGTAGAGAAAGAGGCACACTCCTCCACTGCTGGTGGGATTGCAAGCTTATACAACCACTCTGGAAGTCAGTCTGGAGGTTCCTCAGAAAATTGGACATAATACTACCAGAAGATCCAGCAATACCTCTCCTGGGCATATACCCAGAAGAAGTTCCAACTGGGAATAAGAACACATGCTCCACTATGTTCATAGCAGCCTTATTTATAATAGCCAGAAGCTGGAAAGAACCCAGATGCCCCTCAACAGAAGAATGGATACAGAAAATGTGGTACATTTACACAATGGAGTACTACTCAGCAATTAAAACAATGGATTTATGAAATTCTTGGACAAATGGGATGTATCTGAAGGATATCATCCCTAGTGAGGTAACCCAATCACAAAAGAAGTCATTAGATATGCACTGATAAGTGGATATTAGCCCAGAAACATAGAACACCCAAGATACAATTTGCAAAACACAAGAAAATCAAGAAGAGGGAAGACCAATGGGTGGATACTTTATTCCTCCTTAGATTGGGAACAAAATACCCATGAAAGGAGTTACAGAGACAAAGTTTGGAGCTAAGACGAAAGGATGGACTATTCAGAGACTACCCCACCCGGGGATCCATCCTATAATCAGCCACCAAACCCAGACACTATTGCACAATGCCAGAAAGATTTTGTTGAAGGGACCCTGTTATAGCTGTCTCGTATGAGTGCCTGGCAAATACAGAAGTGGATGCTCACAGTCATCTATAAGATGGAACACAGGGCCCCCAATGGAGAAGCTAGAGAAAGCACCCAAGGAGCTAAAGGGTCTGCAACCCTGTAGATGGAACAACAAT
Organism: Mus caroli; assembly: GCF_978045245.1. Classification (NCBI taxonomy): domain Eukaryota; kingdom Metazoa; phylum Chordata; class Mammalia; order Rodentia; family Muridae; genus Mus; species Mus caroli. The sequence continues at coordinate 8,895,732 of NW_028227272.1, forward strand.
ATGAACTAACCAGTACCCCCAGAGCTCATATCTCTAGCTGCATTGTAGACAAATGGTTGTTTCTGCAAAAGATGGATGGATTCCCATTTTCAGCACACACTGGATTAGAGAGAGGACCTTGTTAGGTGACTTCAGCTCAATTCTCAGGATTCTCTCTCTCTCTCTCTCTCTCTCTCTCTCTCTCTCTCTCTCTCTCTCTCTCTCTCTCTCTCTTTTATTGTTCCAAATAGGGTGGTGTGCCAATGTCCAAGCTAGTTGCTGGGCAGATGTCAGTCCTGCCTTAACCATGTGCCCAGGATTGAGTAGAGGTTAATTTAACAAAGGAGTGGGGTATGACTGGATGGAGATCGGAGAACAGATACGGGGGAGCAATAAAAGTTTTTTTTTTTCCCCACAAAATTAACTTTTGCATTTTCAGGTTGGAGCTGTGTTTTGTCTAAGAACCATTCCTTCAGTGAAACAGGGATAAAGGACCCAGTAACCATTCCTTCAGTGAAACAGGGGTGAAGGACCCAGTGGGATGTTCATGGTGTGCAGATTGCCAAGGTGCAAGGCTTAGAGAAACTCTTTCCCTTTCTAAAGGCACCCATCCTTCCCAGGCTCATGGAATAGAATGTGTTTTGCCCAAGTTCCTACTGGACAGCTTCTCCAAACTCCCTGGGGCATCCTCTTTCCTAACTTCTGTCCATCCCAAACTGGAGTTGTCAGGTACTCCTGAATGTCTTTCAGGACTGTGCAATCCAGGATCAGGCTCCCAATAGGCAATGGGCAGTGTGTGTGTGTGCATTTGAGTGTGTGTGAGTAGATGTTTGTGTGAGATAGTGTATGTGAGTGTGTGTGTGGTATGTGAGTGTGTGTGTGTGTGTGTGGTATGTGAGTGTGTGTATTTGCTCTTATTGGTTGGCAAAGACACATGGGGAAAAGAAGGCACTATTTTTCCTCTCAACAGTTTTTTCATCTCTTCGTGGTTCACATCTACTTTGTGGGGCTGGATAGTTACTTCAGCAGATGGAGACTGTTTTGGGGTTACTATCACTGCAATGAAACTCCATGGCCAAAGCAACTTGGGGAGGAAAGGATTTATTTGGGTTCTGCTTTCACATCACTGTTCATCATTGAAGGAAATCAGGACAAGACCTTAAGCATAGCAGGAACCTGGAGGGAGGAGCTGATGCAGAGGACATGGAGGAGTGATGTTTACTGGCTTGCTCCTCATAGCTTGCTCAGCCTGCTTTCTTATAGAATCCAGGACCACAAGGCCAGCAATGGTATCACCCACAATGGGCTGACTCCTCCTTTACCAATTAAGAAAATTCCGTACTAGCTTCCCTACAGTCTGCTCTTATGGGAATATTTTCTATACTAAGGTTCCCTCCTCTCAGATGACTTTACTTGTGTCAAGTTGACATAAAACTAGCCAGGACAGAGACATTGTAAGACTCTGGCTTACACAAGTTTCTCATTATCTTAGTACTCATTTGTACAATGACCCTAAGAGTGGATCATTCAGGGCTTGACGAATATCACATGAGCTGATATGTGCAAAGCCAAAGTGTCTCCATTGTGTTTTAGCCAGGATTATTTAGAAGCAGGTCTGAGGAGGATTCTTCCTCCTGTCAAGGCTCCAGCGGCTACATAGGTTTGGCTTTCTATAGCCTATGTTACTTAGTAAGTGACTAAGCTGAGGCAGTGGGCTGCCAATGTATCTGCAGGCAAGGCAGCTCCCAGTCAGTCTGGGGTCAGCTATTCACAGAGGATAATTGTGAGCCATGAGCAGCTAGTGTTCACATTAGCTGGGCAGCAGGGATGGCTGCTGGTAAAGGGAGTCTGGGCAGGGGACCAATGACAGCCACTGGCTCGGGATAGATACAGTCTGCTGGCAAAGGGAGGCAAGAGCAGGATCTGGGACTAATTCCAGGTTACAGGTGTGCAATTGACAGTGAGTGTTTAAGCAGCTGAGAGTGCCTCCTGTCAGTCGGCAGGCACATGACAGGGAAAGAGGAGAAATCGCCCTATCTTAGGGTTAGGGTTAGGGTTAGGGTTAGGGTTAGGGTTAGGGTTAGGGTTAGGGTTAGGGTTAGGGTTAGGGTTAGGGTTAGGGTTAGGGTTAGGGTTAGGGTTAGACTTACAGAGAATGCTCATGTTCTCATAGCTTTTGTCTTCCAGATTATCTGCATCAGCTTCCTTTAAAGCAAGGAAAGTGGAGCTCACAAAGGACAGAGTAGCTTAGGCTCAGAGCACATGTCAGACCAGTCTGAACACATCACATGTCCATCTTTTGTTTTTTGACCTTGTCTATTTGATCTAAATCAGCATGTTACTCATACTTTATTACTTTTCATGCAGGTATATAATGTATTTTGATCATATTCACTCTAGTTATTCTCTCATTCCCTCCCTGTGATCCCGGTCTTCTCAGATGTATGTGGACATTGAATGCTCAGTCATGAATTTGATGTTGATATCACGCCCTCCAAAGCACAGGGATTATCAGGGAAGAAGGGGCAGACCAGGATAGCTCACATCCCTATGGCACACAAAAATTAATGTATGTATGTTCTTACCCAAGTCATGTGGTGGACTTCTCCTGATTTACTGATATGTGGCCCAAGACAATTATTTACCCAGAGTGGGTCAGAGAAGCCAAGAAGTTGGACACCTCTGCAGCGAATACATAGGATGTACATAGGAAGTGGCTGTGACGAATGTGTGTATGTGTGTGTGTGTGTGTGTGTGTGTGTGTGTGTGTGTGGTGTGTGTGTGTATGCACATTCATGTTTGTGAATGTGTGTGTTGTGTGTGTATATGTGTGTGAGTGTGTGTTGGGGTTTACAAAGTAAGGTTTCTACTTTTACATGTTATTTTCTATGGCACTGGGTATTGAACGTAGGGCCTCATGCTTGGTGGGCAAATATTCTATCACTGAGCTATATCCCCAGCCTAGATTTTCAGTTTTAGAAGTGTAATTATGATTGTTGGTGGTATGGAGGGCTTGATGATATGGCAAGCTCAAGTGGGAGCAGTTATGCCCTTTTCCCTATGTGATGTACAGAGAGCTGCAGGACTAAGTATCAATGGTATAAAACAGCACTATGGGAAATAGTAAAAGAAGGACCTAGAAGAGGACTCATATTGATAAAGCTGGGGTCTCATTCGGTGGCCTGGAGCCATGTGTGAATGTGGAATTACAGCTGACACCTCAGAACTAGAACTCTTGTACCTTTCCAAGGACTGTCCATGTATGTGTGGGAGCTCCAAGGAAGGTTTCTCTTGGCCAAAGTTTCAGGTAAAGGAAAGTCTGCAATGAGAAAAATAGAGTAAGATGAGAAAACAGGGAGTGAGATCCGTGTTCTGTGGGAGGGAAGTATTCCTGTGGGAAACAGCTATAAACTAATCCACAGCCAAGAGACAGTGGAGCAGCAAGATCATCTCAGCATAATTTCTATATTTCTGGGTTCCTAGAGTGTTAAAGAACAAAATAACCTCTAAGAAAGATTATAGGCAGGCCTGTCACCTCAGATACATGGGAAGCAGAGGCAGAAGGATTAGAAATTTGAAACCAGTTTGGGCTTAGAGAGAGTCCTGGCTAGCCTAGCATAAAAAAATAAAACTGAGAGCTGAAAATGTACTTCAGTGGAATACCAGGCTACTGGTGCGTGGCCCTGTGGTCTATTCCCAGTACAGAAAAACAACATAAAGCAAACAAACAAATATCAAAACAAACAGTAATAACAGCAAAATAATTACAGGCTGTGGACCTGCTTCTACTCAATCACTGGGAAATATTGGTTTGGTGTTTTCCCCTCCTGGGCGCCAGTGTGTCAATCTGCAAAGTGCAGATGGTGACTCATCACTGTGCAAGGCTTTGGATGGGGTTAGCCATGTCAAGCATAAAATGACAAGTTTACTGTAAAGTTATGATAGCGGTTACCAGTTACCATAATGGTGGCTAAGCATGACTGCTTTATGGGAGAGTTCTTGTCTTGGGTTTCAAAGAACCCTATAAAGGGGGATATCCCATGAATATTAACTACCATAAACTTTGAGATAAATTCTCACAACAACCATTTGACCATTAAAATTCAACTTAGGGTGTGCACACACAAGAGATGAAGATAGGAATGTGTGTATCAGAAGATGCCCAGAGAAAGCCAGTCTAGGAATGCTAGCTCCTGTTGGCCAGTTTTGGGTGGTTGCTACTTCAGAGGAGTTCTGGCATATTTTCCAGGAACTCAAGTGTACTTTGAGCATTTCTAGGGAGATTGGTATTCCTGCTACCCCCCCCCCCCAGCACTCTATCTTTCCTCTGTGCCTCCCAGGGAAGGATCTCTCTGCCTGCACTGTGCAGTAGTGTGGGATATATAAATAGCATCAGGGCAAACTAGTTCACATGGAATTTTTGCTGACTCAAAGGTTCACTCCTCTGGCAGAAGGGAAGTACCACAGGATTTAAAGAGGTGTGGCCCACTGCTCCCCTTTTGTCTGGTCTTCCTTTCTCTGTCTGCTTTCCCCACCACTCTGCCTACCTCTAGGCTGTGTTCAATAAAGCAAGGCTCTAATGAGACCTGTACAGACTGTCTCCTAGTTCAAGGAGGATACAGGGTCCTGGCATCTTGGTTCTTTTCTATTCTCTCTTTGTAACTTGTCATGGCACCAGCAGATAGGATTCTGGGAAAGGAAAAATTTGTCATTATCACAATAGAAAGGGAGAAGGCAAAGCATTTCAGATTCCTCAAATATGTTCCTTTAATTTAAGATGAGGGTAGAAGATGGATTTGTCCCCCTTGGAATGCCACAGAACTATTGATAATATGCATCCAAACTTCCCATCTTCTGAATATGACTTTAAAATAGTCCCTTAGACAAAATAAGCTAAGAAATAATTTAGTGCTAAATATAGCCATTCTTATAAAATCTGCTATTTTTGAGTTAAATGTTTTGGAAATTACTGAATTTGCATTTAATTATTTTAATAGATCTTGTTTACAGATGACTAGGCAAAAATGAGAAGAGAGAGAGAGAAAAAAAAAACCCACTAATTCACTTGATTGCTTTAGTTGTAACTGCCTAAAATAGAAAAATACACCCTGAATATTTTCTCAGTGATGGAGGGAAAGTGACTTTAGGTCCATTTTCTTTCAGTGTACAGACCCTATTAAATGAGATTTACACTTTTGAAATTGAGGATGAAATATTTTCCACAGTGAAGGACTTATCTGGACCTGTCTCCTAATTGCCTCATGGTCTTAGTTTGGGGTTTTAATGAGGAATAAGGTATAATATAATGAATAAGACCATGTGTTGATGGTCAAGCCAACCTGGGTATTAACTCAAGTTTTATTTCTTATTAACTTAGTGTCATCGGGTAAGCCATTTAGCCTCTCTGAGTCCTGGAGTAGTCCTCTAAAATGAAGACATAAGTTTTACTGAGTGAGAGTGTTCTAAAACAACAACGTATAGAGGACACAGACAGTAGAGTCAGGGCCTGGCACACAGTAGGTCCTCAGGAAATTCATTCTAAGCCCTCTTCTTTAGATGCAATCCTTTAATTTCTTCCTTCTTGGCAGAGAAAACTTGCTGAGTTTAGTGGTTTGTCAAACACTTCCTTGTGAGGGAGAAGAACAGAATTTTCTGTGAGTGTCTGACAATTTCCATGGAGAACTTACCTCTAAGGAGAGGGATGATAGAGTTTGCTTCTGGCATTTTCATTTTTATCACTGGGGGACAAGAAAACCCATCAGCCTCTAACACACAATTCATCTATGTGCTTTCAAGACAGGGTTACTCTGTGTAACAGCCCTGGCTGTCCTGGACTCAATTTGTAGACCAGGCTGGCCTTGAACTCACAAAGATCCATCTGCTTCTGCTTTCTGAGTGCTGGAGTTAAAAGTGTGCACCATTCTGCATTCCATGAAGGTTTCATGCCTTAAATTAATGGGGAAAGAACTTGGATTTTTAAGTGTGGCATATCCAATATCTAATCAATAAGCATGTTGCAATGAATTCCACAAAGGGAAGAGCTGCTGATAGTGTTGGATCCCTGTCATTCTGTTATAGAATAGTGAGAGTTTACCTTGTGGGATAATACCATCCAATCGTCTTCAGACTTGATTGTTCATCAAAATCTCATAGAAGGCCGGTTAGTACACTATCAGTCAGCATATGTAGAGGTTCTGGGGCATTTTGCTTGGTTTGCGATCATGTGTGCACATTTTACACAAGTCTTACAGCAGATGCTGACTCTGATGGGTTGGGGCCATGCTCTGAAAACCATTGGTAGCTGAGAACAAAAGCCTGGGAGCTAGCTCCCTCCTTTACCGATTTACCTGGATAAGCCAGTTATGTTCTTTAAGTATCTGATTCCACAGCCACAAAATAAGGTCAATCATCCCAATGTCCTAAGCTAATAAGGAGGGTTTGGTGAGAGATTTTCTCTCAGTGTAAGCTCAGCTCATAGTATGTACATAGTAGACTGAACAATGTATTGTGAAGGCTGGACATAAATCCCCCACCCTTAGGAAGCTTGCAATGAGAAGGTATATAGTTAAGCCAACAGTCATTTGTTGTATTAGTTATTTCCCTGCTTCCTGTGACCAAACAGAGGCTATCTAACACACTCAGGACTCTTGGAGATTCTGGATGAAAGCAAAGTGGATATTTTAAAATGTAGAAAAGATAGAGAAGTAGAATGGGCAGAAAACATGCTGGGGAAAAGTTGGAATCAGCTATTTATTGTCTTATAGATTCCCAAAGTCTTCTCATGGTTCACAAATCAAGTCAAGGCGTAGCCCATGTTGAGAATTTACTTCTAAATCTACTGCATGTGACTCCCTCTCTTGCTCAGCTTCGTCCCTCCTAGCCTTTGGATGTTCTCTAAGGATGCCAAGCTTGACCTGTCCTAGAGTTTTGCATCTGCTGATCCTTCCACCTGGAATTATCTTTCTTAGAATGTTTTATGAGTAGATGAATTCACCCTCATCAGAGGAGTTAGTCCTAACTGTTGGCCTTGTTACCTTCTGTTGTTGTTTGTAGTGCTGGTGATGGGACCAAGGGTAAGTAGTCCATAGCACTGCTATATCTGTATCCATTTTAAGTGAACCCTTTCCCCTACACTGCACTTTTACACTATATACTTTTATTAAAGGCAAAGTTCATGCCCAAATCCATTAAGCTAGAAGTTCAAGTTTCTAAAGGTAGGCACTGAATCTGTCTAATGGTATTATGCATTATAAATGCCAGAGAACTGTTTGTTAAATATCATGTGTGCAAAGAAAAGGGTAAGTATATGAATCCATGTTGAGAACCCCACCCTAGTCCTTGCAGACCATCAAAGTTATATTGGAAGAAACTAAGGCTGAAGGAAGAGAAAGGCATTTCAGAGGTCACAAAGGAGTTTATTTTAGATGTGCTCTTGAGTCCAAGACTCTTGACTACTTGGCCAATACAATTGCTTATGCTGGCCCAAAATTGTTATGAGATGGGTCACCTGGCACTATGTGATCACAGTCTTTTAATATCATTGATATGGAGTATCCTTCCTGCATAGAGTACAATTTAGAATGGGGTGAGTGTAAATGAGTTTCAGAAGAAGGCATGATGGAACATATTGGTAGAGCTCATGCTACTTCATTGTCCTTGGCCAATAGTGAGAGCCTTGTGATTCTTTGTATCAAGCAGAGTCTTGTAGTGATATTCTATTATTTCTAACACTAGCACATGTAGCACCAGTGACAGTTGTAATCAAAATTGTATGGTTACTATGCATGAGCCATCATGATTAGTGCCTACAGACAGAGTCCTTTTCAATAACTGAATTCAGAAGCATTGCTAGCACCTACTCTATAGAAGAAACTGAGGCTTCCCATAGAAGTTACCCATATAAGGTTTTGAATTTGGATTGGTTGGGTCCAGAGCTTTTAATGTTGATGTTGAGAGGTTATGTAATCCTGGTTCAAATTTTGTTCATGATACGTAGAAACTGTATGGCCTTGGGTAAAGGACAAAGGTGAACATTAGTTTCTTCATCTATAGAAAGGAAATAAAATTATTCTCCTCTGTTGAAGCGTAGGGTTTAGACATGTATATAAAGAGTCAAGTGAGTTCCCAATGTAGAGCTGGTGCCCATAAAGGCCAACTCTTACAGTTAATGCTTACTAGTTGTCAGTTCTAAAACAGATGAACATCTCTGACGTGCTGAGGTCCCACTAAAGTCTCAAAAACTCAAAGAATCACTCCTTTCTCCATCCTGGCCAACTCTATACTTTCTCTTTATAAGATTTTGAAACTTATGGCTGGAATGATGGCTTAAAGGTTAAGAGTACTGGCCCTCTTCCAGAGGACCCGGGTTCTACTCCCAGAACCCACATGATAGCACATAATGGTCTACAACTTTACTTTCAAATGATCTAATGCCCTCTTCTGGCCTCCATGGGCACCAGCTACACAAGTGGTGCAAACATGCAGGTGGAACACCCATATGTGTAAAACAAAAAGAAACATTTTAAAAAATAAAACATCGACTCCTATCATTTGAAAGGAAAGAGAAAATATGGCTTTTGTTTTTTGAAAACATGTGCACCATATTGAAGCTCTAGCTGCAAAGGAAAGTGGCCTGGAGGAAATGCCACATGCAATTAACCCAAAGAACTTGAATACTTTCTGGGAGTTTCTCAGGGCTGGATGTCCACTCATTCCTCACTCCAGACCAGCAACAGGTTCTGTTATACTCTGACTTTGGAAATAGAACTCTGCATTAACCTTCAGGGAAGCTGTTGATTCTGGAGGCAGGTGGTCTTCAGTTCTTGGTGTTGTTCAGTTCCTCTTTGCCCCTGAGATCTTGAACAGGATCCTATGTGCCAGTATCTTTATCTGTAAAATAGAATTGCTGTGTAGGCTACTGCTGTTGCTCTTGAATATTCACCATAACTATTTGGTGAGGACACTGAATGCTTTGGCTGTAGGACATAGACCCACCAATCTCAAACCAACTAGGAAATATGTTCCCTGCTGGCTAGCTTTCCTAATGCTGGCTGCTGGAGAGAAGAGATACTGATCTTAGCCCATGCTGGACTTTGCATACTGAAATACTGACCTGCCAGGGAAAATGTGAAAGCTGGTACAACAAAGACACAGCTGTTGTGTAGTAAGTAACTACTTTCTAATTAGAGTTGAGGTTTGATCCACAGGAAAAAATTTTATGTCTGATACTGTAATCTTGGTCAAAAGTCCCTGATTGGGAATGCCATAGGCTCTAGGATAGAAGCTGATACTGTTATTTTGCTAAATGGTCATGTTGCTAAATTACCTTCTAAATAGTTAGGTTTACATCAATAGACATGGGCTTCTGTCAACACTTGACAGAGAAGCTTATTTTTGTGGTGGGCATCAGTGAACACAGAGATGCCTGACTGGTATTGCTGAGAATATAGCATTGAGTGTTTGGCTCTAAATGGAAATCTATATCTGACCCTCATTTTCCCAAGGCTCTGGGAATATTTGAGGAAGAGGAATAAAGAAGCTAAGAGCTGAAAAATGGGAGGACTACTGTGCAGCGCTGTCTCCCAGACATGGTGTAGCTGTTGCACTCATGAACCTATAGCATCTATGGTTCTCTGTACAAGATCAGAGCAGGCAAACTTCTGACATAGATGGGCAGGTATTCTCAGGCTCTATGCCGTACTGAGGCGCTATTGGTAGGTACTAGTTGCTGGGGGTGGGAAAAAACATTCTTTTATAAGGGTGGGACCACTGGTAGGCTTCCATGATGCAGTGTGTGGCTCTGCACCAATGACCATATGGGCAACATTGACTGGATTTAACAGATTATCAAAACAAAAGGAAGAAGATTGATAGAGAGGAGTCTGTGGGGAGGAAGGGATGCAGGGCACTGGAAGAGCAGAGCGATAGGCTGGACATAATGAAAATTTATTGTTTATATCTTGAAATTCTCAAGGATAAAGAAAAGTTATTTTAAAAACAAGACCATTGTAAGTAATAAAAAGCTAGACACAGTGGCTCAGGATTGTTATCCTAGCTTCCAGGAAGCTGAGGCAGGAAGATTGTGAGTTCAAGGTCCCTGTGTGCAGCAGAATGGGTTCAAGGCTAAGTTTGGCAACTTACAAGAGTCTCATCCTCAAATAAAAAGTGAAAACAGAGCATTTATGTTCACTCCTAGAAAACACACACAGAGGTCATTAAAGTTACTATACATGTAGGGAACTCTTATGAAAAGCTGCCAAGTCTGTCCAGAAAATGCTCATGTAAGACTCAAGGGTACAAACTACCATTCTAGACCGTGGTTGACAATCACTGGTTGGCAGGACAAATCCAGCTGCCAGCTATTTCTGTAAGTAAATGTTAATAGAACATACCATGTCCATTCACTAATGTGTCTGATTTCTGGCTGATTTTCTGTTATAGTGATAGAGCTGAGGTGCTGTGACAGAGGCTCCGTGTTCCACAAAATGGCAGCCTTTACTGTCTGAGAGGCTGGTGATACTAGTAAGGAGAGATAGGAAGAGGAAAAAACCTAATGTACATATCCTGTTTTCATGGATCACTCTTGAAGCTGGAAAACAAAGGGTATACAAAGTAAATTGTGTGTGTGTGTGTGTGTGTGTGTGTGTGTGTGTGTGTGTGTGTGTGTGGTGTATGTGTATATTTGTGGTACGTATATGTAGCATGTAGTTTTAAGCTATTATCTTTGCTCTGGGACCAGCTGCACTCCCATCCCGCTCCCAGCTTCCTTGAATCTGAGGATAAAAACACTCATACACAGTTTGTTCCTTTACAATTTTCCTTCTTGGCACAATTGCTGGGCACTATATCTCCTACCTGGAAAAGCGTGCCCTTATCAATTTCTTAACTCAGTCTCTACTACCTGCCCTAAATTCAGTGTCTAATCCCATCTGGCCCTTGCCAATCATCCATGACCACCTGCCTGTAAATCTCTCAAGACCTCACATGGTTGCTGCAGTCTTCTCATTCCAAAGCATGGTGAAAAGAACCTCTCCTTCAAATCCCTTTGCCTGCCTCCAGGAACCAGGAAGTCCCACCTCTACCTTCCACCCAGCAATTGTCCCATGGCCTACTTTACTGACAAATCAAGAACCAATTAGGGAACAGGACCTTAGATTCAGAACCTCCTCTTATGTGTGTTTGTGTGTGTTTGGTGTGTGCATGTTTGTGTGTATGTGTGTGTGTGTGTTTGGTGTGTGCGTGTTTGTGCATATGTGTATGTGTGTGTGTGTGTGGTATATGTATGTATGAATGATGTGTGTATACTGGAGATTGGACCCAGCACTCTACCACTAGAGCTGTATCCAAGCCTTTTATGTTTGTCTTGTGACAGGGTCTTGCTAAGCCACCCAGGCTGGTCTTCAGCTCTCTATGTCATCTCTATGTAGTCCTGAGCTTGTGAGTATCCTGAGTACCTGGAATAACAAGCTGCAATGTATGTTTTATTAGCATATCATAATTATATATAGCAATGAGCTTCATCATGACATTTCACATATGTATGTAATGGATTTTGACCCATTCACTCTGGTATCATCTCTTCTCTCCCTCTTACCAAAGATTCATCTCACTTGTAACCAGTCCCCTGTCTACTCTCATGTTTCTGTGTATGCCCAGCATACAGGACCTTAAGTGAGAAGTTATTTCTGGAAGCATGGGAAACTTACCAGGGGTCACAGCACTGAAAAAAAATCAATGCTTTACTCTCCCCTAGAGTCACCAACTGCCTATAGATGCTTAGAGATCATAGGCGCTCCATAAGGCCTCCCTTCCATGTGTTAGGCAAATGCACTATGTTGGACTATAGTATGCACGATGGGGTTAAATAAAGGTGTGGGGAAGGCAAGGATATGTAGGGTGTGGTATGACTCTGCATGATGACCAGGAGTGACTTCAGCCTTAGGTTGAAGGAGCTGTGGGGCTAAGATGTCCAGGGATGACTGCTCCAGGCTAAGGAAAGAGTAAGCACAAAGATCCTGAGGTAGACTCATGTTTGGCTGGGGGACTGGGGCTGCTGGCACCTTGCTTGTTTTTGTGACATTCTTTAGCCCAGAATGGGCCCAGACATAGAAAAGCAATCTTCCTGCTTCAGTCTACTGAGTGTTGGGCTTACAGGCCTGAGCCAGCACAGGATCACACTTTGCATTTCACAGGTTCTCTGGGGCAGAAGCCTAGAGTTTAAAATCCCAGAATCTCCCTATTGAATCTCCAAGACATCTATCCTTTGCTGTTTCCCTTCACCATTTCAATAGTGCCAAGAATTCAGATACCAAACAGCGGTCCTGTTGGGTGAGACACAGAGAGAAGCTGTGGGGCAGGCATAGAATAAAAGAAAGAACTCACTATGCTTTTAAAGATGGCTTCTCTCCAGCCCCAGCAGGTTGTCGCTGTTAGAGGGAGGAGCTTGTGACATCAGTGTCACTGGAGCTGACACCTCTAGAAAACAAGAGATGCAGGTTTGAATCTAGCATCTTTAACATGCTGGCCAACCTATTTATTTAAATAACATGCCAAACAAACATACTCCTTCTTTTCAGCAGGTATATTCTTGTGATACAGAATTCAAGGATCTGTCCGGTGTGTACCCATGTGTGCATGCCTATGCTTATACACCTGCATACACAAGAACCCGTGCTCCAACTGGGATCTGGCATTAGAAAAAAACTTTTCTTGTAATATGCACAAGTAAGTTGTGCCTTGATTCAGGACATGCTTAGGAGGACTCTGTAGTTGTGAACAGACCTGTTGGAGGGGCATAAGCATGGCACACCAGCACTTGAGTCTGCAAGGCACTTTTGGTTTCTGGTGCCTCCAGAGTAATTTTATAGCACTGTATTGGTGTTGGTCACTTTTTGTTTCTGTGACAAAATATCTCAGAAAGTCAAACTGAAGCAGGAATGATGGCTTATGGTTCCAGAGGTTTGCTCTGTGCTTTGCTGGGTCCATTGCCATGGGCCAGGAGCATCTCAAAATATCATGACTCAGGATCAAGAGACAGAGAAAGTAGAGAACATGAAGTGGGGGGAGAGGGAAAGGATCCAGGCAAGATCTACTCTCCAAGGCATGCCTATAGTGACACAGCCACTTCCCATCAGAGCCCACCTCCTAGTAACCCATTCAGCTGAGAACTCGTCAGTAGATTGCATCATTTTGGAGTCCAATCACCTTTCAGTAGTGCCAACAGCTGGAAATGAAACCTTTATCACTTGAAGCTGAGGACACTTCATATCCAAGCCATATCACCACAGTTTACTTATATTTGGAGTCTGACAGTGTGCTCAGGTCTGTCCAAAAGTCTGAGCAGGTAAGCACTTGAAGTGCCTTCTCCAAGCCACACACAAGAGCAGGGCAGTGCAGCTGCCCCACACAGCAGCACAGCAGCACCGCACACTTGCCTCTGTGAGTGGCACTGATTGCAAGTTTACTTCTATGTCAGATGGTGAGGCATGTGTCCTTTCATACTTGGCTTTCTTCATCTAGCATAATATCCTTCAGGTTCATCATGTCTCAGGGGATTATGGGAAGAGAAGATAGGGGTGAGAAAGGACCAAGTTTCATTCATGTGAGATGAGTGAGTCTTGGACTGGTTATAACCCCATGTAATATGATATACTTGTGGTCCTTTGAATATATAGTAGCACTTGGCCTATGTGTGGCCTTGTTTGAGGAAGTGGGTCACTGTAGTCAGGCTATGAGTGTCCCTAGTGCTCAAGCTCTGCCTACTACAAAAGAGTCAGTCTTCTGGCTTTCTTCAGATCAAGATGTAGAACTCACAGATCCTCCAAAGCGTGTCTGTCTGGACACTGCCATGCTTCCCACCATGATGATAATGGACTGAACCTCTGAAACTGTAAGCCATCTCTAAGTAAATATTGTCCTTTATTAAAGTTTTCTTGATCATAACAATAGAAACCCTAACTCAGTGCCAGAGACAGTAAATTTTAAGTCTTAACCACAAGAATGTGGTGACTATGTCACATGATGGATATTTGAATTGTCTTTTTGTGCTGGTCATCTCATGATCTGGGTGTATATTAAAATATCAAGTTGTACTTAAATATGTGTAATTTTATTTATCAGTTTTACCTCAATAAGGTTAAAATAAAAAAGCTAATCTAAACAAACAGGCAAACAAACAAACAACCACATCAGAAACATGGGCTAGTATTAAGTTGTAAACTTGAATCTCTCAGGCTAATCTTGTCAGCCATTGTGTTTTTCATAGGTTGTATTATATATAAAATATGTCTAGATATTATATAACCCATGTATATATGGTTTTGGCGTGCACACATGTGCTCATGTGTTGCAGTTGCACACCTGGGCACACACATGTGAAGACAAAGGTCTTTATCCGTCCTCACATTCTACCCACCTTCTGTGAGAAACAGTCTCTCAGTGGCCTGGAGCACACCAATCAGGCTAGTGAATCCCAAGGCTAGTATGGGATGCCTATCTCTGCATAACCTGTGTTGGCATTACAAGAGCTTACTGCCACATCTTGCTTGTTCTATGTGGTGTTTGAGACTCAAACTCAGGTCCTTGTGTTTACAAGGCAAGCATTTTACTTTTTGCCTACCATTCACAAGTGCGCACGCGCGCACGCACACACACACACACACACACACACACACACACACACACACACTAGTGTTTTAAAATTCATAAGCTTTCACTTGGCTTTTTGGCTGTGTGTTCAGAGTCAGGATGATTGCATCGTGCAGTAGTTGTATTACCAGTTTTTAGAGGAAGCGCCATACTACTTTCCAACATCCGTATCAGTGTTCATTTCCTCTAAGAGTCTGCCAGTTTCTTCCTCACACCCTCACAAACACTGATCATTCCTCTTTTTGGTAAGAACTCTTCCAGTACTTAGGAGGCATTCTATAAATTGTCATTTTTCTGTTGAATATAAATAAGGAAATAATAGCAAGGGTAGGAGGAAATAGGATTTCATTCTAGTTTCCAGACTTGAACCATCAGGAGATGCTGGTCACACCAGCCCTAAGTTCCTGGGCAGTGCTGGGATGGCTATTCCTTCAGTGATGCCCATGGTTGCTTCAGCTGTCTCCCTGCCAGGTCCACTTTGCACACTGCACTTGCTCCCTGTCCCCCTTCTCCTTCCGAGTTTGGATCTGTTGAGGATTGAGTTCCTGGTCTGAGGCAAAGCTTTTTTGGGCCTATATCTTGTCTCAAAGATTATCCATGTTCCTTCCCAGGACTCAGAACCTTGAAGCTGTCCTAATTAAGGATTCATGGCTCTCCTGGTAATTTTTGCATAATGATGGCTCAATACCTGGGCTTGGCACAGAGCTGCTTTGAGGAGAAATTCCTGGCAGACTGAGGTTAGCAACTCTTGAGAATTCTGAGCAGCCTCAAGTTATTGGGGTTGATACACTCACCCACCAGACACATCTGTACTTGTCTGCTGCTCCTGGTTTCAGTGGCCCTGGAAGCTGCAGCTTCTAAGAGAGAGAGGACAGATTTTCCTCCATCCCCTCTGATGCCCTAATGTGGCTTTCTTGGGCAACTTGATCACATGAAAAAGTCAGAGTCACAGCTGGGACTCTGGAGGCTTTTCAGACATGGTGTCAGAATCGATTTTCTTTCTTTTGTCCTCTCTCTGAGCTCCTTGCAACTTTCCTATTTCTCCCCCAGTGGGATGCCTCACTGATTCCCCTGGATGTTTGGAAATAAGTCAGCCTCTGTGGGCTGTATTGTCTTTGTTAATCCCCAGCCAATATGGAGCAACCAACACAGTCATTGTTGGGACTCAAAGTGATGATAATTTACAGGATAAGCTGCTCATCCAAATTCCAGAATTACCCTGTGACCGGCTGTTTATCCTCATCAACATCTCTCTCATCTCCCCCGCCCTGTTCTCTCTCTCTCTCTCTCTCTCTCTCTCTCTCTCTCTCTCTCTCTCTCTCTCTCTCTCTCTCTCTCTGCCTGGTATGTATGTATGAAGACCACAGGTCAACTTTAGATGTGTTCTTTGATTGCTTTCTACCTTTTCTTGGAGATGGGTTCTCTTACTGAACCTGGAGCTCACCTGCTTGCCTACACTGGCTGGCCAGTGGGTCCCAGGAATCCTCTCTCTTTACCTCCCTGTGCTAGGCTTATAGGTGTGCATTGCTATGTCCAGCTTTTATTATGAATTTTAGGAACGTGAATTCAAGTTCTGAAGCACTTTAACAAGTGAGCCTTTTCCTCAGCCCCTGGTTTTCCCTCCCTCCCTCCCTCCCTCCCTCCCTCCCTCCCTCCCTCCCTCCCTCCCTCCCTCCCTCCTTCCCTCCCTTACCCCCTCCCTAGTCTTCTTTCTTTTTTACATATATAAAACCTGGTATATTTTAATGCTGCATGTCATGATTCTCAGTGAATAATTTTAAACATTGCTGGAAATATCAAAACAGCAATCACCTCCATAAAAGAAAAACCTCAGGAGATGCAAAGAATCACTGATAGTGAAACACTTAAATACTCCTAAATAATATTATATCTGTGCAGGAGAGATTACAAAAATTGCACTGAATAAATAAAGCCAGACCACGAACAACCTATATGACACGATTAATATGGCATAGCAATGTATATAATATAATATAATAATAAAAAGATGATTTATTCTCGTATACATAAAGGGACATTTTAAAGTTAGCATATTTTAAAATACAGAATAGAAATTTCCAGAGTGAAAAGATCACCAATATCACTCTCTAGTCATAATGCAGCAAGATCAGAAACTGAAAATAAAATAAAGAAATCAAGTGAGTTTCTGGAAGTCCATGCCCACTGTCTGTCACAGTATCCGAGACTCTTCATCACTACCACGTCGAGTTTTCGATGTGTTTGCTCATACGCCACTCATGTGCTCATGGGTATCTGCTGGGACCAACTCGGCTTCCTTCTCCTCGCAGTACTATGTGTTTAGATTTAGAGAAATCCACATTTTCTGTTGGTTCCTTATGTCCCTGGATATACTCAGCAGTCCAATAACGGCTGCTCTAACCCTACAAGGAGATTCAAATGCCATGTAGTAAAAAACGACCTATGAGTGAAAGCCAATAGTATTTACTTTGTAAGAGGAGAAGATTCAGTTCACTATACTATGTTCAGGCAAGTAAGAAGGAAAAGCAGGTACCTTAGAGAGTGTAAGAGGATGCTATAAAGATGCCTGTTAGCAATGTGAAGAAGAGGGCATTGGTTTGGTTTAAATGAAATAGGTATTATCAACTCATAAT
This sequence comes from Mus caroli, assembly GCF_978045245.1. NCBI lineage: Eukaryota > Metazoa > Chordata > Mammalia > Rodentia > Muridae > Mus > Mus caroli. The sequence continues at coordinate 8,912,990 of NW_028227272.1, forward strand.
CAACTCACATAAAACAAATTGTGTCAGGATAAGGGGTTCTGCACTCATCAGACATGGAGCTCCAGATTGGCTTTGAGATAGGACAGAGCCATGTTTAATAGCAGGGCTTGGGTGGCATAGAGATGATACACAGCTTTGGAAAACAGTTTGCCAGTTTCTAAAAAAGGTTAAATATAAACTTACTATGGAATCCAGCAATTCTCCTTCCCAGGAATCTACCCAAGAGAAATGAAAACATATGTTCATGCAAAGACAGATCCATGAATATTCATACAAACATGTTCCATAATAACTCCAAAGGAGAAAGTATCCAAACACCAACCAGGCAGTCATTGGATAAGTGAAATAGAGTATATCCCATGTCGTGGAATATAATTCAGCAATAAAAAAGGTTATGGGATACTAGTGCTTGCTGTAACTCAGGAGCCCCTCAGAAACAGTATGCCAAGAGAAAGAAGTCAGATGTGTAGACTACACTGTTCTGTTCTGAGTTCTCCATAAAAGACATCTCTGTAGAGAGAGAAAGAGGATTAGTGCTTATCGGTGGCTAGAGATGAAAGAAGATTATCAGCAAAGAGATATGAGGGAATTTAATAATAGATTGAAAGTATTCTAAAACAGAAAGATGATGGTGACTGGAATCCTACAGCAATGTTCAGGGTTTATTTATTTATTGAAATATAGAGAAGTATTCTTCAATAAATGAGTTTTATGGTTACTGTATAAATTATACCCCCAATAAAGCTTTCTTAGGGGCTAGATGGATTTGGGCTTCAGGTAACTTTAATCGGAGCTCAGCCTGCTTCTCATCAGTGTCTACCTACAGCAGCATGGATGACCTCACTCACTGGAACCCTGGCTTGTTTATCCACACAGCAGGCATATAAACTACTTCATAGGATTTTTGCAAAGATTCAAATTCACTAATGCATGAGTAACATTTAACATCAACACAATACAGAATCCATGCAGTTAAGTAGTATTAGAATGAGCATTTCTATGTTATGTGATCACTGAAAGTCTATGTCTATAGTTGTCTCTCTGATGTCTAAGCCATCCTTTGTTCTACACACATTTGGAAGTGTACAATAGAAGCATGTGGATAGCAGGATTCTTTTATCTCAGAGAACATTTCTGAATGTGCATCATGTCAGTAAGTTGAAGGTGTCGAAGACTGGAGGAGATGCAGTGTTGTTTGAAGGTCTGCACCGTCAGTCCTGTGTGGGGCCTGTCTACCCTTATTTCTGTCCATCACCCTCCCTTGCCCATGATTACCACAACAAGTCTCCCATATTCTGCAGGCTCCTAGACTTCTGCTTCCTATTTTTGCAAAGCTTCTTCTTGGACAGAGGCTCAGAATGTCAGGGGAGGAGCAGGATGTCCCCATGGGGCTTCCTGAAGCCATCCAATTAGACTAGTAGTGGGGAGGCTCCAGGGAAGGAGGGAGGGCTGGGCTTCTGCCAGCAGGGTGGCTGCAACTATAAGGAGAGAGAAAATAGAGTGCAGAAAGGGAGCTAAACTTTCCAAACAGCCAGCTTCATTCTGAGGCTGGCAACTGCTTGTGCTGTCTGGAGGAATCAGCCTTGCCTACAAGGAGAGCTGCCAGGGGCAGGGAACTCCATCCTTCCTTTGTGCTGACCGAGAACTTAGCTCTGCTTGGTTTGAGGTACAGAGAGCTTCAAGGCTGAGAAACAAATGGGTCTTGGGTGATATTTTGGTATTAAAATATATTTTTAATTCCTTGGGAATTTCACCCAGTGTATTTTGATCCTCATGATCATGGACACATTTTATACCTGCATCTCACCTAGAATTGACTCTCCATGTACCCCTATCCTCCTGCCTCAGTTTTCATTCCTGAAGCCCCCCACCTGTTTCCTTTGTGCAGACAGAGATGGAACTGATGGTTCAAGGTCACCTAGCTGGTGAGCTGCACATCTGCAGTCACAAGTAAGGTTTCATTATTCAAGAGCTCAACTTCTTGATGACTACAGTCTGTCCTTCCCACAGTTCCTGGAGTGTCCCAGAATGGCAGCGCTTGTGTTGGAAGTGCACAGCAGCCCCCGACCTTCTCCTTTGTGTGATGTGAAAATTGTCTACTTTTGATCTCTTTGCTTTTCTTGTCCAGCAAGAAATTAATATGCAATACCAGGCTTGATGTATATTTAAGTTTTGCTGTCCAGTTTGCCACCCCCTTTCTCAGCTCAGTGGCTTTAGGAGAGCAAACTAGAGTTTCTAAGCCAAAGTTGCATCATTAAAAGAACCTGCTCAGGGTATTTATGAAGATCTGGTCAGGTGATCTTTGTTGGGTGTTTGCTGTGTGCCTGGTCTGTGGACCCCACTTTATTCATTCTCAGGGAAAACAGAATTTAGACAAAGTTCACTTTAACCTCCAGTTCCCAGGAGAGCACCACGACTTCGCCTTTTATGGCCAATCAAAATGTGGAATTGCCTTGGCTACAGAAACTGGTTCAAATGTGGCCATGGGACCTGTATGGGCCAACCCATACCTTTTCTGGAACTTCAGTGAGAAATACCAAGAATAGGAGCATTACATTCACTTGAGATGATGAATTGAACAGCCTTATGAACAGTGGCATGTTGTTGCCACCAAATAGGATAGAACTTTCCTCAGAGTGAAGAGCCTTAGAGGAACAAGGCTAAAGGAAGAGGGATGGACAAAAGAGTTCTGGTTGTATTGCTCCAGTTTCTAGATCATGCTTGGGTTCTACAACAGCTACAGAAAAACAACTCTCTAAGTATCTAGGGTGACCTTGAACTTCTGATACTCCTGCTTCCACATCCTGAGTGCTGAGATCATAGACATATATCACCATGCCCAGTTTTATGTGGTTCTGGTGATTAACTCCAGAGTTTTGGGCACTAGGCAAGCATTCTGCCAACTGAGCTGCAACACCAGACTGTTGTTTGCCTCCCTCCCTCCTCCCTCCCTCCTTCCCTCCTTCCTTCCCTCCCTCCCTTCTTTCCTCTCTCCCTCTTCCCTCACTCTCTTTGTTATTTTTCCTCTGAGCTGGCTAAGTTGATTTTTGTGTTACTTGCAAATTGACATTTCTGTTTTATGCAGGTGTTTAAAATGGCAAGTTTTATTTTTGTTTAAATGTTCGATGAGAGAGGGAATGGATGGAATAACATATGCTCATATAAAGACAAGATATGGGCGGGGCGGGGGGGTCCTATGCCCTCTTCGGGCCACTGTGGGAACTAGGGAAACACATGGTACACAGACATATACTTATAGGCAAAGCATCCATACACAATCAATGAATCAGTCAATAGCACCTTTAAAAACTACAAGAGGTGAGCTTTGGATTTAGAAAATGTCCACAATTGGGAGGTCAAGATAAAGACAAATAACTTTGTCTAGAATTCACAGGGAGCAAGTATGTTGGGGAGGGATGTCTCACACCCCTCCATGGCCCTGTTCCTCATCCCTTTCCATGTTCCAGGACTCTACTGCTTCTGCTGAGTGCTCATCTCCTTAGTTGATGGTTGGTCTTCCTCCAGTGTGCTTGGCTTGGCAGGTTTGGCATGGATGCAAATGATCATGTTTCTGAGATTCAACATTTGAGATTGATGTTCTTAATGACCTAAAAACAGGTGATGCAAGGGCTGATGAGAAGGAAGCCAAGTCACAGACAAATGCAGACCTGGAAGAGACCCAGGTGAGCTTCAGCTCTACACTCAAATATGATACCTGGCCATCCCAGGCCTTCAGGTTTACACAGGATGCTTCAGTCCAGCAGATATCTACTTCTTTTCTGGCCTTTATGCTCATTCATATGTTCAGGGCTTCTACTCACACAAACCTCCCTGTTATGCCTTGGATTTTTTGGACAGGTTTAATGTGTTCTTGATTTTGGTCGACTACACTCATATCACAGTGTTCACTGTTTCTTTTTTTTTTTTTTAATTAGCTATTTTCTTCATTTACATTTCCAATGCTATCCCCAAAGTCTCCCATGTCCCCCCTCTCTCCCCACCCCACTTCCACTTCTTGGCTTTGGTGTTCCCCTGTACTTAGGCATATAAAGTTTGCAAGACCAATGGGCCTCTCTTTCCACTGATGGCCGACTAGGCCATCTTCTGATACATATGCGCTAGAGACATGAGCTCTGGGGGGTACTGGTTAGTTCATATTGTTGTTCCACCTATAGGGTTACAGATCCCTTTAGCTCCTTGGGTATTTTTCTCTAGCTCCTCCATTGGGGGCCCTGTGTTCTATCCAATAGCTGACTGTGAACATCCACTTCTGTGTTTGCTCAGCCTGAGAATAGCCTCACAAAAGACAGCTATATCTGGGTCCTTTCAGCAAAATCTTGCTAGTGTGTGCAATGGTATCAGCGTTTGGAGGCTGATTATGGGATGGATCCCCAGGTATGGCAGTCTCTAGATGGTCCATCCTTTCGTCTCAGCTCCAAACTTTGTCTCTGTAACTCCTTCCATGGGTGTTTTGTTCCCAGTTCTAAGAAGGGGCAAAGTGTCCACACTTTGGTCTTCGTTCTTCTTGAGTTTCATGTGTTTTACAAATTGTATCTTATATCTTGGGTATCCTAAGTTTCTGGGCTAATATCCACTTATCAGTAAGTACATATTGTGTGAGTTCCTTTGTGATTGGGTTACCTCACTCAGGATGATGAGTCCATCCATTTGCCTAGGAATTTCATAAATTCATTCTTTTTAATAGCTGAGTAGTACTCCATTGTGTAAATGTACCACATTTTCTGTATCCATTCCTCTGTTGAGGGGCATCTGGGTTCTTTCCAGCTTCTGGCTATCACAAAACAATTAATTGCTTGGACTTTGGAAGCATGGCATTGAAACTAAGTATTTTTCATGTGAGAGACTTTACCTCATATTTCCTCTTCCCAATCTGGTTTATACTGGACCTTGACCCTCTCCTCCTACCCTCCTTTGGTTTCTCAAATGGTCTACTGGCCTTGAGTTTACTCATCCAGACCATGGTGTCTAATAAAATCTCATGACAGTTAATATACTTGATGGCCTGGCCCCAGCCTCCCTGGTCAGTCTTCACTGTGCTCTAATGAAGTTTCATGACAGTGTGTGTGTGTGCGTGTTTGTGTGTGTGTGTGTGCATACACAGGTGCATAAACTTGAAGGCCAGAGAATTGCCTCAGTAGGTAAGAACACTTGCTGAACAAACATGAAGACATGCATTTTGATCTCTGTCTCTGTCTCTCTCTTACACACACACACATACACACACACACACACACACACACACAGAGAGAGAGAGAGAGAGAGAGAGAGAGAGAGAGAGAGAGAGAGAGAGAGGAGATAACAAGTGTGTATGTTTTTATATAGGTTGGGCAGTGAAGTGCTTGCTGCATGAACCGAGGTTCTTAGTTTGATTCCCAGTACCACAATCAAGCAAGAAGCCAACATCCTCAAACCAAGCCGCCATTACCACCATCCATTTTAAAATTTTCTCTGTGGTGCTTGACATAGGCTGGGTGAGCACTGTCCAGGGGAGCTACATCCCCAGTCATGTCAGTCTTAGGACCTACAAGTTTTAGGTCCCAGTAAGGTGCCATCCCTCCAGTCCCCTCTGGCAACCATTTCAAGCTCCATTGATGGACTTCGAATGGGTATTTTTAGCAATCAGCCATGCTGCATGTGGTATTCTCTTTGCCTTTGCATTGTGTTTTCAAGATGCATCCTTGTAGCATGTATGGAATCTTCTTTTTCATTACTGAATAATATTCTAGTATATGGGCAGCCTACTGCCTTCACCCCTTGGCAGGAGTTTGAGGCTCTTTCCATTTGGGACTTACTGTGAATGATAGTGTTACTAATATCAACAGGTATGTCTTTGTGTGGACACGTATTTTCATTCCTTGGGTAGGTATCTGGTAGCAGACTGTTTGGGTAATGCCGTAAGATAGTATTCAGCTGACAATCAACTCTATGCTGTGTCACCTTTTGAGGTGGACATTGGTGGGGCATGCCTGCAATCTGGGTTGGAGACGGAGGAAGTAAAATGTGACTTTGAGGCCAGGCTGGGCTCTAGAGTGATTTCAAGGCGAGCTTGGAATACAGACTGCCATCCTAAAAACATCTTAAAAACACTACCAGAGTTATAGCCTTATCAAAGGCTGTGTCTGAACACGCCCGTCCAGGACCCAGGACGCCCTCTGCACAGCTACAGCTGGGCTTATGGCTTAAAGGATTTGCATCCTTCCAGCTTATCCATTTGCTGGGACAGTTCCACCCACCAGTCACACTTCCTGCAACAGGCACCCCAGGGAACAGGGAACACAAAGGTTTCTGTGGCATCTGAACTTGAATTTTTCTCCATCTGGGATCGATGTAATGACTGCAAAAGGCAGCTGCAATTTTCCTTGCTTGAAAAGGGCTTTTCATGCAAGAGAAAAAAAAAAAAAAAGATGAAGACTGAGCCAGAAAGGTGAACTTTGGAAACTGTCCTGAATAGAGAGCCGTATTTGCTTGCTTCATGTGTCTCTGGGACCAATGCGTTGCGTTCAGAAGTAGCACCTTTGTTTTCAGTCTCTGTCTGCTTGGATCTTTGGTAATGTCCAGGGGCTCACAGAAGAGGGACTTGAAACGTCAGTCAGAATCAAAGGTGGTTGGAGATGTGGAAACAACCTTCTGAGGGTGTGACAGGCCAATGAAGCCACTCAGCCAAAGAACTGTGATATACATGGAGCCTGTGATCACAGAGTGACATGTGACCTTGTTCTTCCCTTGGGAGCCTGGGGAAATCTGGTCTCAAACAGACAGACACTACTGAACTGAACCTTTGCATATCTAAAGGATGAGTAATTTGTTTAAATTGAACTGGTGCCCACATTACAAGGCTCATTACTAGTGACTGATGTCCCCTCAGTGGGCCTGAAGGCATAAAGAACTGGGCTCCCAGGAGTAGTGTAGCCTGCAAGAAAGGCATCCCATAATGAATTATATAAAAACCCTCCCTTCTTATGTATGGTGCTGCCCAGAGCCAGACTACCTGAGTTCAAATCTTGTTGAAGATCATTGGACAATTTCCGACCTTCATTCTGCCTTGGTTTCTCTATCTCTGAAGTGGGACTAAGTATAGTCCTTCCCCACTGAGCTCGTCTTTGTGAAATACCCACTATGCTGCCATTTCAACCCTGTAAGTCTCTAGTCTACCAGGTGGGGAAAATTTGAATCTTGGGCTATTCCAATAACCCCAGGAAACTCACTATTGGTTCTCTAACATGTGGTGGAAGAGTAAGTCAGAGGAGGGAAGGAAGGCAGAGAGAGAGAAAGAAGGAAGATTACAAGGCAGAACGAAGGAAGGGAGAAGCTGGGATGGTAAGGGCTACTTGGCCTCTAGTGCTCACAAGATCTGACTGCTGTCCTCGGAAGTCCATTTTATTTTGTATTTACAGATGAAAGAACTGAAGTACAGAGAGGTTATAGGGACCTTACCTGCAAACGCACAGCCAGGAAGTGCATCTGCGATTCAAAATTGGTCTTTCTGGCTTTAAGGCCCTCCGTCCCTCTGTCCCTCTGTCTCTTCTTTCCTTTTTTCTCTTCTTTCCTTTCCTTCCCTCTTTCCTTTTTTGGGGGGACAGGTTCTTACCCAGGATGTCCTGGAACTCATGATCTTCCTGCTTTATCCACACCCCATTCCCAGGGCTTCGGGTTACAGGCTTGTGCCACCACACATGTACTGACATTTTTTTTTTAATGTGACCACCCAAACTCCTTCCATTTAAGCCCAGATCATTCACAGTGAACAAACAAAGAAATAAAGGGTTTAAATTTTTTTTGTGTCTTCCTTCCTTCCTTCCTTTCCTCCTTCCTTCCTTCCTTCCTTCCTTCCTTCCTTCCTTCCTTCCTTCCTTCCTTCCTTCCTTCCTTCCTTCCTTCTTTTTTCCTGTTTTAAAGGAAATAGGCTATATCTGCTCTGATTCATCAGAGACTAAGATGCTGCATAAAATTCCAGTTCTTCCTGAATTAGAAGGGCAACCTGATGTTTTTGTTAAGGACATACTTGATGCATAAGTAGTGAGCTGAAGTACTGAGGGGGTCAAGGAAGAGGTTTGGATTTCTGCTTTCTAGCCTCACCTTCCAGACAAGTTGGTGTCTGGGGCTTTGCCAGACTACGTGCTTCGGGTGTGACTAACCTTTTGACAGTGGCATGACTTTGGTTGTTATTCATGAAGTTCACACTTATTTGAGAACTTCATAATCAAGTCACAGAATACAAATCCCCTCAAATAAAATAAGCATAGGAGTTTTATGTTGGGCCACATTCATAGCTATCTTGGGCTTCTGCAGCACGCAGGCCACAAGTTCAACATCCCAGTGAGACTTTTTGCCATGTTTTCTAGGGCCTCACCTTATATTAGGGTTAGTCTTGAACACACAAGCAGATAAGTTTCACGGCACCTCTCATGGAGGCCATATCAGCTTTGTTTGCTCTATTTTTTTTTTTTTTGGTTTTATTGTTATTTTTGGAGCAAGGGCCTTATGTAGTCAAGGCTGGCTTTGGTCAAACTCAGTCTGTAGCTGAGATGACCTGGTCCTCTTGCCTCTGCTTATACAACATCGGGATTGCAGGCATATCATGACTGCAGATGAGGTTTTTATAAAGCAAATTTGAGATCAATACAAATTTGTGGGTCTGGAGTAGCTGCTGCTTTATCTCTGTGAGTCTGGATTGGTTGCCACCCTATCTTTTGGTTGGATGATCTCCAGTGATCATAATACTGATCCTGACTCCTTCAGAGAATATGAAACACAACCCCATTTCACAGCTCCAGCATACGATGGCAAGGGTGAAAGAGCGTGGGGCTGGCATGTTCCCTTTCACTACACCTGGTCCATCTTAGGATTTTAGTGTCTTTCTACCATCATTCTAACTCAAATTCCTGGCAGTGGAGCAATAAATCTGCAAATACCTCTCAGATCTACACTGACCCAAATAGAAAGCCTTTTCATTGTTTGTAGTGATGATGGCTCTGCTGGCTCCCAAGGGACAGATAACAGAGCATCTACTGAGGCTTGTGGAAGAGGTCTCTGCCTGCCACTTGGGGCTGAAGTTAGGGAGAAGCTTGGGGGCTCCTCACCCTCCCAGAATAGGAAAAGACCAGTTTGGAGTTTTTGGAACAGTGCTTTTGAGTTAACTGGCAGCCTGCCGCAGGACTTGGCACTCACTGGACAGGAATAGACATTGAAGCCCTGGGAAAATTGTCTTGCTTGAGAGGCCAAAGCTCATTATTATGTTGGGTACAAAGGAATTTGAGCAGCAAGGTCAGAGCTGATGTGCTGAATGTTCATGTGCTCCAGGGACCCAGCTCAGGAACTGAAAATGGCCCCAAATTACTGGGCTTATTCATCTGTTTTCTCTGGCTGTGTTCTTGGAACCCATGGAAAAGGAAGGTCCGAACACAAAAGAAATTGGGAAAAGGCCCAGACCCATATTTTAGGGAGGAAAATGGCTTTGTGGCCATAGACTACAGGTCATCTAATTGAATTCTCTGTCAATGTGGACTTCTCTAAATGCCCTAGAGGGAATCACTAATCCTTTCTGTCATTTGCTTATTTATTCGTTCAATGTCCACATCCTGAGGACAATGTTGAAACCTGGAGACATGTCTCATCACTTTGGGGGTTGCCTGTATCCACTGAAATATTCCTGAAAATAGATATATGTCATCTAAAAACACAAGGGTTTGATAAATCAGCAGTCTCCTTTTTCAGGCTTCCTTCACCTACCTGGATCTTGTTAAATTTTATGTGTTTATTTGAGGAAATTAAAAACACAGTAGAGAAACTACAAAGAACTAGATACCACCCAGGTCCTCAGAGTTGTCTATGAGTAACTAGTTCTTGGCCATATGACTAAAATATTAGCACCAGAACATAAAAAAGCTGCATGTTACAAATAATGCTTACATCATCTTCTTCCCTTTGAATTTTTATCTTGCTCTTTTCCAACCAGGCAAGGATAACTACAGAAGTACTCTTTCCTCTGTGTGTCCAATTTCTCAAGCTTTTAAACTTTTATATACAGACGTATGCTTTACTAAATAATATATAGGATTTTGTGTGTTTTGGTTGAGGGAAATTTGTCATATTTTACATTTAATTCTGCATCTCATTTCCCCCTCTCAATATTATGCTTTAGGATCATTTACATGTCAGTGTCTACCTAAGCATCACATTTGTTTCCACCTGTTGATCACTACCTCTCTCCTTTTTGTCCATCTATCCATCCATCCATCCATCCATCCATCCATCCATCCATCCATCCATCCTTCTGTCATCTATTGGTCTATCTATTCATCTGAAGCATATCTGTTATGTATTGCTATCAGGAATAATATGGCATGGTAACATTAGCATTATCATATCAGAATTTCTACACATTTACCACCTTTCTTGATACTTTTCCATTTTGTACTTGCTCAGTTCCTTGCGTTTTTTCTATAACTGAGTGGTAATCAATGTATTTGACAACCAATATGTCCCAGGCAATAAATAACAAAAACCGTGTGATGGCTCTGTCATACTGACTTCTCCAGAAATGACTAGCAATCTGCTCACACTGATTCCTATCCCACTAACAGTGCCTTTGTATGTGAGCACTCCAGTCTGCAAACTCTACATGAGATGCCCATGCAGCTGTTTTTCTTTTGACATTCTTTTTTTTAAATAAACATTTTTTCTTTTTAAAGAATTATTTATTTTATATAATATATGTGGGTACATGGTCACTGTCTTCAGACACACTAGAAGATGACATTGGATGCTCATTACAGATGGTTATGAGCCACCATGTGGTTGCTGGGAATTGAACTCAGGAGCTCTGGAAGAGCAGTCAGTGCTCTTAACCACTGAGCCATCTCTCCAGCCCTCTGTTGACATTCTTATAAACAAAAGTTTCCCTGTTTCCCCCTGCTCACCTGTAGTCTTCACTCACTGTAACCACCCACCCACCTAGAGTATTTGTTCATTGGTAGTTGTAGAAACCTTCAGGCCAAGTTCAAATACCAAATTCTGCATGTGTAACTCTGGCTCCCCAAGATAGATTTTTATTTTAATTCTTGGCTTATCCTCATAATTGGGATGGCATCTGTCATGCTATTTGTGAACTGAGTCCTTCCAAATGGAGGCCTTGTTATAGCTGGGACTGAACCTTACTTATTAACCTCTTTGACCTGATTTTATGTCCATTCTTCATTCAAACATGCACATAAGACAATGCTTGAGGGATTTCACACACCCTGAGCTGGTCAGCAAAGAATGAATATTGCAATCTGCCTGGAATGGAGGTTTCAGGGGTCTGGGGACATGAAACAATGAGACATCCTTGAAGTATCTTAGTTTCTTGATCAGAAAATGGTTAAGATAAATGTCAAGCCATCAGGATTATTGGACAAGGGGATTGCACAGATACATGATACAACATGACTACAGGCATACAATAGATACAGTGAATACATGCATACAGAGTAGGTGCTTACAGGCATATAATAGACACACTGAATACAAGCATAGAGAGTAGGTGCTTATCTGTGTGAAGGACACACATCCTGGAAATGGATACGTGTACTTGCCTACATTCTGATTCCATTTTGTGGTGTGGAGAAGACTTAAGTTTATTTTGTAGCCTTCTGAGATTTTATGTGTGTGTGTTTAAGGGTCTTCATGAACACAGCAGGCTTTTTTATTTTGGGTGATTACTGTGAGCTGGTGTGATGGGCTGAATGGTGACCTGTAAGAAGGACTGTAACCTGTAGATGCCACTTTATTTGGAAAAAAGAGGGTCTTAAAAATTGAATCAAGGACACTGAGGTGAGAAATCCACTCTTAATGATCCACAAGCTCCAAATTTAGTGTCATTAGAAGGAGTCAGACAGAGAGATACCAGGAAGAAAAGGGCAAAGCATGACCATGTGCAGAGTTCTTGGAGCTACCGAATTGGAAGGTGTCAGGGATGGACTTTTCCCTAGGACCTTCATAGAAGACATGGCACTGCTAATATATTGGTCCCAGCTTTCATCCTTCCAGAACAGAGGGAATGAAGTTCTCTTATCTCAGTCACTCAACTTCTGGTAATTGGTTATGGCAGGCACAGGAAACTAATACAGCCAGGTTCTGGCTGCATTCTAGGCATGCAAGAATTGCATATTGCAGATCCTTACTGCAATATTTTTAAAAGCTAACTGTCTCAATCTTGGACATTCCTTGTTAGTCAACATACATACTACAGAGCAAGCTAGCTGACAATAGAGGCAGTTTCTCAGTATTACACAGGAAGGGCAGATAATCCAGTGTGTGTGTGTACATACACACATACATTCACATGTACACAGTGTGAGTGCAGAATGTGAACACTTCTGGAAATGAGCATCCCAGTAAACAGCTTCAGGCACAGAGGTGGGAGAGAGCGAGAACAGGCAATGAGTCTTTTAATCCACGGGTAGATCAGGCAGGCTCTCAGAGCCCTACTTCCTAAACAGTGGAATGCATAAAATTCACTCAGGGATGGGAGCTCTTGTTACAATGAAGACAGTTTGATTCTGACTCCGATTATGTGAAGTGGGTCCAGATATGCCACATGTCATGGATCCCCAGGACTTTGGAGGCTGCTGGTCTGCAGAGCTACACTTGTAGAACAAGACCCTGGTACAATAAGGTCTAGAGAATGTTTGCAAAGTTCTCATTTGTTAGAGCCTCATTTGGGAAGAGCAAGATTCTTGATTTATGTCTGTAAAATTAGATGCTGGTAGAGGAGAGGTACCAACCTTAAAGTCACACAGGTTTAAATGGTATTGATTTTAGAACTTAAGTTTTCTGACTTTGAACCTACTGTTGATTTAAATAGCTCTGTGCATAATTTTGTTATAACCTACTTTAATAGGTGATATATGTCAATGTGTAATTGATATAATGTGTATGTTTGTCTTAGTTAGGGTTTCATTGCTATGAAAAGACACCATGACCAAAAGACACAAAATTGAATTGGGGCTGGCTTACAGTTTCAGAGGTTTAGTCCATTATCATCATGGTGGGAGGCATGGCAGCATGCAGGCAGGCAGATATGGAGCTGGAGAAGGAGCTAAGAGTTTTATTTCTTGATCCAAAGGTGGAACTTGAGCACTAGGAGATCTCAAAGCCCACCTACACAGTGACACACTTCCTCCAACAAAGCCACACCTACTCCAACAAGGTCACTACTCCTAATAGTGCCACTTCCCAGGGGCCAAGCATATTCAAACTATTACAATGTTTGTTATTAACTATTTATAATATTTATATCACACAAATTGTTATATGACCATAAAATAATATTTAAGCTTCCCAATAGGTGTGGACAGCATCTATTTGATATTGCTTTCAGAGGAATTACCTAGTGGAATCTGAGGATGGACTGGAATTCACCTGAAATATCTTTCCTATTTATCAGAACTCTGAGGACTGTAGTGTGAAATTCTTGCATAGCCTGAGATGAACATGTTACTGACCTCTTGTATTGATAGTTATACCAGAGAAGTATTGAACATTGAAGGGAGGCTAATCCTTTGTTATTGTTGAGGGTTGATAGGATTTAGGTCCTGGGTCAGTTCATCTTCACAGAAGAAATAACTAAGGTTAGGTGAGGGTTAATTGGTGACTTAAAAAACAGAACAAGGGACTCCAGAAAATGTGTGAGAGAATAAGTGAGATGTGTAGGGATGAAGGGCCTTGGAACCCTTTGGCATATCTTCCAGGACTTGTCACCGTGGAGGGCCTTGGAACCCTTTGGCATATCTTCCAGGACTTGTCACCGTGGAGCATGTAAACTGGAGATTGCATATCAGACATCTGTTCTGTCCCCACATCTTAGGATAAAATTGATGGTCATTATGCTCCACAGGGCACACAGAACCTCCCCCCCCCCAAAAAAAAAAAAAAAAAACACTTGGAGGCCCCAAAGGCTCTCCACATGGTAGTATGAAGTGTGGAAAGTACTGGGGACTTGGAAAACATCTTTTTACACATAAATATTTATGTCAAATCAGCTCTGCTAAGAAGGCAGAAAACAACACAATGAGACAGAGAAGCCTGGATTTTAACAAATATTTATGAGGGAGGCAAATGGCCCTAGAAGTTTTCAAGAAAGCCAGAAATGGAAATTCACAAGATGCCTTGAACTGCCTTCTTAGAGCAAGAAGGTGCAGATGTGGTGCTGTTCATAGGATATAGCTGCTGGAGAAGGAAGAGGACTATGTTGTCTCATCAGAGTGATAAATGTGCATAGGACAGGAGTTCATTTCCTAGGTGACCAGGGACTTAGCAATTCAAATTACTCAGGAGAGACAGAACAAGGAGGGTTAGGGAGAGTAGGAGGAGAGAGGAGAGATTCTGTTTGCTTGATAATCTGTGGCCTCCAGCAGCAAAAGTTTTTCATTGTCTCTAGTGCTAATGTCTAACTTGCCCTGTCTGAGCTGGGAAGTCCTCTGATAGGTGATTTCTATAATCTGTGATCATCTGTTTCTTTGCCTTTCTTATAAAAATTTTCAACAAAAATTCTATACATTAAAAATATGAGATAGATGCTCTAATACAAGAATGATGATAGCCACTATAGCAATTGTTTTTTTTTTTTTCATGAACCGTGTCTGCAAACATCTATAGCAAATAATGGAATGAGAATTATATGGGGTAGAAATGGGAAAGAGGGGTTGTGTTGGTATGCCTTAACAACTCATTTTGCCTATTTCTGTTCAAAATTATTTCCCAGTATTGTGCTGTGATCATAGATTACTGCATTAAACACACACATACACACTCACATGCATGCACACAATGGGGCCATATAAAAGACACCTTTAACATTTGTTTTCTCTATCTCAGTCTCCCCTTGGTAAAATGATGGTGGTAGCAATCACATTCCACGGAGCTACCTGGTAACCAAGCAAGACCTTCCGTCTAAGATACCCAGTGTGTGGGGAACTCTGTCCATGCCAGACGTTACTGCCATAGTTTTAGCTAATCGCTGAAACAACTGGAGTTTGCTAGGTAGAAACTGGCTGATCTCATGTGTACCATGCTCATAGTAGGATCAATAATTTTATGTTGTTGCTTAAGACACAAATAAACCAGCAC
Organism: Mus caroli; assembly: GCF_978045245.1. Classification (NCBI taxonomy): domain Eukaryota; kingdom Metazoa; phylum Chordata; class Mammalia; order Rodentia; family Muridae; genus Mus; species Mus caroli. The sequence continues at coordinate 8,928,119 of NW_028227272.1, forward strand.
TGCCATTGGCTTTGATGGCAGAGGATTCAGCTGGCATACAGAACCTCTAAAAGCACTCACCAACCGTCCCAGAATGTGTTGCCACTCAGCCAAAGGGTTTCCTCTGTGGCCCTTTTAGAATGTGACCATTTCTTGCCTAGCCACCAGCAATAATTCTTGCCTTCAGACAATATTTGTCTTCAGAGTGACATAAGAGTTCCACCCTTACTAAACAATCGAGAAATTGAACAGAAAACAAAACAACACACAACTCCACAATACAAGAACTACACTAGACATAGTAGTGAAGGAGAAAGTAATGCTCCAAAGATGTCTGAATATTTTCTGAAAATAACATTTTTAAAAAATATGTGGAGTGCCACCTGGATTTGCAAGTTTAGTCCAAAGTGTTTTTAAGGTGGTTTTTATTGGAGGAAAATGAGCTAGCATGATTTTGGTGGTTGGGAAGTGGAAGAGGAGACTGGTGCTCATGACCAGTGCTGTGCATTATGTTTGGGCACAATTATGCATGTTCCTTTTGAATATGCAGAGAAATTATGATATCTGTTTTACAGAAGTCAACTCACCTCAGGTTAAATAAGTCAACTAACCATAATCAATCTAAGATGAAATGCAAGAAAATGTTTAGACCCCAATCTTGGTAAATGGATCATTAGAATATGATCAGTTTGATTTTCTGTTCTCCCAGGAAATGGGGGAGGGAAGGCAGAAAAGAATAGACTTTGTGATTCACTAAGGACGGACTCACTCATTTATCTGAGACCTGTGATTGGTTTGGGCCATGGATGGAAGGAAAATTAAATCTTCAGTATCTAATCTGATCCATTAAGAAGAGCTGCTTGGTGGGAAATTGATTAATGGTGCCTGTTATGGATGTCGGATGGGGACTAGTGGTCTAGCTGCTGTGTCTTTGATTGGTTCTCAAAGGGTAGAGAAAGGCTGATCTCATAACAAAGAGACAGTGCCTTATTGAGTGGCACAGATAACAAGGAGGGAATGGACTGCATTCTTGTTTGAACAACGACACAAGATGGATGAGAAGAATTACTCAGCAGACCCTGAGGATCCCATGGTGAGGATGAGTCTAATTTGAAATACTAACAGCTGATGATGAGTTGGTAATTCTTCAACTACCCCCAAAGAAAGCCACCCAATCTGGAAAAGATAGAAAAGCTGCACTTCTTGAAGGTTGATAGATAGCCTTAGGACCACCAGAGCTAAAAAGAGGATCAAATTTCACATTTTTGTTTGTATTAATCACTTTGTCCAACACAATGACAGAACACAGGAACCATGGAGATTTATATATTTACTTATACACTCTCATCTCTAAAATGTTACTACTGTACTTAATTCCTGATTTTTCAGGATAAAATGGCAAAATCTTATCAGAGCCTTTTGCACATAGCACCTATTCAATATATTGTTACATTCTTTCTACCAACCTCATTGGACCATATAGCTGAAAATGTCCCTGGTGAAAACCGCCTAATCATGGGTCCGCTGACTCAGACAGAGCCCAACTCTTAGTATGCAGGTGTCTGAAGTGCCCCCTTCTCTTGACTGAACTTCAAGGCCTGTTACTATTAATGGAAACCGTGTGTTCCTAATGCCATCCCTGCTGTGCATGCAATTTCCCTCTTAATGCCTAGCAGAGGCAGTGTGCAGAAAGATTGACAACATTGTTCACACTGTTTAAAGGTTCCACTGTGTGTGGAAAATTGTCTAAATGGGGGGATAATGAACAACCACTAAATCAGAGCTTTCTCAAGCTGGGAAGAGAGAAAGGCTATGGAGAGAGGTTGCCACCTGATCAGACACATTAGCCAAGATTGGGAAGCAGGAGAAGTGGTGTCACATCCCCATTCCCAGGTAAGATTGGATTCTTTAGAGTGTGAAGCATTTGGAACTTGTCACAATTTGAAATGTAACCAGTTACTTTGCAAGGAATGGTGGATGGGTCAAGGCAAGGACTGGGTAGGGACTACGTTGGATGCTGTCAACCCAATAAAGGGTAAAGAACTAAACCCATGACATAAACTGTACTTTAGCCTGACCTGTGGACTCACCACTGACTTCCTGAGAGTGACTCCAAAGATGGGCTACGGTGTCCTGGTGGGGAGGAGGAGGGTATCCAGTCCTAGAGGCAGCTTGTCCTCTCTGAGCCTTTGCTTATTTCTTGGTGAATGAGCAGTGATGTCACACATCTCAGAATCCATGAAGACCATCTGTCAGGAGCTTTAGGAATCATAAGTATCCTTTGTTATATCTTTGTTTTGTGATGAGTGAGATATTGCACAAGGCTTTATTTTCCTTCAACTCTAAACTCTTGATGCTATTATCTACACTCATAAAAATGATACACAGAGATCCACAAAGTGATTATTTCTTATCTCAGGAGCTGGAGAGGTGACTCACTTGATAAGGCACTTGCTATGCAAGCAGGGGGTACTGAGTTTAATCTCTAGAACTCACAGAAAAAGGTTTGATGATATATGCTTGTAAACCTGGCAATGGGGAGACAGACCTTGTAGGTCATTGGCCAACAGCCTGGCCTATTTAGCCAACTTCAGACCAGTGAGAAACCTTGCTTTAAAGCTCAAATTTGAATGATCCAAAAATCTGACATATGCTTCTTTCTTCACAAGATTTCTTGACATGAGATGCTTGTTGTGGTAAAGATAACATGACAGCATGCCCAGTATGCATAGAATATTTATGTATTGTTTAGTAATTGATTCACACAGGACAAAGCAGTGGTTTGCTTCCTAGGTAAAGCTGGACACTGACCATTGGTTAGCTACTGACCTGGAATGGAGCACAAAGAGAAAACTGACTTCTTTTTGTCTTAATACTTATCCCTGCCTCAGATATGGCCATTAACACCTGAAATTGGTGAGAGGCAAACAGAAGTCTGCCTTCATGATATGTCAAAGATAGTGGCCTTCTCTTAGGGTGTCTTTTTTTTTTAATAGGTAGGAGCTCAGTGATCCATCAGGTTGATGGAGCCTTGGTCAGCCCATGTGTGTGGATGGTGACATTTGCAGCTGTGCCAATGAAGCAGAGAATGTCTTAGGAGCAAACCTTCCCAGGGTGCTTGTCTGTGTTCTCCCTGCTCTCATCTCATCTCATTACCACTAAACTCATCACTGCTGGGGTCCTGTGGTCATCTCTGCTCTCCCCTCATCTGAGTGTAGGTCACTTGAAGATAGAGCAGCCGACTGTTGTGTCACACATTCTCAAATGCCAGGAAAATGATAGATTTAATGAAAAGAGAGTGAGAAAAGGGAAGTGGGAGGGGGATGGGGACTGGAAAGCCCCCACCCCCCCCAAAAAAAAACCCAAGGAAGGAAGGAGGATAGAGGAAGAGAAAAGAAGAGGACCCAGTTAGGAGGAAGAGAATTAGAAAGTAAGGGGAAAGGAGCTGGAGTAGGTGCTAAAGGCTAGTTCCTGGAGGGTTGGAATGAGTCATGGAAGCTAGTTCCTAAAGGAACTTGGTCCTGCTCCAGAAGATGAACTTGAAGACCTGAAAAATGACCTGTTCCCTAGGAATCTAGGCTGAAGGGGGAACTTTGAAATTCTGTTCCAGAGTTGGACTCTCTCCAGGTCTCAATCATCTTGGCTGTAAAATCGGTTTAACTACATCTCTCTAGTGTTATAGTAATGGAGTGGCAGTCACCAGGGTGGTTGGCTGGCACTGATGTGAGGTGCTCTGAGGGAGTCAGGAAGGGTATCTGGGTGAGTGCAGCCTCTGAGACTGGGCTGTTGGTCTCTCCTGTTTTAAGGACTGCAGCTGTTAGCTGTTAAATTCTTGGATTAGATGCTTTTTATCGAGCTTAATAGGGCTGGGTGTGTGGACAGGACCTTTCCTGGGGTGTTCACAGAGGACTATTTTGAGTTCTGCATCATCAAGATAATTAGGTGCCCAGACAAAGTTTAAATGCTATTAAGGGTTGGGTGCATACTGGCTGGTCCTGGTGCTGAAGTCACTTGGGGACACAGCCTCTGCTTTCTGCCGAGTTTCTGAGACCAGGGCTTGATAAGAACAACCAGCAATCTGGGGAAAAGGTAGGGGTGTGAGGGGTGGCACATTATGAGCCCCTTTAAATGCCAGGTGTTCTACAGGGAATTCCATGTACCTAATTCAATTTGATTTTATCCCTATCTGTGATAGGGAGTGACACTATTTGGAGATGTGGCCTTGTTAGAGTAGGTGTGTCACTGTGGGCTTGGGCTACGACAGAAGCTGGTACCAGGGACTGGGGTATTGCTGTGATAGGCTTGACCATGCTTTTGTATGGAAGAATGTGTATTTTGGGACTTTGGATTTGGAAAGTAGTGGAATGCTTTACATGGGGCTTAATGGAGAATGGAAGACTTTGTTGCTGAAATTGATTTGAACTGTGAAGACCTGGTCCAAGAGGGTTCACTGGAGAATAATTTCAATATGTGGCCTAGAGACTGTTTTGTGGTATTTGGGTGGAGAATGTGGCCTGCTTTTGGTCCTTATCTGAAGAGTCAACCTGAGTCTAAGGTAAAGAGATTTATACTAACCAGGAAGTGAAATGGAGCTGAGTCCTATGTTCTAGGAGATAACAGATTAAGGGCCTTTGGGGCAAGAGCCTACCCAGCTAAATTTAGACCCAGAAATGGTGGTACACACCTTTAATCCCAGCAGATAAAGCAGATCTCCGAGTTCAAGACTAGCCTGGGAAAGAGCAAGATCTAGGTGAAGAAACGCTTAAGTCCAGGCATGGTGGTACACATCTTTAATCCCAGGAGACAGGCATGCACAACTCTGAGTTCAAGGTCAATCTACAGAGCAAGATCCAGGACAGCCAAGCTAGGCAGTGAGTTACAAGAGAAGAAGCTAGTGATAATGTACCAGAACAAGGGGGCCATGTTCCAGCTCTTGCAAGCAGCAGAACCCAGCAGCTTCAGTCTTGTGGCTCTGGCTTATAGAGTGAATAATCGAAGGAACAACTGGAACAATTGATGCTGGTTAGTTGGAGTTAAGAAATTAGCCACGAGGGCTGGAGAGATGGCTCAGCTGTTAAAGGCTAGGCTCACAACCAAAAATATAAGAAATTAGCGGTGAGTAAGAAGGACCAGCATCACTGAGGTGAAATCTTCTGGGATGTGTTTTCTGAGAGCACAAAAAAGCTCTGTTCCAGCGATAGCCAAGGTTGTACCTTGTGCTACAGATGTACTTGGTAATGTGTAAGAGTCTTGCAGGAGGTACTGGTTTTGAAGGCATGAAAGGGTCATGAAGAGCAGCTGAGATTCAGCACTGTGAGAGGACATGGAAGGACATTGGTGAAGGTGCAGCCTCAGTTGTGGTTGACAGCCCAAGACTGAAGTAATGCAAAGGAGTTGAGGCTTGGCACCATGAAGAGAGCCTATGAGAGGTTATTTGTGAAGCCTAGTGTATTGTAGATGCCAGTACCATGGGATGATCACCAAGAACAGTAGCAGCAGTGGATTGGATCAACCTGAGCTTAGAGTCCTACAGAGGGCAGAGACAGAGAAGCCCTTTGGAGGAGACCAGAAGATTATGTGTGGATCCTGGACATTGAAACAAGAAGCTGTAACACTGAAGTTTCCTTGGAGACCCCAAAATGTTAGAGATGCCAGAGCCTTGGGAAATCTGCTGAGAAAAGCTGCTAACAGGGAGTGGAACCAGCCCAAGAGAAAGAAGTTTTGCAGTCAACAAAGATGAGAAAGGAATGGAGATCTGAAGACTGCTTTGACATCAGACATGGAGATGCAGAGTTTGGAGTCTGCCCAGCTGGTTTCCAGACTTGTTTTGGGGATTACAGTTAAGTGATTGAATGAATCTCTGAAGAGATTTTGAACTTTGGACTTTTAAAATTCTTGAGACTGCTATAGACTATGGGGACTTTGGAACTTGGACTAAATGTACTTTTTAAAATTATGCTATGGCTTGGTATGGCCCCAATAGACTCATGTGTTTGAACAAGCCTATTGGAGCCAGGGAGTGGAATGTGATGGTTTGTATATGCTTAGCTCAAGGAGTGGCACTATTTGGAGGTGTGGCCTTGTTGGAATAGGTATGGCCTATATTGGAGTAGGTGTGTCACTGTGGGCTTGGGCTTTAAAATGCTTGTCCTAGCTTTCTAGAAGTCAGTCTTCCACTAGCAGCTTTCAGGTGAAGATGTAGAACTCTTAGCTCTGTCTGTACCATGCCTGCCTGGACACTGCCATGTTCCCACCCTGATGATAACGACTAAACCTCTAAACCTGTAAGCCAGCCCAAATTAAATGTTGTCCTTTATAAGACTTGCATTGGTCATGGTGTCTGCTTACAGTAGTAAAACCCTAACTAAGACACTATCTAATAAATATTGCTACTCTAATCTTATGGAGAGGACACAGTGTCGTTTGGTATTGTGTACAAGACATTGTTAGGTAGTTCCTCTCCCCTTGGCTACTGTGATAGTATACCCAACTAGATCCATGAAGGAAAGACAAATTTTATTTTGCTCACTATTACAGGGTACAGCCCATCACTGTGCCATGCCTCACTGTTGGGGTACAGCCCATCACTGTGCCATGCCTCACTGTTGGGGTATAGCTCATCACTGCACCATGCCTCACTGTTGGGGTACAGCCCATCACTGCGCCATGCCTCACTGTTGGGGTAGAGTTCATCACTGTGCCATGCCTCACTGTTGGGGTACAGTCCATCACTGTGCCATGCCTCACTGTTGGGGTACAGCTCATCACTGCGCCATGCTTGTTTTGAGCTTTTGCGTGTTTAAAGCCCTTTCATGATGGTAAAACTGACACCCAGGCAGAACTTTGATTTGTTTTCCTCAGAAGTGCAGGTTTGCACTTATGCATTGGTTACATACCCCCTCCCCACCCTTGGCCACTGCCCAGTGTTTCTGCAGTGTGGATTGCCATTTATATTGTCCCAGGCTGCTTTTTTTTTTTTTTTTTGCCTATATATGTTTTCTGAGCACCTTATGTAAGATGTTGTATGACCCAGATCATGAATGGACACCAGGTTCTCACTTTCATGGCATTTCTAGTGACCAAATGCATAAAGGGGCATGAAGAAAATTTTGAAAAATTGAAAAAAAATTATTTACACACACCCTGAAGACTTCTCTATGCAGCCATTCAGGTACATGTGTGGCTCTACCAATGACAAGGGAAGCTGGTAATGAGGACTAGCTCCTAGGGTAGAAGAAGTAGGAGGAGGAAGGGGAGGAAGAAGAAGAGGAAAGTAGAAAGAGGAGGAGGAGGAGGAGGAGGAAAACAGCGGCAGCAGCAGCCTCTGTTCCCCTTACACAGAGATGGCTGTGCTGATGCCCGGCTGAGGGATTGCACGGCTGTGGGTTCTTTTGGAAGGGCTCAGCAGGGCTATCTAAAAGAGCGCATGTGTTGGCAACCCGCTTCCTGTTCAGTAACTGGAAGTTAGCTGTTTTTATACTTTGTTTGCCATCTCTTACTCCATGTGTCACCGAAACCTCTAATCTATGAAGTACTCTGCTTATGTGCATGGTCCCTGGCCTATCCTGAGTGAAGCTCTTCTATGCTTGTGAGTCCACCATCACCTTTCAAAGGCTTCTTCTGACGAGGATCCCAGAGAGCTTCTCATGCCTTTGAAATCATCTCAGCCATTAGTAATGGGCAGAATGACAGTTCCTCGATCTGAATGACACTCATTGCACTCACGGATCTTTCTTGTACTGAAACTCCTCGTTCAAGATATGTCTCTTCTCCTAGGCCGGGGCCTGGCAAACACAGAAGTGGATGCTCACAGTCAGCTAGTGGATGGATCACACGGCCCCCAATGGAGGAGCTGGAGAAAGTACCCAAGGAGCCAAAGGGAACTGCAACCCTATAGGTGGAACAACATTATGAACTAACCAGTACCCCGGAGCTCTTGTCTCTAGCTGCATATGTATCAAAAGATGGCCTAGTCGGCCATCATTGGGAAGAGAGGCCCATTGGACTTGCAAACTTTATATGCCCCAGTACAGGGGAACGCCAGGGCCAAGAACTGGGAGTGGGTGGGTAGGGGATTGGGGGGGGGGGTGGGTATGGGGAGACTTTTGGGGTAGCATTGAAAATGTAAACGAGGAAAATACCTAATTTTTAAAAAAAAAGAAAAAAAATATGTCTCTTCTCCTCATGTTCTAAGGGAAAGGAAGAGCAATGGAAAATACTAAACTAGAAAGCACAGATGTACAACCAAGTCTTAGTAGCTTAAGTTCCACAATGTATTTGTGGTGTGTCACAGGTTATGTCCTTGGATTTTTGTGGTTGTTGTTGTTGTTGTTGGTGGTGGTACTGATGTTTTTTAATTTTTGTTTTTGTTTTGTTTTTCTTCTTAACAGGATGTGGTCTGCCACACTCCCTCAGCTAGCATTGTTAGCTAGAGACCAGCCCAGGTCCTGGAACAATGTGGGGCAAGGAGGCCATGCATCTAGTGCATCTAGTGAACGAATCAGTCACCATTGAGTAGATCTTATAATAACCCCAGCAGCCTTAGGAATGATGCAGGATTTTCCCTCTCTGGTTCAGTATGATCTGTCAGAAAACTGAGTCTAGGGCTGGAATTATTGCTCAATGTGTACAAGTGCTTGTGGTACAAGACCTGAGTTTGGATCCTAGAAGCCAAGTGAAGGTCAAGTATGGCCCTCATAGTGTAATCCCAACATTGTGGATGGCAGAGATAGGTGCATCACTGGGGCTTGTTGGCTCCCAGCCTGCCTCCAGGTACAGCGAGAGCCCCTGCGTCAAGGGAGGAGAAATCATGATAGACAAGAACACCAGATACTTCCTCTTGCTTCCTTATGTGCATAACCCATATATTTAAAAAAAGATAAAGATCTGAGAGCTAATAACTATCTTCAAATCACAGTGACCATGGTTGTTTGGATTTAGATTCATAACTCTCTCTCTCTCTCTCTCTCTCTCTCTCTCTCTCTCTCTCTCTCTCTCTCTCTCCTTCTCTCTCTCCCTCCCTTCTTCCCTCCCTCTTCCTTTCTCTCCCTCTTTCCTTGCCTTCTTTCCACCTTCTTCTATCTTTCCCTCCTTCCCTTCCTCTCTCCTTTTACTTTGTCAAGTTACCCCTAACAATTTATATCAGCACTTCAATACTTATATTTTATAGTACTTCCCCAAATTATCTTCCTAGATGTGGTATCATTAGAGCAGGATGACATTTTAATACATCATCTAGCATAGTTATGTATCTCAACTTTCCTAACTTCCAGACTTTCTAAAAATCTGAAATAAGATACTGGTGATGTGAAAACTTTTTCTTGTTCAAGCTCATGTGGTAGACAATTTGGTTCACAGGCCATGTGCTTTCTATTATAACTTCTCCACTTAGCACGGTAGCACAACAGCTGCCCTGTGTCAAACACCAAAGGTGGCTATGGCCAGGTGCACTGGTGTATCTGCGTATGTGAGGGCCAGAGGCTGATGATGAGGGTGTCTTTCTCAGTTGCTCTCTTTGTTTTCAGCTCTGCCTGAAACTCACTGGTTAGGGCTGCACCACAGTGCTCATCTCTCTCTCTCCTCCACAGCACACCCACCCTTTCACACGGGTGCCTCAGTCAGACCCAGGTCTCTGTGATTACACAGTGATTTAGTAACTTCCCAGCCTTCTAATAGCACTCTCAATAAAAAAGCAGTGGTGGCCAAGTTTGTTCATGAGCCATAGATCTCCTTCCACATGCCATGTCTTTATCAGTAAATCTAAAATGGAAAGTACTAAAACAGAAAGCCCACATGTACAACCCAGTCTTTGTAGCTCACCTGAAGTTCCACAACATATTTGTGTTGTGTTCTTGGGGTTTGGGGGTTTTTTGTTGTTATTGATGGTGGTGTTGGTGTTCTTGGTGGTAGTGTTTTTTCGTTATTGTTTTTGTTTTTCTTCCCAACAGGATGTGGTCTGCCACATTCTCTCAGCCACCATCCTAACTTGGCCACTGTCCCTTTTAATCATGATAGAGGCAGAAACCCAACTGCAAATGCTAGTGACTCCTCAGACTCCCATCTGGAGCGAGTCCTTCCACAAACCCCGCAGGACTGTGAACCCTCTGTGTTGTTGCATTTTAATCTTTGCAATGAGCTCAAGACACTGTGCCTTTTGTGCTGGAGAATCTGGAAGTTATAAGGAAGACTCCCACTTATCCCAAGAATACAGATTTGAAGTCAACAGTGGAGAGATTGATGATGGCTCAGCCACTGTACAGCTGAGAGGCTCATTAGTAGCATGGAGTTGGTAGTTGTGTCTCTGAAGGTAATTAAGTGAGAATTAAAACAGCCCAAGTGTATTCCACACCGGAGTGTGTAAGTCTCCTTGGGAAAGTTTGTGGCTTTTATCATTATTATTTTTCTGACATTTTATTACTTAATATTTTCTGTTGCTAACTTTTAGTGTCTCTAATACAGTGTGTGTGTGTTACCATATTGGGCTGCATAATTATTTGTTACGGGGCTACTTTGAGCATTTTAGGGGCTAGCAGGATCTGTGGCCTGTACCCTGTAGGGCAAGTATCAGCCTCTTTTTGTAGTTGTGACAATTAAAATAATGTCCTGAGATTGCTAGTGATTCCTAGATCTAGGGGCCAATTGAGAGGGGAGTAAAATGTGACTACTTCCTCCTTGTGATTATCTGTCTGTAGCCTGCACCTTCCTCATCGAGTGACAACATCAACAGGTGGTAAGGAAATGTAGGTCTTTGGTGGAAACTTCAGGGAAAATGTGGACAAGTTGTAGGAAACATGTCATATTAGAACCAGACATTTGGGGAATGCCCTCTGACCCAGATTTCTAGGTCATCTTGATGACCTGGGAAGAACTTGTAGGCAAACTTCACAGCCATTTGGGGAAAGTGTACAAGGAGTTGCCAGGTAAGACCATGGCAGAGAGAAGCAAAGATATTTACTCATTCAACAAACCAAAGGTTCCTTCCACAGCTATGGAAACAAAAGATGTATGAGATAGCATCTCCATGCTGCAGAAGCTGGTTACACAACCCGGGGAGACAGAAAAGCAGGCGATAAATGAGTAGTATCCCCAAAGTCAAGAGCTTGGTGGAGATTAGAGAAGCCCTTTATTTTTCTGGACCTTTATATTTGAATAAAATGCAAGTAATTCTGCATTGATATAGAATACTGGAGAAATGATAAGTGCTCATTCCCTGTCATGGTAAAATGCCCATAGAATTATCATCAAATGTCCAAGGAACAGCGCTTACTCATCAGAACTGGCCATGGTGTTCATTCCTTTTTTTCCTGAAAGGACACTGGGTTCTGGAGATTTGTCTGATTGACAATAGTGTCTCCAGAAGTTTGGGTTTCTATGGTCTTCCTGATGCTTTGTATCTCCGAAGGTTTGGTAGAGATATCAGGTAGACATATCAGGTTGTGAGTGTGCTTTGTGTGTACACAGAGTGGGGACTGGCCTCCTTTCCTAAGTGCCAAGTCTAGCCAGCTGCGTTGTCTGGATGCCCTACCTCTTTTTTCCCATATTACCCTGGAAGGCACCAGGCCATGCTATGCTATGGGCTTTGCTTTCATTGAACATCATGGACGTAATTGGCTTGCTGTCTATTAGCAGTTGCCTCTTTATCATTTCCATTATTATCAGTTCTATAAACTAGTTCATTCACTCACTTAACAAGCATTCTGTGTTGTATCTAAGAAGTATATATGCATGGGGAGAGTTCTCCACCTTAATGGAGAGGAATATTCTATTGCTAATATTGTTTAGAATTGTTGACACATATTGGATCAAATCTTAGTGATTATATATATGTGTATATGTATATATATATATATTTTTTTAAATTTCTTTCTGATAATATGTGCATTCTCTGGTTTTACTGGGGACGGAGCTGTCCAGCCACGATGACTTTCATGTCCCACTGCTATCTTTCACTGAGTATTCACAGTGTGTAAGAATGTCGTTAGACCCCACGCATGCCTACACAGTCATTACAGGAGAGACCTAGAGATCGGTGGACTGAAGAACCAGATTACCTACTGGGTCTGTCATTGCCAAGTATAAACTAAGTTACTCAACCTATCTGAGGCCAATCTTCTCATTCATAAAATAAAAAGTGTAAGGAGTAACTACTTTAATTTACAAGTCAAATTAATGTATGTAAAGAGTTATGCTCACAATACATTACCATTTCATTACACACTAGTTATTATTTATCTCGAATAAGCATTTATTACGTAAGCTTTAATTAAATAGTTGGTTATAGTGGTAGGCACTGGTAGGGATTTATATATTAGTTCTCACCTGAGCTAAAGGATAAGACAGGAGGGTTATTTCTTCTATGGAGAAGATGTGAGGGAAAAATTCAGAGTGGTCATGCAGGTTGAATATTAAAAACCTAGGAACACTTCTGGCTTCTGTTCAATAAAAAGTATGTTTTGCCAAATGTTCCCTAGGTCTTAGTGGGCAAAAGCATTCCCCTTTGAGAACCAGTGCTATGGAAACTCTTCTAGAAGAAAAATGGCTTTTGTGTGATTGGAGTGAGCTTAGATAAGAGAGATGTGATGAGGGTTGGGGGTAGGGGCCAAATATAGAAATTGTGGCTGCTGAGCAGTAGCGTCATGCCTTAGGGGTGATGGAGACTAAGGTCTGCATAGGTACAAATATCCTAAGGATCTTAGTGTAGTAAGACAACAAAAGACACACACAGCTGTGGTAGGGTAGCCACAGTTCTCCGTGTTGCCTCACTTGGGAGCCTGTGCTGGAAGAGTAGACTCTCTGCTGGCCACACCTCACTCTTGGCCAAAAAGACAAAGGAGAGAGTGTCCTTTAAACATCTGCTTAGAAGTAATACACATCACAGTCACCAATTTGTCAGTGGTTAAAGTGAGGCCCGTGTCTTACCCTTCTGTCAGTGGTGGCATGAAATAATTCTCCCATAACAAAGAGCAGCAAATGTTTTGAGCAATAGTTGTCTCTCCTGAAGCATGTCACGGTCAGGTCTAGATTGTGAGAAGCAAATGTAATTAGATATGAGAATGTCAAGCCCTATTCAAACACCAGCCCCTATCATTACTTTGAAAAAAATCGAGTTGTACAACATAGATCCTTATTCTTCAAAGCCTCTCTGCCTAGCTACAAGGTGCTCGTCAGAGAGCTACAGCTGTGCGCTCCTTTAGGGTTTGGCTCAGCTGGAGAGTTCTACATCCTCACATTAGTCCTGGAGCATCCAACATTAGGAAAGAAATGAAGCAGATAGACAGGGCTACACTATTTTCTCTTGAGAGGGGAAACCCCTAATGGGAAACATTCATCCCACAGCTCATTGCTGGGTTATGTCAGGCTTTGCAAACAAGGTTCAAGTTCAGTTACTACCTTTGGCTTATTCTATTTATTTCCCTCCCTAAGATGGGTGTTTCTCCCCCAGTGAATACCCTGAACACAGCCTCTGCCCATGGAGAACCCAGCCTATGATGCTGTTATAGTGCTAACCATGACACTAATGTGTTGGTGTAAAAGACCTTAATGTTAACCACAAGATGTGTTTTGATTACGTTATGTCCTTACCACAGGCTAACAAGAGGAAATAGCCAGATTGCAGAATTAGTAATTAAGCAACAAATCACCCCTTGGGGTTTTGTCTGACACAAACACAGCTTTGGTCCTTATAGAGTCTGTACTCCTACAGTAAATACTATAGGGCTCTACTGTAAGGTTCTGTGGGGATCAACCAGAAGCTAAAATATGAGCTCCAGGCCATCTGCTACTGAGAATTCTGGGCTAGAAAGAAACTTGAAGAGAACTCACTGGCTTTCAGTGACCAAAGCTCTCTAGAAAGATCTACCATGAAATGTTTACTATGCTATGGTTCAGTTCTTTTCTGAAAAAATAAATGTAATTTCTCAGGTGCCTCTGTTAATCAGAGTATAGCAAACATGAAGCTGTGTGTCAATTATAAAGGCCTGGGTTCAAATTTCAGCTCTCTCTGGCTATCTTGGCAATGGTGGGCAAGTCACTTCTTTGAAATTTTTGTAGCATACAGATGACAATATTTACCCTACATGACTGTCATGGTGTTAGATAAACTTAACAGATTAGTTTAATTTAATTATATATAACATAAAATTAAGAGTATACAATATTATATGTATGTAGCTGATATATAAATACAATAGTATAACAATTTAATATGTAACTAAAAATAAGAGCCTGGAGCTTGTATTTTTGCTCTGGTTGATTCTCATACAACCTTACAGTAGAGCCTTGCAGTATTTACTGTAGGAACACAAACTTCATAAGGACCAAAACAGTGTTTTTATATGATTTGCTGCTTACTTACAAATTCTGCAATCTGGTTATTTCCTTTTGTTAGCCTGTGGTAAAGACATAATATAATGAAAACTTCTATCTTGTGGTTGATATTATGGTCTATTAGACCAATAATGTATCTATCATCTATCTATCTATCTATCTATCTATCTATCTATCTATCTATCTATCTATCCATCCATCTACTCATATCTATCTATCTATCTATCTATCTATCTATCCATCCATCTACTCATCCATCCATCCATCTATCAATTCATCCACCTATCCATCCATCCATCTATCCATCCATTCATCCACTTATCCATCCATCTAACCACATATCCATCCATCCATCCATCCATCCTGGTAAAATTCATGGCATACAGAGAGGCTCCATAACTGTGTATGCCCTCTCCTTTCTTCTCCTTGAGTACAGTACACACTTCCTTGTCAAGTAAGTAGTATAGCATAGGCTGTAGTTAGTTAGATATTTAACTGGCTAATCAACACCATGTATAACAAATTATGGCAGTCCTTTCTGTCTCCAGCCATATCTAATAGACATTTATTTTGACTAAAGTATCTTGTTTAAAAATAAGTTGAGCCGGGCGGTGGTGGCGCTCGCCTTTAATCCCAGCACTTGGGAGGCAGAGGCAGGCGGATTTCTGAGTTCGAGGCCAGCCTGGTCTACAAACTGAGTTCCAGGACAGCCAGGGCTATACAGAGAAACCCTGTCTCGAAAAACCAAAAAAAAAAAAAATAAGTTGAATAATAAAGGAGGGTTTCTTCATAGGAACAAGCCAAGGGGTGGAAAGCCAAGGAGCTGAGTGATAGGATTGGGGCTATATAGGCAAAAGCAGTGATTGATTAATGATGTCTGTTACAAGAGTAAAATGCAACAGCTGTGGCACACATGCCATTCATTTAAAATCCCTGTGGCATGTTGGCATATCAAGAATTTTCATCTCTCCATGACACTTTCTTCCTGATAATTTTAAGTTATTGGCGTCTCAGAAGAGTTCTAGGAGAGATGAAGTATTCAAGCCATCTAAAGCATGCAAAGTGAGGTCTAGTTTGGAGTTGTCAGTGCTATTCTGGCTGAGAAGAGTTAAATGAAACACATTTATCTGAGTTACAGATGCTGTTGCATGGCGATCCCAATATGAAACAGTGATCATAGTCTGATGTAAAAAAGATACCTGGAGAGATACCTGAGTTGGAGCAAGAAAAAGACCAGGTGTTAGTGAATGGTGTTGAGATGGTCATATGGGAGAGACTTATTAAAGAGAAATGAGTCTTTTTAAAAAAAAATTGGGTATTTTCTTTATTTACATTTCAAATGTTATCCCCTTTCCTGGTTTCCCTCCCTCCTGGAAATACCCTATCACATCCTCCCTTCCCCTGCTTCTATGGGGTTGTTCCTCCACACACACACCCACTCCCACCTCCCTGTCCTTGATTCCCCTACACTGGAACATCTATAGAGTCTTCATAGAACCAAGGACCTCTCCTCCCATTGCATGACAAGGCCATCCTCTGCTTCATATGCAGTTGGAGCCATGTGTACATACCTCTGTTGATAGCTTCGTCCCTGGGAGTTCTTGAGGGGGGTCTGGTTGGTTGATATTGATGTTCTTCCTATGGGGTTGCAAACCCCTTCAACTCCTTCAGTCCTTTCTCTAACTCCTCTATTGGGTACCCAGCTCTCAGTCCAATGGTTGGTTGCGAACATCCATCTCTGTATTTGTAGGGCTCTGGCAGGGCCTCTCAGGAGACAGCCATATTAGGCTCCTTTCAGCATGCACTTCTTAGCATTCACAATAGTGTCTGGGTTTGGTAACTGTATATGGGATGAATCCCAGGTGACAGCAGATACTGGCAAGGATGTAGAGAAGGAGGAACACTCCTCTATTGCTGGTGGGATTGCAAGCTGGTACAACCACCCTGGAAATCAGTTTGGTGATTCCTCAGGAAATTGGACATAGAACTACCTGAGTACCCAGCTATACCACTCCTGGGCATATACCCAGATGATGCTCCAACATGTAACAAGGACACATGCTCCACTATGTTCATAGTAGCCTTATTTATAATAGCCAAGAGCTGGAAAGAACCCAGATGTCCTTGAACAGAGGAATGGATACAGAAAATGTGGTACATTTACACAATTCAGTACTACTCAGTTATTAAAAATGATGAATTCATGAAATCCTTAGGCAAATGGATAGAACTAGAAAATATCATCCTGAGTGAGGTAACCCAATCGCTAAAGAACACACATGGTATATGCACTCACTGGTAAGTGGATATTAGTCCAAAAGCTCCAAATAACCAGGATACAATTCACAGACCACATGAAGCTCAATAAGAAGGAAGACTAAAGTGTGGTTGCTTCAGTCCTTCTTAGAAGGAGAACAAAATATTCACAGGAGCAAATATGGAGATAAAGTGTTGAGCAGAGACTGAGGGAATGACCACCCAGAGAAATGAGTCTTTAAATTCTTGAATACAGTCTGTGATCCCTCTTTGAGTGACAGCTATCCCCAGATCACTATAAGCTTCAGTTCCCCCTAAGCCTTGTCCAACCTGCTTCTTCTTCCAGGTTCCTTCTGCCTGTGGTCTCATGGTTATCTCTTCCTCTGTCTTGAGGACTAAGCTCATGTCAATTCATATAAGTGTAGTTTCTCAAATGTTTATGGCTAACCCATTTTCCTAGCAAAAATGAACAATGTCTACTCACTTCAGATAACAAGAGGCCAAAGAAACAATTCCAGAGAAAGTCATTTTGATGAACTTGCTTATGGACATAGAGGTGGAAAATTGCCCGTAGGTGCATGTGCTCTTAACTGCTGAGCCATCTGTGGAATCTCTGTCAGTGTGTATGTATGTATGTGTGTGTGTATGTATATATGTGTATGTGCATGTATATGTGTGTGTGTGTGTGTGTGTGTGTGTGTGTGTGTGCACTTGCTTCTGTCTCTGTGGGTGTGCTTCTGTCTGTGTTTCTGTCTCTGTCTCTGTGTGTGGGTGTGTGTCTGTGCTTCTGTCTCTGTCTCTGTCTCTGTCTCTGTCTCTGTCTCTGTCTCTGTGTGTGTGTGTGTGTGTGTCTGTCTGTCTGTCTGTCTGCCTGTCTGTCTCTCATGCATATGTGGCCATCCACTGCAGTGTGATTAACCTAACTTGGGTGACTGCCATAATATAACTAACCCTCTCTATTCTTCATACTCCCATCTCCCCTTCTTCTCATTTATTTCACTCCCTCCCATTCCTCCTTTCCCCTCCCCTTATCACAATTCCTATCTACCCCTTCCATTATGCTTTCTCCAAGAATTTCTTATGGGATTCCAATAACTTTAAATTATTACGAAGAAAATGCCTCTTAGAGATTATAAATTCCAGTGATTTACAAATGTGTTTCATAGACGTCTTCAATCCTAAAGGACTGTTTAAAGACAGAGAGTATGGAGTAGGGTAATTCTTCACTTTTCAGTATAGACACACAGATTGGCACATCGTAAAGAATTATTGATGAAGGAAGGAATGATATCAGAAGAGAGAACAGAGGAGAATGAAAAGGAAATGAGAAGAGACAAGACAATGAGTAAGGAATGTGAGGTGAAGAAAAGAGATTGGGTGACAAGAGGGGGAGGGAAACAGGAAGGGAGGGGAGACAGGAGGGGGAAGGAGACAGGAGGGAGAGTGATACAGGAAGGGAAGGAAGACAGGAGGGGGAGGGAGACAGGAGGGTGAAGGAGACTGGATGGGGAGGGAGACAAGAGGGGGAAGGAGACAGGAGAGGGAGAGGAGACAGGAGTGGGAGGAGCTGAAAGCCTGTAGAGGATGACTGGGAAAGGGATGTTTGTGAGATCAGGGAGGATGCTAGCAGCTCTGCCATGACTGATTTGGTTCTTTTCTCCTCAACCCAGTAGACATTGCATCTTCTAATCAGAAGGTATGATAGCTGCACCTTCTTCTGCAACCCTCAGTGGTGGGTGGTGTTCCTCTTAGGAGGCCTCAAGATGCCCAGGAAATCTGTAAGCAAAGGCAAAGCTGGTACTGTGGGAATAAAACCTTCAAATAGAAGGCCAGATGCTGTTCCTCTCATGGACACGTGAGATTAGCCATGGATTTGGCAAAAAAGGATGTTGCTAAATAGGATCCTTATGGCCTGTTCAAATGAACAAAAAGAAAATGACTCATGATCAGGACAAGTGTGGTCACATGATCAAGGGTTGGTGTGCATGTCTTCCCTGTGAGGCACCTAGTGGTTTATCTCTAGTGCTTTATCTTTTCCAAAAAGTATTTTACTCTCAATAATTTAATATTTCTGTAAACAAATAAGACAAGTCAGAATAGAATTTGAAATTTGATCTTTATGGGCAAAACAAAATTAAAACTGTGCCCCCTGGGGCCACAGATGAAACAGCTCTTGCTGCTCACTCACCAAGCTATGGATAGTGACTCTAGTGAGCTTCCTGGTCACCCCATCTCTCTACTCCTGCCATGACCCCTTTCTCCTCCTTATGACTTCCCAGTTTAGCTTGTCCTGTCTGCTTTGGATTTTGATTCTCCATCTGTCCTTTGGTGAGTAGATGACAATCTGTCCACAGGCAGCCCAGACATACCTTCATTTGTCTACTGAATAACTCCCTCTGGCAAAGGTTTCTTCTGACTGGTTCTGTAGGTCAGGCGCTGGGCTAGGCAGAAGGGCTGTAAGGCATAAGATATTATCCTTTCCCTCAGTGTGCTCACTGTTGACCCACATATGCAAATAGACACATGTCAGCCAGTGTGGTGAGTGTATTCATAGACTCATGTGTCCCAAGGTAAGAGAGGGTTTGGGAAGGTTACTGGGATGGCTTCCATTAGGTTTGGAATGGTGCAGGCAACTGTGAAATAGGCATGGGAGATGTTTGAGGTTCTGCAGATGTGGAAAGACCCTGTTGCAAATGTACATATATGTTTTGGAAAAGGGAGGAGATATAGAACTATCTAGACCTACTCATGAATAAAGGGGAAGGAGAGTGGTCAATCATGAGGGAATATATGGCCAGACCATAAAGACCCATGTGTTACAGGAAGGTCTGTCACCGTTCAGATGGGAGGAAACTGGTGACAGCTTTCTCAAAAGCTCCTCTTTACCTCAAAAGTAATGACAGTAAATTTAGAAGACAAAAACTGAATAAGGAAATCTACTCAGCCACCTTACATAGGAATCCTGCCATTTAAAAACCATAGTGAATACTTTCACTTCTCTCCTTCCAGTCTTTCTTCTATGCAGTCTTCACTCTGTGGAGAGAAGGAGAAGGAGCTTCCTAAAATGGAGTGGCAAGTTTAGCCTCACCTGGGAAAGCAGTCACTTCTCCAACTGAGCCAGTTTAGTCCCTATGCAAAGTCTTAAGTGAACAGGAAGTTTACTGTCTTAAAAAGGGTTGACGGCCATTACTCTTTGTCATTGAAGAAGAAAAAAATAGGAAAATCACAGGAATCTGACTAAAAATACAGCATCCAGTTGTGGCCTCCATACGCCTCCCACATTCTCAAGGGGTGTAATAAAAGATACTAAGAGCATGGTTTCCATTGATAACGCCGGAGGACCAGATCTGCCAATCTTCCATGCTGAAGCAGGAAATTAACTCAGCTTCAGGAAGACTCCCCAACCACGTCTCGTCTACCTGAAATGCCTCTGTAGCACCCTGTTGATGTAAATTCTTGAGACCCGGCTTTGGACCTGTGTCTTGCTGGAAAAAGTTCTGTCAGTCTGACTCTTTCTTGCCTCAGTATGGACTGTGTAAAGTGATGACCCACTGCCTCAGTGTGGACTGTGTAAAGTGATGACCCGCTGCCTCAGTGTGGACTGTGTAAAGTGATGACCCACTGCCTCAGTGTGGACTGTGTAAAGTGATGATCCACTGCCTCAGTGTGGACTGTGTAAAGTGATGACCCACAAATCAGTGTAATTTGTTTTAAAATGGGGCATCTCCCCGGAGGAAGCTGGGTGATTTATCAATGACTCTGCATTAGGTATCTCCTAATCCAGACCAGATGCAACTGGTGTGTTCTCTTCTTCAGTTCCTGAGTGTGAGGCTCTAAAGCCCTGGAGCCTAAGCAGGTAGCATAGTGTATTTCTTTGCATTGCTCTTCTGCAGCTTGACAGTTGTGTGTCTATGTTTGCACGTGTGCACCTATGTAAGCATCGATGTGTGTTACAGGTGCACACTGACTTGGGGGCTGCCTTTAGGTGACTTTCCAGATTCTTTTGCTTCTTAACAATGAATTTGCAGAGACACATAAATGCATACCGGGAGGAATAATTTATTAAAATGAGGGATGCAGACAGGCTCAGAGGTGTGCCAGCCCTGGCCTGTGGTCTGGCTCCATGAGAGAAAAGGATAAGTTTGCCGGCTTTATGAGTCATTTACATAGTAACTGCTCCCTCATGTTCATATAATCTGAGGTTTTATTGTCCAGCTTTTCCCTTGGTCTAATGAAGCTAAGGTGGAACGGGGTTTCCAGTCTAGCCATGCCTTTTATATACTAACCTCTGGAAACTCCTTCTCTACCCTGTTCTCCAGTCTCCTGCCTCACATGCATGTTTGTATACATCCACGTACACCTGGAGGCCAGAGGTTAACACAGGCATCTTCTTTAATTGCTCTTATGAAATCATTTATTTATTTATTTAATAATGTCCTACATATATACAATGAAGTATGATAACAACTAGTCTTTATTTCTCCATCCATCTCTTCCTTGTCCCCAATATAAACCTCCCAACATCTCCCTCCCTCTCTCCCTCTCTTTCAACTCAGTAAGTCCAGTTAGTGCTGCCCTTATGTGCACAGATGTGGGGCTGTCCACTATAAGAATATTTCTCAACTCTCCTAACACTGAGGCCCTTTAAAACAGTTCTTCATGTTGTGCTCCCAGCCATAAAGTTATTTTTGTTGCTACTTCATAGCTGTAATTTTTTTTTCTGTCATGAGTTATATCTGTGCTTTTGGATGGTCTTAGGCAATCCTGTGAAAGGGTCCTTTGACCATCCAAAGGGAGCCCCTGCACTAGAGCATGGGAGTTGAAAGACTTATCACTGAGGGTGTGTTTGATAAGGGTGTGTTTGAGGTTCCAAAAGCTTATTTAATTGAGAGGGGGGAGAGAGAGAGAGAGAGAGAGAGAGAGAGAGAGACAGAGAGAGAGACAGAGAGAGAGACAGAGAGAGAGACAGAGAGAGAGAAACACAGAGAGAGAGACACACACACACACACACACAGAGAGAGAGAGAGAGAGAGAGAGAGAGAGAGAGAGAGAGAGAGAGAGAGAAATACAAGAAGTTGGGAAGGATATAATATATTGGGGAACATGGAGGAGCTGGATTGGTTTAAAATGGGTGATTCTCTCACCACCCCAGCAACTATACCCTGCCAGTGGCTCCTCAGAAAGGGGTGGGGGCTGCAGATGATCTACTTTGTCAGGAGTTTGGCTGACTTGATCTTAGGTAGGTCTTGTGCAGGAAATCATGGCTGCTGTGAGTTCATGATCATGTTATTCACATCCTTTTCAGAAGACAGCACTGTAGAACACTCTTCTCTGGGCTATTCTTTTTGCTCCTGTGCCTGTGTGATGTGCACTAAGGCTTCGTAGTGGGATAATACTAACGTCCCATTTAGGGCTGAGTACTTTGGCCAGCCATGTACCTCTCCATTTGCTGTCCACTCAAAGAAATTCCCTGACTGGAGAGCAGCTCAGGTCTATGTGTGTCTTAGGCACTATTCTACTGTTGTGAGGAGGAGACACCATGACAAACGCAACTTATGAAAGAAAGCATTTTCTTCTGGACTTGCTTATAGTCTCAGAGGATGACGCATGTCTTACATCCTAACACACACACACACACACACACACAGAGAGAGAGAGAGAGAGAGAGAGAGAGAGAGAGAGAGAGAGAGAGAGAGAGAGAGAGAGAGAGAGAACATACCTCCAGTGACAAACCTCATCCAACAAGGCCACACCTCCCAATCCATCCCCAAAAGTCCTACCAAATAGCACCTAAGCATTTAAATATATGAACCGTTTTCATTCAAACAGCCACCATGTGTAAAAGCATATATACTTCAAAGGTAACTTGATGGCATGGCATCATGGCAATTTAACAAAACAACAATAGTATGCTCTAACCAACCCATGACCTCCCTATCTTTTAAAATTTCTTCCTGTGAAGGAGGCTTTAAACTGAATTAGAAAGCAGTCAGCTGCTACGTAACTGCTGTGGCACTATTGGATTGGTAGGTACACCTTGCCTTGCTGCTCAGTCTGCAGCATGAAGGATCTAGTGCTAGGTAAGACCATTGACACTGATGTCTTTTCTTCCCCAGCAACCAATAGGGGAAAACTTTCCTGGCTAGTTTGAGATTGATTTCTCTGTCTTGCAGCCAAAGTGTGTGTTGTCTTTAACAACAGGGTATTATCATGAAGTTATTATGGTTAACCAAGGGTAAATGTATTGTTTTGGGGACCACTGGGGCCTCTCTGATCAAAAACTCTAAGGAAAGTATCCCAAGATTTTAGCAACAGTTTTGGAATTTTGCTTCCATTTAAAAACACAGAAATATTATAAGAATGTGCTTTCATTTTGATCCCAGGTATGGGGACATGGGGCTGCTTCAGACTGTCTGCAGCAGCTGCTTATGATTTGCTCTGTGCTCTGGCAGAGGTGTTATTTTGCCAGCTGCATGTAATTTCTGAAATTGTGTGATGTTTGGGATTCTGAGAACTTTTCAGTGGGTATCTAAATGCTAGGGCCCAGAGAGTGGTTGTTGGTTGGTGTAGGTTACTTTGGCTGCAGTTTGTTAAGTAGTCATTCACAAAGAAGAATCAAGAGGAGGAGGAGGAGGAAGAGGAAGAGGACGAGGAGGGGAGGGGAGGAAGAAGAAGAGGAAGAGGAAGAGGAAGAGGAGGAAGAAATTAGATATCCTAATGGCAAAGATCAAACTTTCCTCAAGGAAGTCGATGCCCCTAACCAGCAGAAAGTAGTATAATGATGTCACTCCTTTTCTGACCCCTGACTTTATTCAGGGATCTCTTTTCTTTATCCTTTATTCTTTTTTCTCCTTTTTCCCCTGGTGTTAGAAGATTGAAAGGGTAGAATAAAGAACTCACAAAGTAGTAAAGACCAGCCACTCATGCTTGTACTTGATTTCTGTTTAACAATCCATGTCCTCTGGGACAGATATTGTTACCATACATATTTCTGTCAAGCTATTCTTTTCAAAATCATATTTTGTAATTATCCCCTTTTCTTCTTTTTAAATTTATTCTTCTCTCATAAATTGCATCCCAACCACCGTTTCCCCTCACTCCACTCTTCCCAGTCCCCCCACCTCCCCCAGATCCTTCTCTCTTCTGTTTTCCTTCAGTAAAGGCCTACAGGGCTGTCAACCAAACTCAGCATCATGAGTTACAATGAGACTAGGTACAAATCCCACATCCAGGCTGGCGGAGGCAACCTCGTAGGAGCATTCCAAGAACCCAACAGGTCCAACAGCAGGCACGAGAGTCAGAGACACCCCTGTTCCCTCTGAGTCCCAGATGAGCATCAAGCTGCACAACCATAATGTATATGCAGGGGACCTAGCTCAGACCCATACAGGCTCTGTGATTGTCACTGCAGTCTCTGTGAGTCCTGGTGAGTTGATTCTATAGGCCATATTCTCCTGGTATACTTGACCCCTCTGGCTCCTACAATCTTTCCTCCTTTTCTTCTTCAGGGTTTCCCAAGATCTGCCCAATGTTTGGCTGTGGGTCTCTGTGTCTGCTCCTGTCAGTTGTTGGATGAGTCTCTCTGATGACAATTGGGCTCGATGCCTATCTATGAGAATCAGAGAATAGGATTAGGAATCTTTCATTGACTTTTTTTCCCCAGCCATTTTTTGGTTCTATCCTAGATCTCTGGGCTATCTAGCCTCTGGTTCCTGGCCGTCCAGGCAGAGTCAGGCATGGGGTCCCTCTGGTGGAGGCCTCAAGTTGGACTGGTCATCTGTGCCATTCTAACACATCTTGCAGGTGGACAAAGTGTAGGATGAAGGTTTTGTGGCTGGCTCGGTGTCTCGGTACCACCACTGGAAGCTTTGCCTGGTTACAGAGGATGGCTGGTTCAGGCTCCAAATCCTCCATTACTAGGTGTCTTTGCTAGGGTCACTGCCATAGATTCCAGGGAGTTTCCACTGCACTAGGTTTCCATATCACCCTCTTTTCCCTGTCCACTTCAGAATGTCCACTGATGTCTTTTTTGTTAAACTCATGTTTGGGAAGTCATTTTGGTGAGACTTTATGGTGTCTCCTCTGACAATACTAGGAGATTCAACCTTATAGCAAATTCCTTGATCCTCTGGCTGTCGCATTTTTTTTTCTGCCACCTCTTCTGCAGTGTACACTGAACTTAGGGTTCAGGAGTGTTGTGTAGATGTATCCATTGGGACTGGGCCCCACCACTCTGCATTTTGACTGGTTGTGGTTTTCTGTAGAGACCCCTGTCTGTTGCAAATAGAGGTTTCCTTGATGAGGGGTGAAGACTACATTTATCTGTGAATATGAGGACAAACTCGTACAGATTATCTTTAGGCATTATGGTGGTTTAATAAAGTAATACTTTTAGATTGTTCTCCAATAACCGTGACGTCACTAGCACTGAGCAGTTAGCTGGGTTTCCAGTACTGTGCATGTTTTCCCTCTTGTTGAGAGGATCTTAAGTCCAAGGGTCTTAGAGAGATGTTGGTTACCATCGAAGTGTGTGTACCATTACTCTCTTAGGGTTATCAGACCTTGTTGGTAATGATACGGTTTATAGATGTCATTGCTAGATGGTACTGTTAGTCACTCCCCTCCTATAGAAGCTTTCATGGTAGTTCTGGTACCATTGGCCCTACCACTCAGGATATGCCTGATCTCCGAAGCTAAGCAGGGTTAGGTCTGACTAGTACTTGGATAAGAGAGAATTCCCTTTTTAAATGGGTTGTGAGATAATAGGTTTTTATAAGCCTTTTCGTACTGCCTTCCTTGGAGTTAGCCCTTCCTTCCACCCAAGGTCTCCCTGATACTCCCAGCCCCACCCCCTTAAGCCATTCACCATCAGTAGGTTAAACTACTATCTCTCTTACCTTAATGTGTCCACCCACTGCCCCAGAGGCCCTCTCTAGCTTTCTGGCTTCCATTTGTTCTCCAAGTGAAGCACAAAGGCACATTTCTGCTTTCAGGGTCTCTCACTGAACAGAGAGTTTACCAATTAGGTTAGCTTACCTGACCAGTGAGCCCCAAGAGTCCCCAGTCTACATCCTTAGCACTCTAATTATGGCTAGGTACCATAGAGCCCATTTTTTAACCATGGGAGCTGGAGATTTGAATTTAGCTATATCCTTCTGTTTGCAAGGCAGGCTCTTTACCGATAGAGCCAAATCCCCAGCTAGTTTAGTTATTTTAAAGGTTTTAAACATTTTAAAATTAACTTTAGTTAGATTAGTTCTTTGTAGCATCTAAGTCTCTTCCAGTGTTTTTATTTTTATACTGAGTTATCAGAATCTATATTGTCATGTCCTCCAGTGACCAACCACAATGAGACCTTGTGACAGTTAATCTTTCCTGATGACTTGACTGCATCAAAATCACCTAGGAGATTAGTGGGACACACTTGTGGGTGTCACGAGATTAATTGAAGGACAAAACCCACTCTAAGAGTGAGGAGATCCTCTCCATAGACTGGGAAGACCTCAGTCAAATAAAAGAAATAAAATAAAGAAACTCAACTGAGTATGAGGCCCGCCCCCTCTCTCTGCTGTGATATGAACCGCTCTACCCCACTTAGCACCTAGCATATGGGGTTCTCTGAAATATAAACCCGAGTAAATCTTCTTCCTGTGAGTTAGTCAGATCTCTTAGCCTAGCAATGCAAAACTTAGCTTATACAGTGGTGGTCTGCAGGATTCCAAGGATTAGTCAACTGTAATAGCTCAACCTCTCCTGTGCAGTCCTTGCTTCTTGCCAAATACCATCATCTGGCTAAAGGGCTTCTGCCTCTGCTTACCCCAGCTTCATTAGTTTATTACCTCCTCATTATTGCCTTTACTTTATTACAACTGTATTATTTCACTGAGGGGGTGTTTCCATGGTGATGCAGAAATCTTACCATTTGAACCCATCAAAAGCACATTAGCATGTAGTAGCAGGTAGGTTAGGAAATTCTTTAGAGGGGACTTGCTTCCTGTTTTTATGCTTTATGGGAGAAGATATATTGAAGTCAGTGGCCATGAACTTTAACAGCATGTGTAGGTGGAGGGAAGACCTCAGTTTCTGCTCAGTGTATTCCAATTAGCATGCTGTAACATGACAATGAAAATGATAAATCATTCTATAATGGATTGCTGATCTTTCTGGAATTCAGAGCCTACTAGAAGAGACTGATGCAAGGCGAACGAAATGCTTTAAACAGAGGCCGGTAATGATTTTCTTTGAGGCAGAGAAGCCAGTTGACCAGTGTATGAATCTTCAGCAGGAAGTCATGGTGTGTTCTGGTCACCATTCACCAGTTATGACTGTCTGTTCTTATAGACACTTCCTCTTCGTTTGATTCAGCTTCAGAAATTGAATCCAATAAGGCTGATATGCCATGAAATCTTATTTATTCACAATGAAGATCTAGCTATCAAGAAAGCAATGTTAAAGCATGAAAATTGATTCTTTCTCATGAGCCAATCTACATGGGCCATTAATTTAAAATCCAAAGATCTAGCTGTCTTGCTCCACAAGAATCCATTAGACTTAGTTCTGCCATAGCCTGTGTTCAATGACTTTACATTGGGGGACTGCATACTTGCAGTTGGCCAGGCTGTGGGGCTGGGGAGTATTTATACCATGGTAGTTGGCAGGTGTTGCCACCATGTCATTTTTTATCGTTTTGATAGCTAGTTGTTAGGTTTATCGATATACCACTGATCTAATGCATGTGCCATAAAATGTGCCCAGACTGGGTGGGTGGAGCATTGTATGTCCTGGAAGGGACATGACTGATCTGTTCATTCACCCTCTTTACTATGTGGATGACTAGGAACGAAACCCTCTGAGGGTTTGGTATTCTATCCAAACCTTGGAGATGAAAAGTACTTACCTAATTCCCTAATTCCGTGATTTAAATGACCTGCCCCTGTTCAGGTATTCACCTGTGTTCTGGAGCTTCTAGGTTCATGTGCTATCTATCATGCAGTAGGTTTTAGGTTCCATGGACTTTGGTCATGTGCATGTTAAAGGGGTGAGAGATGAGACATGAAGTAAATGAGAAGAGGCTGCTCTCACTTACTGACTTTAGAAATTGTCATTTAGTGTCTTAAAAAAAGAAAAAACCAATAGGTTTAGTGATACTTGAAATTTATGCCCAAACTGGCCTTCAGCTGACCTCAGGTCTTGCTTTGGACAAATAAGGACAGCAGAAGCCACCACTAAGTGGATTTTGCTCTTTTTAATTAGGCATATAGTGCAAAAAATAAGTTTCTTTCATTAGTGAAAATGAGGCTCCTTCATCAACTTTCGTATTATACGAAGGAAGAAGGAAAAAACTACAGGCAACTGTGTCTAGCGGGGGAACCTAGGCAAAGTAAACAATTATTTTGATTTATTGATCCCTTAGAGAAGACAGAGCTTTTGGCAGAACACAGAGCATCTCTCTTAATTAGTGTCATGATTTTTGGGCAGTTATTAACAACACTGTTTCTCTAGCTTTGTTGTTTCTGTTAATGTCAGTTATGTTCCCTGCTCTCCTCACTGTAAGCAGAGGACTCCTTTGGAGGGAGTAGAGCTAACAAAGACTCTTGGTCTCTAGTCAGGAACTCACAGAAGGACATTGATCATAGCATAGGAGAGTTCTGGGTGCAGCCTTGATTTTTCAAGCCTCAGTTTGAATACTTAGTGAGCCTACTAAGCCTGGGCTTGGCTGGCTCACCTATGAAGTGGAATACTTGCCTTCATAATTGGCAAGAGGGTTAAAGATGAGGTGTGGAGCACGTTGTATGGTCATATGACAAATGAGTCATACCAATGACTAGACATGGATTTCTGCAATTGGCTGACAGATGCAGGGTCCATACACCCAGGAGTGAGGAGTGTGTGTGTCTAACTTCTGTTGACTGTCTCCAAAGGACGAGTGACTATCTTTAGTTCATTTCAAATCTATATAAAACACCCAAGATATTGACAACATTCCTCTTGGTGGAGGTGCAGAGAGCTGTAATAAACAATAGGATAAACTATGCACAGTCACTGAGCATTTAACATCTGTGACAATAAAATCCCAGCATGGGGTGGGGGTGATACTTACTGAGTACCTACTATGTGTCAGCTCCTGCTCTGGGCTTGGGTGTATTTTCAGTAACTAAAATAAACACACAAATAAAAATACCAACAAAACAAACAAACAAACACAAAGCCTCATCCATCCCCATGGGTCTGTGTCCTAACATGCCATACCAGGAAAAAACAGTGAAGCTGGCAACACTGGATGCCACAGTGTCTTAGTTGACGGCGATTTTTTTTTCACTCACCACTCAAGTCCACCAGTAAGACATTAGGGGCATAGCTAGCTGCTGAAGGCAATGCTGATGGAGCTCAGCAAGTGAGAAAGCATCTCACCCAACCCTTTGAGGTAAGGTTATCACACCTGAGATTCAGAGCAGTTAGGAAAATTGCTTAAGATCATGCAGCTTCATGGTGACAGAATCAGGTTTCAAACACAGATGTGTCTGCCCTGAACTTGTAACACTTTTATCTGTGACTGATGGGAGACATTTGGCCTGAAGTTTCAAAGGTGTCATCCTATCATGTTTGGGAGAGTGTGTGATGATATGATGCTAAAGGCAGAGGGACAGTCTTTCAAACAGTCCTTCACTCTACATTCTTGGATAGGTTCCTGGTCAAGATATCTGGAGAAATGCCTATTTTAATTTTAATTTGCTGGGACAGGAGGAATGTCTAATCTTACTGAGTTCCTGGAACCTGTTATTACTCTAAAAATCTCTTTTTAAAAAATGAATGAATGTATAAGGATGTGCCCTTGATTGCAATTGGTCTCTCTGTAGAAGGTGCAAGAGACTTTGGTTATTGAGCACAAAGGACCAAATGAGGCTTAATCTCCATTGCCAACTTAATTGATTTGAAAGATCCCTAGGAAATTAGGGAAGTGTATCTCGGGGCTCCTCTGTGAGGGTGTTTCCAAAAACAGAATGAGTAATCCAACCCCATGAAGGCATTAATCCCTTGATGAGTCCACATTATAATGGCTTTATTGGTGAGAGGTCAGAGGAAGGACCTTGTTGAAGGAAATAGAACACTGGGAATACAGCTTTGGGGTGCATCTTGTCCTCAGGTACCCCCTTTTCTGTCTTTATTCCCATACCATATTATATCATACCCTTCCCACTATGATGAACTGACACTTTGGAAATGTTAAGCAAAATAAGGCACCCATTTTTATGCCTTGTACATTACATGTTTCTTTTTAAGTGGTAAAAACGAATAGGAACAGCAATGTGCATTGTTTGGCTGAGATACTGTGGTCTTTGAGCAACAGTTAGTAGATCAGTGAACCATTCTCTGATGCTATAGAAAAATGGCAGTGAATTAGTAAGCAGCTGGGCCAGATCTTGAAGCATCTTGGGCAGTATGCTAAGGATACTGGGACTTTTTCCAAACCCCATGGGGAACCACAGAAGAAATGTTATATAAAGCAGATGAAGGGTAAGACACGATTCTAGATAGAGCCTTCAAGAAGAAAGCTTTACCCGAGGTCAAACCACAAAATTCTTACAGAGTGGCAACTAGAAACCTTGAGCTGATACGCACCTTCCAAGCCACCCTGAATTTTCTTTTGTTTCTTTTTTTCCTTCAAATTTTATAGTATTTTTTCCCTTTATGGAATGATTTTCTCACATAATACAACCTGACTATGGCTTCATCTCCCTCAACTTCTCCCAGGTCCTTCTCGCTCATCTAGATCCATCCACTTTCTATCTTATTAGAAGATAAATAGGTTTCCATGAGATAATACTATAATATGTATAATATAATACAATATAATATACAATAGTGGAAAAAAAAACAAACAGAAGGAAAAGAGCCCAAGCGAAGGCACAAGAATCAGAGGCTCACTTATTTGCACACTCAGGAGTCCCATCAAAACACTAAACTGGAAGCTATTATCTATACACAGAGGACCTGGTGCAGTCCTGTGAAGGCCAGGTGCTTGACATTTCAATCTCTGTGAGGTCATATGAGCTTTGCTTATGCTGATTTAAAGGGCTTTGTTTTCTTGGTGTCCTTCATTCCCTTTGGCTCTTATGTTCTGCCTCCTCTTGCTTAGGATTCCATGAGCTCTGAGGGGAAAGATTTAATGGAGACATCCCATTTAGGACTGAGTGTTCCAAGATCTCTCAGTCTCTGCAAAATGCCTGGGTGTGGATCTCTGTATTTGTTCCTTCCCTTCTGCTGTGGAGGGAAGGTTCTCTGGTGATGGATGAGCAAGACACTGATTTTTAAGTATAACAGAATATCATTAGGAGTCTTTTATTTGTCTGTCTGTCTGTTTAGAACAGAAGTATTTCATTTTTTTCCTAGGTCCCTGGGCTATCTTGTCTCAGGTTCTTGGTCATGAACGTAGTGTAGGGTTTGGGTTCCATCTTGTGGACTCAAATCAAACACTGGTTAGTTACTCCCACAAACTTTGGGCCACCATTGCCCTAGTATATTTGGAAGGCAGGACAGCATTGTAGATCAAAGTGATTATGTCTAGTTTGGTGTTTACATTTCTTTTTTGGTAGTGTGCAAAGTACCTTCCTTTACCAAAGAGACTAGGACATCAAGATGAAGGCTCTATGTAGGCACCAGCTCAACTTCTCTATGTTCAGTGAGCTACATAGATGTTGCCTTGAGCCTGGCTATCTGTTTGTGGAGAGGAACTTATAGTCTTGACAACAGCCTGGATTGTTTGGGGGTTTCCATGAGGTATCTTTGGCCAACAACTCAATTAGATGTAACCAAAGCTTGATACTGGAAGCCTCATTTGGTGACAACAGATGTCCTGTTGAGGATCTGTCTCCCTCATTATTTGGTGATTTGGCTTAGATCACCTTCATACATGTATATATTTTAGGAAGCTTCTACTATGTTATGTTCCCATGCCTCCTCTCACATTGCCCTTAATTTTAGCTGCTCTCCCTGTATTCCTTCTCTGATCCCCCTTTTCTGTTCCCTTTCCCACTTGATCCTCCTACTTCAGCCAAACCCAACTATCCTTAGCTATGTATTCTATTCCCCTTCTATAATGAGATCCATCTGCCCCCCCCCCCACTCTCTACCTAACCTCTGTGGCTCTACAGATTGTAGATAATGCCCTCATACAAGTGACTACATATCATACTTGTCTTAGATGCTTTTTATCTAGTTCCATCAATTAACTTGCTCCTTTAAAAAAATTAACAGCTGAGCAATACTTCATTGTGGAGATGTATCACTTTTTTACAAATCCATTCTTCTGTTAACAGACATCTAAGTTGTTTCTGATTTCTGGCAACTGCAAATAAAACAGCAAGGAACATGGTTGAAAAACTGTCTCTATGATAGATGAAATGTCCTTTGAGTATATGCTCAAAAGTGGTATGGCAGGGTCTTGAAGTCATTCACTCTCCGTGTTCTTAACTATCCCACTGATTTCCATGTAGCTGCTCAAGTTTGCACTCCCACTAGTAATGGAGGAGTATTTCCCTTACTACACATCCTACCAGCATGAGCTGTCACTTGTGTTATTGATTTTAGCATTCCCTGATGGCTAAAGATGTTGAACATTTCTCTAAGTGTTTTTCAGCCATTTGAGTTTCCTCTTTTGAGAATTCTAGTTAGATCTGTACCCCATTTTAAAAATTGGGTTATTAGCTTTCTTTATTTCTAGTTTCTTGCATTCTTTATACATTTTAGATATTATCCCTATATCAGATGTGTACTTTGTATAATTTTTCCCATTATATATGCTGCAGCTTTGTCAGAATAACAGTGCTTTGCCTTGCAGAAGCCTCTCAGCTTCATGTGGTCCCCTTTATTAATTGTTGATCTTTGTGCCTGTGCAGAAAATTGTCTCCAGGCCAATGCATTCAAGGCTATTCACCACTTTATTTATCAGGTTCAGTGTATAGATTTTATGTTGAAGTCTTTTTTATGTTGAGGTGTACTTCTGGCTTTTTTTTTTTTTATTAAAAAGCAAGTATCCATAGGTGTATAAAGTTATGTCTAGGTCTTCAGTTCTATTTCATTGATCAACATGTCTGTTTTTTGAGTCAACACCATGCTGGTTTTATTACTATAGTTCTGTAGTACAACTTGAAATTAGGGATAGTGATACTTCCAGCAGTTTCTTTATTATTTTAGTATTGTTTTATCTATCTTGTTTTGTGTGTGTGTGTTTCCATAAGAAGCTGAAAAATGTCTTTTAAAGATCTGTGAAGAATTGTGTTGGAATTTTGATGGGGCTGCATTAAATCTCTAGGTTACTTTTGATAGGACGGCCAGTTTTGTTATGTTAATCCTAGTGATGCGTGAGCATGGGAGATTTTTCCATCTTCTAAGATCTTCTTCAGTTTTTTTCTTCAGTGACTTAGAATTTTTACCCTACAAGTCTTTCACTTGCATAGTAACATTTACCCCACAAGATATTTTATATTACTTGAAGCTACTGGAAACGGTCAACACCCCGATTTCTTTCTCTGCCCATCAATCTTTTGTAT
Organism: Mus caroli; assembly: GCF_978045245.1. Classification (NCBI taxonomy): domain Eukaryota; kingdom Metazoa; phylum Chordata; class Mammalia; order Rodentia; family Muridae; genus Mus; species Mus caroli. The sequence continues at coordinate 8,961,229 of NW_028227272.1, forward strand.
ATAGGAAAGCTGCTGATTTTTGTTAGTTGTCTTTATACCTAGCTACTTTAATGAAAGTGTTTATCCATTGTAACAGTTATTAAAAATGGGATTTTTAGGGTAACTTATGTATACTTTCATATCATCTACAAGTAGAGACGTACTGCTTCCTCTTCAATTTGTATACCTCGATCTTCTTCTTCTGCCTTACTGCTCTCACTATGATTTCAAGTACAATATTGAATAGGTATGGAGAGTAGACAACCTTGTCTTATTCCTGATTTTAGTGTAATTGATTTGAGTTTCTTCCCATTGAAGTTAATGTGGAACTAAAATCTTGCTGCAAACTGCCTTTATGATGTTTACGCATGTTCCCTGTACCCCTAATCCCTCCTGGACTTTTAATATGAAGGGGTATTGGATTTTGACAAAGGCCTTTTCTTTTCTTGATCATCTCTAATGAGATGATCATGTGGTATTTTTGTTTTTCACTTTGTTTATATGGTACTTTTACATTGTTGATTTCAGTTTCCATGAGTTTGTAAGCTTTTCTGGTGTATCTGCTGTTGTTATTCAGTTTTAATCCATTGTGGTTAGATAGGATGCATGGTGTTATTTCAATTTTTTTGTATCTGTTGAGGCTTGATCTTTGGAAAAAGTTTCATGAGGTGCTTACTAGAAGATATATATATATATATATATATATATATATATATATATATATATATTCTGCTGAGGTGAAATGTTCTGTAAGTATGTTAGGTCCATTTGCTTTACAAAATCTGTTGCTACAGCATTTCTCTGGATTCAGTTTAGTTTTTGTCTGGATAATGTCTATTGGCAATTGTGTGGAATTGAAGTCTCTCACTATCAGGATGTGAGAGTCAATGTGACTTAAGCTTATACTAGTGTTTCTTTTATGAACTTGGGTGCCCTTGTGTTTGGGAGATAGATGTTAAAAATTAAAATGTCCTCTTGGTTGATTTTTTTCCTTGATGAGTACATAGTGTCCTTTTCTATCTCTTCTGATCAATTTTGTGTTGAAGTCTACTTTGTCAGATACTAGAATGACTACACCAGCTTGCTTCTTAGGTTCATTTGCTTGGAATATCTTTTTTCCCACATTTTTGCCCTGAGGTGATGTCTATCCTTGATTTTAAAATGTACTTCTTGGATCCAGCAGAAAGATGGATCCTGTTTTTGTTTGTTTGTTTTGATTGTTTCTTCATTTGTTCTTTTAGTCTGTGTCCTTTTATTGGGGATTGTGACTATGTTAAAAGATATAAATGAGCAGTGTTTGTTGATTCCTGCTATTTTGTTGTGGTGGTGGTGATGGTGGTGGAGGTGGTGGTGGTGATGGTGGTGGTGGTGGTAGAGGTGGAAGTGGAGGAGGTGGTGGTTATGATGTGTGTGTTTGTGTGTGTGTGTGTGTGTGTTTTCAGTCTTCACTTGCTGGTCTGGGATTGTTTATTTCCTGTCTTTTCTTGAGTGTGGTTAACTTCCTTAGATTGGAGCTTTCCTTCTAGTTCCTGCTACAGAATAGATTCATTGATAGATATTGCTTAAATTTGGTTTTATCACAAAATGTCTCATTTTTTCCATCTGTTGTGATTGAAAGTTTTGCTGGGTATGATAGTCTAGGCTGGCAACTATGATGTCTTAGAATCTGCAGCACATCTGTCCAGGCCCTTCATGCTTTTAGAGTTTGCCTGCCTTTATATGTTACTTGGTCATTTTGCCTTGCAGCTTTTATATTTGTTCTTTGTTCTGTACATTTAATGTTTAGATTATTATGTGGCAAAGGGAATTTTTTTTTCTGGTCTAGTCTATTTGGTGCTGTATGTGTTTTCTATATCTTTATAGTCATCTCCTTCATTAGGTTAGGGAAATTTTCTTTTATGATTTTATTGAAAATATATTCTGTGCCTTTGACCTGTTTCTTCTTCTCACTCTATTCCTATTATTCTTTGATTTTTATCTTTTCATAGTGTCCCAGATTTCCTGGATGTTTTATGCCAGGAGTTTCTAGATTTAACTTTTTTTTTTTTTTTTTTTGATCTAGGTCTCCGTTTCTCTATTGTGTCTTCAGTGCCTTAGGTTCTCTCTTTTATCTCCTTTATTTTGTTGGCGAGGCTTCTGAAGTTCCTATTTACATCCCTACAGTTTTCATTTTCAGATTGCTCTCAGTTTGCATTTTCTTTATTGATTCTATTTCAATGTTCAGGTCTTGTACTGTTTTATACATTTCCTTCTATTGTTTGTTTTCACAGATTTCCTTACGGGACTTATAAATTTCCTATTTAAGGACCTCTATCATACTCATAAAGGCTATTTTAAGATCATTGTCTTGTGCCTCAGCTATGTTTCGATATTCCAGGCCTGTTGTGGTAGAGTTGCTGAGCTCTAGTGGGAAGATAGAGCTTGTCATCCATTGTGTTTTTATGCTGATGTCTAGGCATTTGGGATTGGGAAGATTGTACTTCTAGGTGATAAAATCTTATCTTTTCTTTGTTGGGTGGATGTTTTGTTCCTTGGTTTCTATTGCTCTCCCACCTCCTAGGAAAGTGTGTTGACTGGTAGGAAAATTTTCTAGAATCCTGATAACTGTAGACACTGTAGTTTCTAGGAAAATGACTTCTTGAGTTTTGGGAGCTGACACTTAGAAATTGAGATTGGCTAGGAAACAGGGCTGAGGGGGTCTACAGAAGGGAGAAAAGTGGTGTGTCCCACAGGATTTGCTTAGTCCCCTGGGAGTGGGAGCAGAGAGTGAAGAGAGGCTACAACAGCTAATCTGTTACAGAGCTGGGGAGGAGTAGGGGTTGGATACAGAGGAGATGGGGGAGAATGAGCATCCGGCTTCACTGGCCTACTTGTTAGGCTTGTTTGAGGGTTCCCAGACAAAGCCTGGTGGAGTCGGGGGGGGGGCTAGAATAACAGAATGGAGGGGAGGTAGGAGAAGATGTATAAAATCAGCCAAGTGGGGGGAGGGGGAGGCTGAAGCAGGTGGTCTTCTACAGTGAGACCAGGGGATTGGAACTGAGTGAGAGGAGAGGGTCTGCAGTGAGCTTACCTGCTTCACTGGCTGGAGTGGCCTACTGGTCTCTGGGGCGTGTCAGCTGGAATAGAGTAATGACTGCGGAGAAGGAAGTTTGGATTTATGTGATCTACTATAGAGGTGACTGATGTGGGGGGAGGCTGCAGCAGGTGCTATTCTACAGAGCTGGGGAGTCCTTAAGACTGGGGCATTGCATATGGAGAGAGAGAGAGAGAGAGAGAGAGAGAGAGAGAGAGAGAGAGAGAGAGAGAGAGAAGCCTACCAGCCTACCTGCTTCTTTGACTGGAGTCACCCTGAATTTTATTAACCGTTATGGGAGAGAATAAGTTGAGCTTTAAGGTTTCCTCTCGAGGTAAGTTCCTGCTTTGCTTTGGTTTGTTTTTACTTCTGATAATTCTGCCTCTAGACCAGAACACAAGAGAGGCTCATAAGTGCCAAGAAATGCTACTTGACCTAAGTACTTTGTGTCTGACCAAAGGAGTAATTAGAAGCTGGGGTCCCATGAAAACAGATGAGAATACTGGTTTAACATCCTGTTGAATACCTTCAGATACTTTTCCATAAATAACTTGAAAGCTTGAAGGAAGGTCTAGAATGGTAATTTTTGTTTGGTTGGTTTTTTGCTTTTGGTTTTGGTTTTGGGTTTTTTTTGAGACAGGGTTTCTCTGTATAGCCCTGGATGTCCTGGAACTCACTTTGTAGACCAGGCTGGCCTCGAACTCAGAAACCTGCTTGCCTCTGCCCCCCGAGTGCTGGGATTAAAGGTGTGTGCCACCATACCTGGCGGTCTAGAATGTTTTAAGCATCAGGAAAGAACATTAACAACTCTGTTCATTTTTCCTGGTATCAGACATTGTGTGTATGTGTGTGTGTGTGTGTGTGTGTGATGCACACATGCGCATCTCTGTAATCCTTCCAACTTACACCGCACATCTTCCTTTCCTAGCTATTCTGCCCACACTGTAGCACATTACAAACACTTACATACTCACATACTCAGCTCCATTCAAGCACATAATCTTCACACTCACTAAAATACATTTCACACTCACATCTACAAGAGGATGTGCTCTATGTTCACATGGCCTTTGCACATGCCTACAAACACCTTGATACTACATCATCATTCCCCATAGCATTACCCCTACCCCAACACAAAGAAACTCATGTGTTTTAGCCACAAGTATATATAACACACCTGTGACAAAGCTTTCTCACCCACAAAATATATACACCTGGCATTCACAGATCCTCCAAAGTCAAATTCATGCTCATGCCAATACCAGATCACTACCACAAACCTCAGATCACCTTTATTCTATATTTTTGTCTGTCTGTTATCTGTATCTATATTTACACACACACTCCCTATACACACACATGTCCTCATTCACCCACCTACACACCACATTCTCATTCACACACACATAATTCCCTCTCCCCGCCCCTCATAGATATCATATTCATTTTCTTGAGATCCTAATTCAACAGTGAAATTTGACTGAGGCCACATACAATCAAAGTCCAGGAAAACACACACACACACACACACACACACACACACACACACACACTATGTGCTTAAAAAGTTTATGAGGAAACAAATTTTCTTTGCCTATTTTTAGCTCCCCAAGGTTTTAAATATGTCCTTACTCCCTGTTCAAGCAGCTTCTGGCATTATGTAACTCCAGCAGCTCTGACTCCTGACGTCAGTGCCTGCTTACTCCAGTGATGGTGACTGACTGGCTTATGGAAGTGCATCACCCTTTCCTCTCCACCCCTTCCATCAGAGCAGCAGGTGCAGGTGTCCTAGAAGAGGTGGAGAGGGAAAGTTACTGCTGTGCTTAAGAGGTGGAATGTGGGGGATGGGGGAGTGTGCTTTTAGCTAGAGTTCTGAGGCTCCTTGTCCATTGAACCCTGCTTAGTAAATACTGAAGAGCAGACTTCTATGTGAAAAATTATCTATGCCTGGCACTTGTCTCTTCACACCTTATTTATTTATTTATTGACAAGGTCTCCATATGTAGCCCATGCTGGCCTCGAACTTATAATGCCCTTGCCCCAGCCTCCAAAGTTCTGAGATTGCAGCTGTGGTGTCCCACCAGCTTGCAGGTTTTCTGGACAGGAGACAAATGTTTGGGGGAAGGAGAACTCTCATCTCTGTGTATGCTACAGTTCTGAGCCTGAGGCTGAAGGGCAGCTGAGGATAGAGCTTAGGGGGAGAGAGAGAGAGAGAGAGAGAGAGAGAGAGAGAGAGAGAGAGAGAGAGAGAGAGAGAGGGAGGGAGGGAGGGAGGGAGGGAGGGAGGGAGGGAGGGAGGGAGGGAGAGAGAGAGAGAGAGAGAGAGAGAGAGAGACACTATGAGAGCTACTACATCATTACATGCAGTTCTGTGCTGGGGCTTTATTGCTGACATCTACTACAAACTCGCAGCTGTAAGAGCAGATGCAGTGGCTTCGTGTGGCCATTGCTCACATACTCCTGCAAACACATCAATGCTCCATTCTACAGCATCCACCTACCCAACCGCCAGGACCCACAGCGTTAGCCATCGAATTCCTGGTGTTTCAGAACCCACCCAGCAGCAGGGATAGAGCATCTCCTGTATTAACAGGTAGGGGGTGATATAGGGTTGATCTAAGCTCATGGAGTCTGTATATCTGAGATTACTTACAGCTCCCTCATCCATTAGCTCCTTCAGTGACTTTAGTTCTCTGAAACTTTATCTCGTTTAAAGTGGGGATTGCTGCAAAGTTTTAAAGAGATGTCCATGAGTGGCTCAGCGTAGTACATAGAAAGTGCTGGAGCGTCATTATCTTTGCTCTGGTTTGGAGGCCAAGCTTGTTTGTTGATGTCAGTTCTTCCACTCTGGCCACAACTGACGTCTATGAAAGCCTGTTCTCATAGCTTTCGTTTGAGGGCTACATGCTACTCTTTACCCATCTTTTTGACTTTTAAGCAGGTCCCAGATAGCTGCATCTGTCTGTGTTATGCCTTTCCTTATGCTCTCCTGTTGTCTTCGCCCTTGTCATTTGAACCAGCTTCTGCTCACCTTGCAATGCTGGGCTCAGGCATCACCTTTCATGATATTCCACCCCAGAGTTAGGGTGCATTTAAAAAAATATGCTTTCAGTGCCAAAGATCATGCATGGTAGGCAAATACTCTTACTGCTGTCTTAGCTCACCATGCTCTGTATCGTGCCCCCCCCCACACACACACACAGTGTTCTCTCTTATACAGTGGCCCCCTTCTCCTAAGCCCATCTTCCAACATTCAGCTAACTTGGTTTCCTTGGAAGCTGCCAAAAGGAGGAAGTGCTAAGGAACAGGACTCCCAGCAACCTGGCTACACCAAGCTTTGCTACCCAACTGCAGTCTGTGGACCATCTTCATCATGGGTGGAGACTTGTCAGAGATGCATATTTCCATCCTACCCCCAACCCTAAATCCAAGAATATGAATTTTAATAATAACAGGATTCATTTTTGGAAGAGCTTTGTCCTGGGATCTCCTCCCATTCCCTGATAGTGACAGACGGGCTGACAAGTCAGGTGCACTCATGATCATGGATGAGACTGCCCAGGTAGGTAAGTAATATAAGTTGTCACTGGACTCCAGTCTCAACCTGCCTTCATTATATCCCCAAATGATCCCTTTTCATTTTGCCACTTCCTTAATCTGAAATAGTCTCTCAAACTCTGACTCACATTTTTCCCCTAAGGGAGAGCTAGCATACTCTGGGTTGCTTTATCTCTGATTATTACTTACTTGGCTTGCATGCATGTTTTATTTTCTATATTATTGTTAACATGAAGAGGAAGCCCTATAAAAGAGGCAGTCTGAAATGGGAGTCACTCCCTTCCCCTTTCAGTGAATCTCATCCTCTCTCCCTTTGGTGGCACAACAGCAAGCTTGCCTGCTTCTTGTGGTCACATGAGCACAAAGCTTCTGCCTCTGTAGCCTACTTGTTTTACTGGTATCTTTATATATCTCGCCCACCCAGACATATCACCTCAAATCCCCTCAATTAGTATCTGTTGCTACTGTTTTTATATAAAGCACATCTCCAAATTTACATGGCTGCATAATTAAACCTTTACAAACACTTGAACCAAATGCATTTTAGATGCTTATAAACTCACCAGAAGCATTTTCTCTCATTCAGAAAAACAGATCCTGCATACCAACACATACCACTTGAAGCCCATCCGATATGACAAGAGAAGGGTGTGACTAAGCTGGCACTTAGTAGGTCTCCACATGACAATTTTCTTTAGCAAATAAACATATAGGACCTGTTTTAAAATCATTGTTTCCCGGTGGCTTCTGGAACATAGTAGAGTTCGATTGGGTTTTGAATGAATAAATGCATAGAAATAGTTATCAGTTCTGTGGATGTTGTTTTCTGGATCTGTGTGACTCCCTAGACTAAACAGTAAAAGAAGAAAGATTAGGAAGAAAACAAAACAGGACTATGATTTCATGCATATCATCATGCTGGCTTCAACAATAGAACCCTGAAAATACCCACAGCTTTCCAGAAGAAATATCCCACTCACTGGAAACAAATTCTGCCTGAGCTTTTTATTCCAGACTCACCTTCTGTCCCCTGCCAATAAATCTACTGTCCTCTGTGTGAGCTGAGAGGGCCTGCCCATACATGTGCATCTCTAATCTTGGTGGCTTTCTCTGCTTTTTGTTCCACTCACTGCTGTGTCTGACTATCAGGTCCGATGGACTGCCAAGGGCGGAGTCCACATGTGGATGAATGGAGCCAATACAGGGTCAGATTTATACTAGTTCCTGTGTGACAAGACATGCTAGAGTACCAGATTTCAGGAGGCCAGCAGATGCTAGAACTAGAAGTGTACTTTCAGTGTACCTTGTCACTGAGAATATTGGTCGTCAACCATTTTCAACTACTGGGTTACTCAAGTCAAAAAAGTGCAAAGGCCTAGAAAAAATTTCAGCCCTATCATGGGACACTATGTTTATTCTGTAGTCTTAGGGAGGATGGAAAACCAGTTTGAAGGATTAATTAAGATTGTGTCAGGAGAAAAAAAGAATGCATGTCTTGGTAGATACAGTAATCTCGAAGTCATCCTTGTCCTGACTACTAGAGACTACAAGTAGGCTGTGTTACACAGCAAGGAAGAATCAAAGTTGCAGAGAAAATGAAGACTGCAGACTAACCCAGCTTAAATAAGGAGATTAACCTGGGTTATAAGGATAGGCCAATAGAATCACAAAGATCTTCTCTTTGTAGAAACAGATGGAAGGATATCCAAATGTTGACTGTCAAGATGGAAGGGAATCCCGAGTCAAGGAATATGGCAGCCTCTAGTGGCTAAAAAGGGTAAATAAGTAGGTTGACCCTCATCTCTAGAAAGGAACACAAATCTGTATTTATTCTATTTTCTTGTATTACATTATTTCACTTATATGTGTTAGGCAAACTCCCTCCCCGTGAGATACTGCCTCAGCCCTTCTTCACAGGCTCTCACTAAGTTACCTAGACTGGGCTTTGAACTCACTTTATAGCCCAGGCTGTACTTAAACATGCCATCTTTCTGCCCAACCTTTGAAGGGCTAGCCTGTACCACCAGGCCCAGTTTTCTGTTTATTCCTTGATTTTAGCCTGGTGAGACCCAATTTGGATTTATGACCTGCAGAAGTGTCAAATAATCAATTGTGTTATTTGAAGCCACTAAGTTGGTGGGTGTTGATTTTGTTATCAAAAGAAAATGAACACATTTCTTCATAAGAAAACAGCACATGTCAGAAACAAACATTTGTCTGTTGGACCTTAATGGTTGCAATCCATTAAGGGCTGGAAAACCATAGCATTTCCTCAAATGGTAATTTGGAATAGATTCTGTAGGGACTGGTGGACAGCGTATGCCTCCCTAGGTCTTGGCTGTCTCAGCTACAGTGTGCAAAGTTGAGGTATCTGATGCCTTTTGTTCTAGAACTTAGAGGCAGCATGTCAATGCATGAATATCTAGAAGGGGTGGAATCTCAGGAGCAAGCTTTGCAGAGATTCTTTAGATGTGGTAAATGTGCCTCAAAGTGCCAATTTCATCCCATTAGAAGCTACAGCAAGCAGAGAAATGTGGCTTTCTGGAAGGGCCCAAACCTGATGTTCCAGGACATCTGCCAGTCTTCTCTGGAGCATGGAAAAATATTGTACTTGGTGAGCCTTCGTTGTGACTACACTTCTGCTCTGGGGAGTGTGATACTTTTTTTTTCTGCAATGTTTGGGAATGAAGCATCTCTGGGTATCGGTCTCTGCCCATCAGAAATCAGTGTTGTGATATAATTACATTTGTGAAGCAGATGGATTATTCATGAGCACGTGGCTGAAGCTCCTGTTGCAGTTAGAGGCAACAGATCTTAGGGTGGGGTAGGAGTGGGGGTGTGACTCAATGTGCCTTTCTGTTCCCAGATAACAGCCATCTAGCTCAGGCCTCTGATGTTTTTCCAAGGATGTTGGCAGGGACATAAACCTGAGGCTTGGGGAAAGAGAATTAATATTTATTAAGTATCTAGAATGTATTGAACTGTTTTTATAATGGTCTATTTAATATTATTTTTGTAAACTATTATTTTTGTGTACGTGTATGCATGCACACACACATACAAATGCAGTAGGCCAAGTGACAACTTTGTAGAATTAGTTCTTATCTTCCATCTCTTACATTGATTCTGTGGATCAAAGTCAGGTCACCAGGCTTATGCCAAATTCCTATAACCACTGACCCATCTCACCAGCCCTCATTTTACTATTTAAGACAAACCTAAGAAATATGTTATAAGATAGCTATGGCTATCTTATATGTAAAAGAAAAAACTAGGGTTTGAAGAAATAAGAGTTAGGGAACTTATGGGTATTTTTAGTGCTTTCCTCTAAAGTTTACTTTGGCCAGCTCATAGAATTTTGGAATGAATTGTTGCTTGTTGTTTTTTTTTTTTTAAATGTGTATTTGTGTGTGTAGTGTATCTGTTTGTGGTTGGGTTAGTGCACATGCTGTGTGAGTACACAGGCATGGACATATGGAGCCCGTAAGCCAACATCAGCATCTCTCTCTCTCTCTCTCTCTCTCTCTCTCTCTCTCTCTCTCTCTTTCCTTTTCTTTTCTTTTCAAGAGAAGATTTTTCGTAGAGCCAGAGCTACTGGTTATCTAGACTGTGCAGTGAGCTACAGATGTCTGTCTGCCTCCCATTCCCCACCTAGCACTAGGCCTACAAACACAGGTCACCAGGCCTGGTGGCTTGATGTGAGCCCAGGAGACTACAATCAGGTACTACAACCAGGAGACTACATAGGTACATGCAGCAGGAGGCATGTCACTGACTGAAATTTCTCTCCAACCCCTATTTATTGTTTTAAAGGAATAGATCAGAATGAAACAGATTAGGGAAAAAGGCAACGGCAGTTGCTTTCTAGTTTTCTGCCCTCTTATCACTTCTCATCTTGGGTCCAGTTTTGCTACTGTAGTATCTAAATAAAGTCAAGACAAACATGACACTAACAACATGCCTTAACTCTAAGGGAAGTAATTGTGATTTCCTCATTAGCTCAGGCAGATTGCCTTAGAGATGTCCTCTGGCCTTCAGATGGACAGATAGATAAATAGATAAATGATAGCTAGGTGATAAATGATAGATAAATAGATGATAGATAGATAGATGATAGGTGAAAGACGATAGATTATAGATAGATAGATACATAGATAGATACATAGATAGATGATAAATAGATAATAGGTCATAGATGATAGATGGTAGATAGATGATAGATATATAGATGATAGATAAGTGATAGATAGATAGATAGATAGATGATAGATGATAGATAAATAAATGATAGATGATAGATAGATAGATAGATAGATACATACATACATACATACATACATACATACATAGATACATAGGTGATAGATAGATGATAGATAAGAGAGAGAGAGGGCAGGGATCAGGATAGATAGCAAGACAAGGCTAAACTTTTCTGTTCAAGGGGCCATTTGGTCAGTTCCGTTTGGTAAAGTGCATCTTGCTGGGTCTTTAGCTTTTTTACTTTTCTCCTTTTCTCCTCCCCAACCCTCTTTGTGTCCCCTGCATAGTAACAAGAATCTCCTTCTGCTTCATCTTTCTCTCTCCCAGAGAGAGAGAATGTGCTTGGAAACAGTTGCCGAGGGAGCAATCTTGTTTTTGAAAAAGAAATGACAAAAAAAGAGGAAAAAAAGTATTTGTGGGGATGCCAAACCACAGTGAGCCTTGTTTAAGCAGTTGAGGTGGTGGGAATGTGTTTACACATTCAGGAAACACAGGCTGTGTGTCTGCGATCGCTTACATAGATAGTATTCTGAAAGGACTTTATGATCTATCTTCTAATTCATTGTTACTGCTTCTGGTCCAGGAGAGTCCTAGTGCTATTCATGAAGCTTGGGTTAAGCAGCAGAAAATTGACAGCCAATTTGAGCCTGTGGTTTCCTAATAGAAATCCAGGCACAGCCACAATGCATTACTGGGCATATCCAAAACTGCTGGAAGGATTACATGGGTGATGTGTGTACCATGTTTTGGATAGAGCCAACCACATAGCAAGCTCCAAATAGGAACTCATTATTGACTCTGTGCACATACACATGTCCTCATCATCCTGTAAGCACACATTGATGGAGCCCTCAATGTGTGCTTACTCAATCCTTACTCAATTGTGTACACCATGAACTTGGCACACCTATCAGTGTATGTTGACCCAAGGGGTCTATTTACATCCATCACTGCAAGTAGATAAGTCAGCCATACTCAAGGTACATGACCCTAAATTGCATACACATCAAAATATAAAGCAGAGAACTGCAACTGAGCATTTATAAATACAATTTGCACGGTTTCATTGGAAACATAGCTGAGGGCATTTGAAATCATTGTGATAAGAAGCTCACTTATAAAATTGTTCATGTTTCATCTTTTGATGGTTCCCAATGGCTCTTTTATTCCCTCCTTTTTACTGTTTATCTTAAATGTCCGTCCATCCATCCATCCATCCCACTAAGATGATTTGAATAACTCACTCTGTGTCAAATATAGTGGTAGGCATTGAGTCCATAAGACAGACATGAGTCTATGTTGTTAAAGCCTCTAATCTATACTGACATTGAGTAAATTACTTTATAATATATATAAATTGATTTACAGCAGGGCCAGAGTGCATTGCATAATTTTAATTTCTGATCGGTGTAGAATTTACAGTCTCAGATTTTGAAGCTAGATTAGGTGGAGTCATTGCCAGTCTGTCATTTATTTGCTATGCTGGGCAATTTACCCAATCTTATATCATCCTGGTTTCTCATCTCTAATGCAGGGGTCACAGAAATTCTAGTGCAACAAAGTTTGGTGGGAAATGAGAGGCCACAGCATGAGAACCTTTAAAACAGACTGTGGTTCTCACTAAGTCTTGTGTATTAGAACTACAATTGCTATTGCTGTTTCACTCAGATAGCCCTTTGTACTTAGTGGGTGACCCTGCACTGCATAGAGCAGTCACATGACCAGCTTACTGTCACCACTTCTCATTGTCCTCTAGATTTCTCCTAGTGAGGGCCCTCCCATGCTCAGTGATGACCATTCATCTCCTCTCCCAGTTTTCCAGGACCTGGTGGTGAGGACATCTTTAATCTTAATCTGAGAAGAGTCTTTCAGAAACAACCAGTGGGATCCTGCCATTCCCCGCCTCTGTTTGTCTGCCATGGATAGTCGTCTGCTTGACCATCTCTGCAATTATTTGTCTAATGTGGTCTCCTTGGAGCATGGAGGGGCCAGTCTCAAGAGCAAGTTCTTTCTGTGCCTTATGAGTCAAATGTGAGGACAGTTTCCCCCAGTTTCTGGCCCTACCAAGAGCAGTGAAGAGAGAAAATACACATACTGACACACAGACACAAACACACACAGACACAAACACACACAGACACAGACACACACAGACAAACATAGACACACAGACACACAGAGACAAACAGACACACAGATATACACACAGACACACACACAAACACACACAGACACACAGAGACAAACACAGACACACAGAGACAAACACAGACACACACATAGACACACATGCACACACTTCAGATTCAATACCATTCAAACCCCTGGTCTATTTCTTACCAGCTGAGGTTATTTGTCTTGCCTGAAGCAGGGTCAGCTTGAGTTCTTGGTTACAAAGCAAAGAACTAAACTCTAAATAACTGTAGCAGGAAATGAATGCATGGAGAAAGTATTGGGGAGCCATAGCATTTTCAGGGTGTGTCTGGGAACTAAGTGAAGCTTGGTGGCAGTTGCCAGAACGACCCTCCCATCTCTGTCCCAGATGATGTGCTGCAAAGCCCTTCTGTTTCCTCCACTGCTCACTTACACTGCCACTTCCAAGGTGGCTTCATTGCTGTCTGTTTCTTGTGCCACCAATTCAAAGTCTGTATGACTGGCGAAACCTGAGTCACATGCTCTTGTTTGAGCATGGGAGGCTGAGAAAAAAAGTTTCTTCACCTTCTTAAAGAGAGACTATTTTTTCTCCAGGACAGGATTAGGTGGGGAGGGGAAGTGGGGGGGGATGACTCAAATCCAATAGAACAAACTCAGATTAGCTTTCAACTGCTAGCTTCACTGTGGACCTCTCCTGTTTAAAATGGAAAACAAGACCCATTTCTAAGGATTCTTGTGATAGTTACATAAATTTAGGTTTGTTGCCTAGCACATTATCTCTGTTTAACCAATTCTGGTTTTCTCTGTGGTAACTGCAGAAATCAAGCTGGGAAAGTAAAGGAAGACTATGAAGGGGCAAGAGAAAGGGGCTGTGGGGGCCTGGGGATTTGAATGGTAAGTGGGAAAACATGGGGCACTTTAGTTAGGGAGAAGGGAGAGAAACCGGGATAAATAACCATAAGAATGATTGAAAAAGTCATAAGAAAATATGACTTACCTAATTAAAATTATATTTATATATTAAGTCTGTTTAGACATTTTATGTGTAGTTTAAATGAAAATTTACTATCTAAGCTGACAATAGATAATCTAAGAAGAAGCCTAACACTAGACATGAGAAACTTCCTTTTCAATTGCTCAGTGCTGTCCAAGCAATTTCCAAAACATTGTAGGCTATTGTTGTTGCCCTTAGTTGCCTCCCAGAGGTGGAAGGGAAACCCCTATTGCTCAAAATATCATGTGCTTTAGACAAACAGCCTTGAGGACCTGAGCTGGATCTAATCTAAAAACCTCTTTCCAAAGGACCAGAAGGCACCATGCAATCTTCCAAGGATATAGTCAACCAATAATCTTACACAGCTATGATGTTTATGAACAACAGCAAGCACTAGCATGGCACAATAGCCCAATGGTGCCATTGTGACATGCATGCATTGGCAGAAAGCAATAGCCGTCTAATTAGATTTAAGACCTGCTCAACACAAGGGAAGTCATGGCCAATACTGGAACCCTAACAAACCACCTGGGCCTAGAGAAATCATGGATCTTGGAGAACCTACAGTTAGTGCTTTACTGAAGCAGCTCAATCCTTAACTATATTATAAATATTTACTCTGAAAATAAGTATAGTTCTCTCCTGCCATTGAGAAACTTCTCTTTGCAACAGAATAAGACTATGGCAGGAAATGATAACTCTTAGAATACAGAGAACGAGACATTGCAGCGCCTAGCCTCATCAGATGCACCTGCAGCACAACTTCTTCCCCCAAGGCTCAGGGATTATTGTGTAAGAGCCAGGGGAACAGGAACTTTGCTGTGAGATTAGGTTTCCTAGAAATGTCAAAGAATTTGCACCCATGAAACCTCATCAGTGTGGCACTGAAGCAATTCTTGAACAGGGATGACAGCACTGTTTATGCTGACATCGAAGGTCACCAGGCAATTATGGAATACTGAAACTGGGAGATGTTATCCCCACCAATCAGTTACCCAATTCACAATAATCAGCCTTGAAATTTATCTACATATGAGTAACATTGTATGGATCAAACAGGTTGTATTTATATATTTAGGAATAAACACACAGATGCACACATGCACACACAGACACAGACAGGCAGACA
The DNA here is from genome assembly GCF_978045245.1 of Mus caroli. Lineage (NCBI taxonomy): Eukaryota > Metazoa > Chordata > Mammalia > Rodentia > Muridae > Mus > Mus caroli. The sequence goes on from NW_028227272.1 coordinate 8,976,379, forward strand.
GACAGACAGATGCACACACCAGCAACAATTAAAGAACTAAAGAAAAAGGCCATGAGTTTGAAAAAAGAGCAAGAAAGGGCTATATGGCAAAGGTTGCCTGGGAACCTGTAAATACAGTTTCAAATACTAAAATAATATATAAAAATTCTGAGTATCTGCTGTAATTTCTCAGACTTAAGTGTCCAGGAGGAGTTCTCAGAATGTGCCCAGTCCTAGCACTGCCAAGACCAAGTTTTCCTTCCAGTATGTAGATTTATCTCCAGATGGTTCTAAGAATGTTTATTCTTGTGATAGAGTCACGTTTAAATTTGATTCCCACAAAGCATTTAGAGTCGGGAAAGTCTTATTCTGTAAGACTAAGCAATGTATTTAGGAAATGACAGAAGTGGTTCTTGGTTCATTTTCGTGGCATCTTGCTTTTCTCTTTATAAACATTTGCTACATTTCCATATCACCAAAGCCTTCTTTGGAATCAGGTACCATAGGTATCAGATCCCTGACAGACAAGAGAGAATGTACATACATGGAAGTGTCCAAGTTATCTCCCCATGGGTCTAGGCCTGGGTTTAGGTCCCTGTCCTGGGTGCTCTTTAAAGCCACCCAGGTTTGGATGGTTCTGGAGCTCCCACTGCCTCCTTTTCTTCATAGCCTTGGTTTTTGCTTCCACAAGTATTTTACTGAGTGTCTATGTCACAGTGGAAACAAGGTGGATAACAAAATCAACAAGCTAACTGCTCCCAGGGAAAGTAAACAAGAAAGGAAATCATTTCACAATGTGTGAAGTGTAATATAATTCAAATGAATCATTCAAATAAAACGGTAAATGAAGACCCATGGGAGGGAGCCAGGTATATAGTATACATGGGTCTTTCAGGAGACATGAACTGGTGTGTTCTGGGGACAAATACAAAGTTCCCTGGCTAAGAGCCATAGCAGAAGGATGGTGACAGATAGAAGGTTGATCTTGGCCTGTGTATCCAGCTTCTACAGAGTAGGCTTGTCTCTCTCATTTCCTGCCACAAATCCATCCAGGGATGTGCATGGCTACTATGCCCCATTCACTCAAGAATTATCTACATCCATCCTTGTCAGACTGCTGTAGTCTCTTCAAGTTGCTCTCACAAATCAAGTAAAATCCAAAGCAGGATCCACCTAGTCCTACCTGGGCTATGGGAGATACATTGTGTGGGGATGTGTTTTTCCAGTGCAATCCTAGCAGAAGAGCTGAACCCAAGCATGCAGTATAAGGACCTCAGTCAGATGGGAAATTCTTCTAATGTCCCTTTGGGAGCAGCTTTTACATTCTGCTGGACTTAGTTTAAAGATACAGCCTTCTGAGCCTGGTGTTTAACAACCTCCTTGTCAAGAGTCTACACAGACTTTTTGTAATACATGTGCCAGGAGCATGCTGACAAAGAAAGAACTGTCACCAAGATTTTGAAGGAGTCACAGAAATGCTCTACCTCTTCTGTTCCAGCCAGAGAGAAGTCATCTGTAGTATTCTAGGTTCCTGGGGATTCTGAACATGCCTATGGGAAAGTAGAATTGGCCAGGGTGGTCAGAAGCATGTAGAGTTTTTGTTATATCAATGGGATACTCCTTGTGTGATGTCACCAGGTATGTACCCTGCCTTTGAGGCCCCTATACTACTAGCATTTACTGCCCAAACAGAGGCCTGGGTCCCAAGAGTGTTTTTGAGCAGTGTCTCTTAATCAGTCTTCTTACAGTCATCTTGCAACTCTCTTCTGGGCAGTACTGGGCCTGTTAATCATTGCTCTTCCTTTAGTTTTAACTTTTGACATCTTCCTATCTCAACCTTGATCTTCTACCTGAAGCTAAGATGCCACATGCAATTCTGTTACAGGTAATGGGTCCTTTGATCAATAGGTAAATGCAAGAAAATGTTCTAAGTTGATTAAGCATGAGAAGTTTAGACCCTGCCCTAAAAAGCAAACTCATTTTTGTTTATTTTTTTTTCCCTACTAGTGCAGGAGTTTTTCAAGATTTGGGGACTTTAAATGAGGGGCAGCCATGAAAGATGTGTTCAAGCAGAGCTGTGTTCAAGGTGTAGCCGTCAGTAGAAGATAAAGTCATTCATAGGGTCTGTGATGTTCCAACATGAAGCTTAAAGTAGAGAGAAAGGTGGGTGTTTGGGCAGAAGGTGGAAGAGAGCTTAGATTTCTGGGGACAGAGCATATGCATATAATTCTCAGATTCTTTGGAGAAATGGTTGGTATGGAAGAGACCAGAAGAATGTGTTTTTAAGGTTTTGAGTGGGAGTAGACTGGTGTAATTCTTTCCTGTGAAACAGGCGAGGGAGGTATTTGTCTGAATATAAGAGAAGTAAGACATGAATTCAACAAGCTACTCAGCTGATTCTAACAGGACTGTCAAGGAAGAAGGCTGCGAGAGGCAGGAGTGTTCTTTTGTACCTCACATTAACATCAATCACTGTGCTGGTGAGAGAACATCTTTCATGCATGGAGCTGACTTCTAGAATAATAAATCAAGTTCTATTAAAACAAACCTTAGACACGTCCAGATTCTTTCCTCTGAGAAAACCCAGAATGGGAGATAATTAGGGTAACCCTGGGTCTTGATAGTGGCCAACATGGGATTCTATTGTGATGCTATCTTTAAATAGTTGGTAGCTATGATCAAACAGTTGTGATAATTGGCAGAGGAGCACACTGAAGAGGGCTTTCCCAACATAGATGTTAGAAGACTTAAAAATGATTTCCATTGCAACATTCAGGCAAGGAGAGGAAATGCAGTCATTTATATGAAGATACACTGGTATAAGGACAAAAGAAAAGCTCTAGGATCTATTTTATCACACAGGAGGAGCAGCAAGCCTTGTCTAAAGATGGCAGCTCTTAATGTGAACCATTGAGGTAAATGTATTTTAAAAAATAATTCATTGTATTTCTAGGAAGAAAATTAGAGGGAAAGGAATGAAGCTGTTATGAATCCATTTCCTATCATCTTAAGTTTTATTTTATTTTAAATTGTGTGTGTTGGGAGCATGGTATGTGCACATATGTGTGGATGCCTTTGGAGACTGTAGGGGTTAGATCCCTTGGAGCTGGGAACCACACACTGTGATCCTGGGAACTGAACCTCTGCAAGAACAGTGTGTGCTTTTAACTGCTGAGCCACTTCTCCAGCACCATTATACAAGATGCATATGCTTACTTGAAGAACATGGGTAGCATGTCACTGCACAGACTATTTCCATTTCCTTGTTTGAAAGGAAATCCTTGGACCATAACATCTAGGATTATAGTAAAGATACAATTAAAATGTGTTAGGAAGAACTCACTCAGGGGCAATAAAACTCAGGTTTTTAAGACATTCCTCCTTGGGGACATTTCTTAATATCTCCAAGCCAACTTTATTCTACTTTGCAGAGTTCTTTGGCTATTGCCATTTAAAAATTTTTTTGTATTATATTTCTTTCATTTTAAAAATTAATTGTGTATTTGTAGTGTATGTGCACGTGTGTGTGTGTGTGTGTGTGTGTGTGTGTGTGTGTGTGTGTGTGCACGTGTGATATGCATGTACGGATGCTCAGGGAGACCAGCAGAGAGTGTCAGGTCCCATGTGATTACAGGCCATCATGATCTGCCCAGCATGGGTGCTGGGAACTGAACATGGGTCTTCTGGAAAAGCAAGAAGCCCTCTTACCAACTCAGCTATCTAACTGTCTGAATTTTTTAATAAAAATGATATTTTAAAAAGACTGTTTGTGTTGTGATTTCACTAAATTTATAGATTACTTTGAAGGATTACTGGCAGCTTAATTAATCCTGGGTCTATTTATGAGTATTTGTACATTTAACTTAGGACTTTCAAAGTATCTCTTGATAGGATTTTGTATTTTTTGAACTAATCATTTAAATTTTCAATTTCAGAAATGTGTAGTATATTACAGAATTTCCCCCTCCCTTCAGTTCCTCCTTTATCTCCCCACCTAATTCCTCTCAAACTCAGAGTCTCTTTTCCTTTAATTATTATTGTTACAAATATATGCATATGTGTGTATGTGTGTGTACATGAATAGAATGAATATATAAATACAACCTGTGGAACCTCCATTAGTGTCCATCATAAGTCTGTTTTTAGGGCTGACCTCTTGGGAAGACAATTCTCTCTCTCTCTCTCTCTCTCTCTCTCTCTCTCTCTCTCTCTCTCTCTCTCTCATATATATAGCAGCAGAATTCACTCACTGAAGCCTTCTCATGTGAGCATTTATACTATATATATATATATATATATATATATATATATATACCCTCATCTAGGTGTGAGGCCCCATATACTTAGCCAGCTACTTGTGACTGCTAAGGCTATGGAGAATCCACTAGTTCCACTTCCCAACACTTTCCAAACCAGAGTAACCTCTAACTGCATTCCTGTCACCCCACCCTCATTAAAGAAGCCTCTTTCAGCAGTGGAGAGCACTACAGAAAGGCAGAGCTGATCCAAATGGGGAGAACCACTGATATGGGGTCCCCACGCCCAATTGACTCAGCTACAACACAACTCTACTCCTAAGGTTTTGAGGCTTTCAATGTACAGGACTTCCACATTGTCAGAGTTATCCCTAAGTATCTGAGATGCTCTTTTGTGGATCTTATGGTCTGTGACCTTGTAAAAATCAGTTATTCATTGTAATTTTAACTTAGATAGATTCTAAAGATATGATTGGTATTTAAAAACAGACTTCGAAGGATGTTCTGCACAAGTATGTTCTGTACAGTTGTAAATAGGTAATTTGATTTTTTATTTTTACCAGATATGGTGGTACACACTTTTAGTCCCAGCATTTGGGAGGTAGAAGCAAGTAGATCTCTGTGATTTCAAGGCTAGCCTAACCAACATAGCAAGCTCTAGGACATCCAGAACTACAAAGAGAGATCTTGTCTCAAAAAACAGAAATAAAACAGAAAACAAACAAAAAGACCACATCTCCCCCCAAACGTAAGCCGCCTCCTCCCTGTCTACCACCTTGCTTTTCTGTATTGGAACTACACTGAAGCAGAGCAGGCAGGACATGCATACTTGCCACTTCCTCACCATAGTGGGAAGGATAAGGCATCTGTACAAGTCATTATGAATGTCTGAACCAGTGTGAAGACGCCCTCCCTGTACCATTTTACTGCAGGTTTTACTGGGTGTTAGACATTAGATTTTATTAATGATTTGTTTCTGCATCCATTAGCCTCATGATTCAGAGTAGCCTGTTAGACTGTTGGTGCTGGGGCCACACTGTCAGTGTGGGAAACCAGTTTTGAGTTTATGGAATGGTTGTCACTTGATCATGATACACCTTTAAAGTATATCCTGTTAAATATAGTTCACTAAAACTTACTGAGAAAAATTTTTCATCAACCTCTATGGTGAACATTGGTGTATAGTTTTCATAGAATTTTTTGGTCAGATTTTGTGATCAATATAAGCTGTCTTCTTACAGTAAGATGCGAAGTTCCTCTACCCCTCCTCACTTTTTTTTTTTTTTTTTTTTTGAAGCAGGATTTCTCTGTGTAGCCCAGGCTGTTCTGGAACTTGCTCTGTAGACCAGGCTGGCCTGGAACTCGTCCTTCCTCTTTGATAGTGGAAAGAATTCCTTCCTCTTTACATGATTCTGAGGTAGCAGCACTCACTGAAGCCTTCTCACATGGGCATTTATACTGTAGATCACCTCACATCTCTAAGCAGTATAGCTAACATGTCTTAGTATGTTGTGAGTGGAATTGCAGGCTGGTCTCCAGTTGAGCTGAGGTCTGAACCCCGATGGTCATAATTCACCTTCATGACACAATAGGCGTTCCCTCATGCTCCTGGAACTCTGGCCCCTGCCTAAGTTACCGCCCCTCACAGCCCCCACAAGAGAAGCATGGTTTTTTGTTTTGTTTTGTTTTTTGTTTTTATGGTTTAAGAACTTTATTATAGAAATGCAGGGGGAAAGAGAGAAGGGAGAGAGAGAGAGAGAGAGAGAGAGAGAGAGAGAGAGAGAGAACAAAGGAGAGGAGAGGAGAGGAGAAGAGGAGAGAAGACAAAGAGAAAGGGAAGAGGAGAGAGGAGAGAAGTGAGAGGTAAGAGGACAAAGAAGTGAGAGAGTGAGATGGGGGCCTAACAGCCCCTTTTATGGTCTTTACTGTTGCTAGGTAACTGGGGAGGAGTTTAGCCTGAAGGTCAGAAGCTTGGGCCATTGCCTATGTGACTACTGACCATGCTTCTCTTGTGGGGGCTGTGGGGGGCGGTAACTTAGGCAGGGGCCAGAGTTCCAGGAGCATGAGGGAACGCCTATTGTGTCATGAAGGTGAATTATGACCATCGGGGTTCAGACCTCAGCTCAACTGGAGACCAGCCTGCAAGTTCCCACAATGTTGTATTTTATTTCTCTTCAATACAAAACACATCCTCATTTAAATCTCAGTGTTGCCCCTTTGATTTATAGTTGTGTTTTTACAACTCTATTTTAGCTTTAAGTCTTATTTGATATCTAATTTCATGGGGCTGTCCTTCCTTCCTTCCTTCCTTCCTTCCTTCCTTCCTTCCTTCCTTCCTTCCTTCCTTCCTTCCTTCCTTCCTTCCCTCCCTCCCCCCTCTCTCCTTCCCTCTCTCCCTCCCTCCCTCTCTCCCTCCCCACTCCTCTTTCTTTCAGACAGGGTCTTATGGAGCCTGGGCTATCCTTAACTCTTGATCCTCCTGCCTCTATCTCCCAAGTGCTTGGATTACAGGTGTACACAACCACGCCTGGCTTTCAGCATACACTTTATGCTATATGACACTATAAGACAGGAGCAAACACTTCCTTGTTATCTACTTCTGTATATAATTCTGCAATTGCACAATAGCCTAGCATGATATGAACATGTTTGCACAATCGATATCTAGAGGTTTGTCTTCGGGTTGCAGTATCTCTGTTAAGAATGCTGCCTTCTTCTTTTATGACTCTGGCTATCTTTAAAGTTTTAGTCTATGTCCTAGTTAGGGTTTTACTGCTGTGAACAGACACCATGACCAAGGCAAGTCTTATAAAAACAACATTTAATTGGGGCTGGCTTACAGGTTCAGAGGTTCAGTCCATTATCATCAAGGCATCAAGGTGGGAGCATGGCAGTATCCAGGCAGGCATGGCACAGGAGGAGCTGAGAGTTCTGTCTTCATCCAAAGGCTACTAGTGGAAGACTGACTTCCAGACAACTAGGGTGAGGATCTTATACCCACACCCACAGTGACACACCCATTCCAACCAGGTCACACCTATTCCAACAAGGCCACACCTTCAGATGGTGCCACTCCCTGATCCAAGGATATACAAACCATCACATTCCACTCCCTGGTCCCCATAGACTTGTTCAAAAACATGAGTCTATGGGGGCCATACTAAAACATAGCATAATGCAAAATGCATTTAGTGCAACTTTCAAAGTCCTCATAGTCTATAGCAGTTGCAACAATGTTAAAAGTCCAAAGTTCAAGGTCTCTTCTGAGATTCATTCAACTTAATTAAGTGTAATCCCCAAAGCAAGGCAGGAAACCAGCTGGGCAAACTCCAAACTCTGCATCTCCATGGCTGATGTCAAAGTGGTCTTCAGATCTCCACTCCTTTTTCATCTTTTTTGACTGCAACAAACTGCTTCCTCCTGGGCTGGTTCCACTCCCTGTTAGCAGCTTTCCTCAGCATGTATCCCATGGCTCTGGCATTTTTAACATCTTTGAGTCTCCAAGGCAATTTCAATGTTACATCTTCTTCTTTCAGTGTCGGGGATTCCACTTGATGCCTAAGGGCTGGCATCACTTCTCCATCTCTGTCCTCTGTAGCACTCTATGCTCAGGTTGATCCACTCTATTACGGCTGCTGTTCTTGGTGATCATCCCATGGTACTGACATCTTCAATACACTGGGGTGTTCCACTCCAACTAGGCTTCACCAATAGCCTCTCATAGGCTCTCTTCAGGGTGCCAAGCCTCAAATCCTTTGCATGACCCCTTCAATCCTGAGCCATCAACTACAGCTGAGGCTTCACCTTCTCCACTGGGCTTCCCTTGCCTCTCACAGTGCTAAGCCTCAGCTTCTCTCCATGATCCCTGCATTCCTTCACAAGCAGTACCACCTGAGTGACTCTTACACATTACCAAGTCCAGCCGCAGCATGAGGTACAACCTTGGGTATCTCTGGAACACAGCTTCTTTGTGATCCCAGAAAACAATTTCCAGAAGATTTCACCTCAACGATGCTGGTCTCTTCTTAATCACCGCTAATTCCTTAGCTCCAGCTAACCAGCATCAATTTTCCCAGTAGATCCTTCCATTCTTAACTCTAGAGCCAGAGGCACATGGCTGAAGCTGCCGAGTTCTGCTGCTTACAGGAACTAGAACATGATCCCCTTGTATTATTACATTATCACTAGCTTTATGTTTTCTAAATCCTTCACTGCCTAAGCTTGGCTATCCTGGTTCTTGCTCTGTAGATTGACCTTGAATGTAGAGATCAGCATGCTTGTCTCATGGGATTAAAGGTGTGTACCACCATGCCTGGATCTAATTTAGCTGGGTAGGATCTTGCCCCAAGGTCCCACTCCCTTAATCTTTATCTCCTAGAACACAAGATTTTGCTCTATTTCACTTCCTGGTACTCCTTTAATACTCAAACCGTATATTTTATATTTTTCCTTTCTAAGCTTGCTATGCTTGTTCAAACTTTTCTTCATAAGACTTAACCAGAGAACAAAGTCTCTGCCGGGCTTTTTTGAAACTTCTTTTGTCAATGCAATTAATCCAAGTCTCTTTACCTTAGCCTCAGGCAAACTTTTCAGACAAGGGCAAAAAGTAGCCACATTCTTCAACAAAATACCACAAAACCAGTCTTTATGCCACATTCTGAAATTCTTCTCCTTTGAAATCTCTTGGGCCAGGTCAACACAGTTCAAATCAATCCCAGCAACAAAGTCTTCCATATTCCTACTAGGATGACCCATTAAGCCCCATTTAAAGCATTCCACTGCTTTCCAAATCCAAAGTCCCAAAATCCACATTCTTTCAAATAAAAGCATGGTCAGGCCTATCACAGCAATACCCCACTTCTGGTACCAACTTGTCCTAGTTAGGGTTTTACTGCTGTGAACAGACACCATGACCAAGGCAAGTCTTATAAAAACAACATTTAATTGGGGCTGGCTTACAGGTTCAGAGGTTCAGTCCATTATCATCAAGGCATCAAGGTGGGAGCATGGCAGTATCCAGGCAGGCATGGCACAGGAGGAGCTGAGAGTTCTGTCTTCATCCAAAGGCTACTAGTGGAAGACTGACTTCCAGACAACTAGGGTGAGGATCTTATACCCACACCCACAGTGACACACCCATTCCAACCAGGTCACACCTATTCCAACAAGGCCACACCTTCAGATGGTGCCACTCCCTGATCCAAGGATATACAAACCATCACAGTCTATATAATTGATTTCCAAAAATTTGGTTCTCATTTGCTTCCCTGTAGTCTTCTATATGTTTCTGGTATTTGTGTGTTAGTCTTCTTGGATCTGGAGTGTATAGTTTCCATAATATTTTTCAGAATGGTTCATCATTAATTCATTCATAATTAATTGTTTTCTAGTTCTGTCTTTCTGTTTCTCCTCAGCTGCATCCTGCAGCTCAATGGCACTCTTGTGCATAGTTTGCTTTTATTTTTTAAAAACCATTTTTATGGGACAGGAAGAGGGATAAAAAGGTGAAGGTACTTGCCACATGTGTGATGACCTGGGCTTGTTCCTCCCAAACCCTCTGGTAGAAGGAGAGAAGCTGTCTCTTCTAAGTGGGTTCTGAGTGCAGTAAATAAATGAATCAATGTCCTAAAAATCCATCCAATACTTGGGACTAAGCCCAGCAGGCAAGAGACTCATGCTCAGGCCACTTCCTCAACCCCTCATTGGTTCATTTTAATTGATTCTATTACTATGGTTTTCAGATCACCAGTATTTACTTTCTCCTTCATCTTAGAATCTTTGAAACCAGTTCAGTGTACATGATTATTTTCTGTGTTACAGGTTTTAATCCTGGCTTGAGCTTTTTCTGTATCTTTACTTCTCCACTTGTGATGCCCAATATTTCCTCTAGTTTTTGAACATAGAGAATTCAGTTATAATCAGTGGTTTAATGTCTTTGTTTTCTAATTATATCACGCACATTTTTAAGGTGTTTCAGTTGACTGATTTTTATGTTCTATGGGTTGTTTTTACAGCTTCTTTGCATGCTTGGTAATTTTAACTGAGTGGCAGCCATTTCACATTGACCTTGGGTGTTGGCTGCTTTTTTTTTTTTTCATGAATATCTTAGCTTTTTTTCCTAGGATGCAATCAAGTTGCTTGGAGACAGTTTTATTCTTTGGGGCACTACTTGAAGGCTTTGTTGGTGAAGACCTTAATAACATTTATGCTAGAGATAATTTTGCCTCATCACTAAGCAGAATCATTCTGGGTTTTCCAGGCTGATGTGCTAGCAGGAGCTATTATCTTTCCAGCCTGAGCTCTGGGGATTATTCTCTAACGTCTGTTCAGGTGGCTCTTTGTTCAGTCTTGTCTGGTTTTCCCAGAAGCGTGTCCACCACACTTCGGCACTGTGCTATGCTCCTTAAGAACATATTAACAGAAATGAAATGATAGGAAAATGTTCTTATCTATTGAGTACATGATTCACGGTGGACACTGTGCTGAATTGTCTTGAGCTTTGTTTCATTACATGACTGGGTCCAAGTCACCCAGAAAACTACAGAAGTGGGATAACATGCAGTCAGACTTCACAGCCTGGGACCATAACCTGTCCTTCCTCAGCCCCTCTTAGCATAACAACTTAGTGTTGGCTTCCAGATGTGCTCTGGAACAATGAAGAGACGAAGTCAAGCAAGACATAAGAAAAGTGTTATGTTAAGATCTTAGTTTAGCAAGGAAACTCTGGCTGTGAGGTAGTGTCATGGCACTTCTGCCATTTTATAGGCATTGCTGCTAAGAATGAAAGCAGAGGTAGTGGTGCTTCAGATGTGGGGATGCTGTGCCTGGCTGTAGTTGTTTAGTAAACAATGATGTTGATAGTGGTGGAATGAGACAGCCACCATGCATGTGATATGTGTAGGAAACATCCTACTAAAAGTTATCTAATAAACCAGGAAACTGAGGCCCACAAAAGTCTCTGCTGGCCCACAAAAGGGTGAACAGAGGCAACACTTCACAGGGTCTCTCCCTTCTCTTCAGTGAGCTCCCAGCTTCACGCTCATCATCCATTCCCACAACAGGTGGGACCCGCTCTTACCTGCTGATCAGCAAGCAAAATCCTTTCTGCTGTAAATTTATTAAGATAAATTTACTGAGATGGTTGGGGGTTATTGAGTAGTTAAAATGTTAATGGATGTGGTTTCCAATAAATCATCTCAACAGATCTTTATAAAAACTGTAGGATGCTTTTAATTCAGGTGCCCAAAGCAGTGTTGGCCACACATGGTAGGCTAGGTACAACCTCTAAGAAAATAATGAGTATTATCAGCCTGAGCCTGATTCCCCAGCCACTGGCTTCTCAACGGGAGGTCATCCTCATAACAATAGCGATGATTTGTCAATACCTCATGTAATACCTCATGTTTGCCCCTCAGGATGTGATGCATGCATTCCTTGAATCTACCAATGTCAGTGTTTTCAGGCAGATGGAACAATGGCTCTGAAACCCAGAAGGACAAGACAGTGACATGCAGCCAAGGACTCACTTTACGAGGCATGTCCAGATTCCCCTTCAACTTTAGCCTTCTCACAGATTTGTTCATGATCTTCCTGGCCTAGCTGCCTTGCAAATCCCTTTCAACTTGGGTCAACTTTCTCCTTCTTAACACAGCTGACAAGGCAAAATTGCTAAGTCATCCCTTGGTGTGTTGAATAAAGGCCCTTTCCCTGTTTCCTCTAGTTCCCTCTCCCTCTCCCTCTCCCCTCCCCCTCCCCCTCCCCCTCTATCATTATTGCCCAGAGCCTCAGGATTCAGAATGATCTACTAATGATCTACTCTGTTATCTTTTGTCTCCATGAGTAGGTACTTCTTGTGTGTGAAGCTCATTTTTTTTCTTTTTTTGAAACAGGATCTCTCACTGCCCTGGCTTTTGCCAGTAGAATAAACTGGCCGGTCAGTAAGTTTCAGGGGTCCAACCATTTCTGCTTCCCAGCACAGGGATGACAAATGTGCATGTCCACACCCATCTTTCATTTTTTGGGCTCTGCAGATCTGAACTCAGTTCTTCATGCTTGCAAGGCAAGGGACCCATCGTTACCAACCAACTCATTTCCCCAGCCCCGAGGAAGGTATTTCTGCCTGTGTTGTTCTGTCTCTGGCACCACCCTCAAGTATTGCAGAGATGTTGTCAAACCTGAAGGGAAAGGATGATGGTGGGATTTAATGGTAATAAGCTACAAGTGACCTTTGAAAGGTGGCTTTGAACATGGGAGTTAGATGGTGACAGAGAAAGACACAAACTGAAGCAATGGCGGGAGTGCTCAGGTGTAGTTTCCCATGGTGCTCTCCTCCTCTCATGCTGCCCTTCGCAGCCGTGGGTACAATTCCAGGTCTGTAATAACCTTTTCTAGATTTAATGCTTTGGCATCTTGGGGACTTGCTGACCCTGGGGGGATTATCCATGTCATGAGCAGTACAATTGTATTGATAGTAAAGGACTTGAATCAAAGGAATCTTTCATATGCAAACTGGAATTCAGCCATCTCCTTTATTGGGGTTCTGCTCTCCAGACCCTAGTGCCAGGCACACTAAGGGCACTCCTGTGCATCATAGCTCACTTAAATCACTCAATTCATCCTAAACACAGTATTACCATCTCATTGATTTCTTCCTTGGAGATGAGAGCAGATGCTCTTTATTTCTCCACACCTCTTCTCCTTCTAATTGACCCTGGTGCTTTCCCACATGCCCTCCTGTGACATGATATGACAACCCATCCTGTAGGAAATCTATGAGGATCATAAATGATATAAGTGCAGCCAAATTTTCATTGGCTGGCCTTGCTTTTCCTGAATATTAATTTTAAAGGAGCCATGCTTTAAAGAGCCCTTTCCTGAACCTTTGGGTTTCTACATGGAATATGCCAGGGTTGTGATGTTGTACTCTGTGCATTCATTGTCTAGTCCTTTATTATCTCTAGTCTCCCACTAGACATGTTGAGGCTTGGGGCCATGTCTGTATTGGTGGTCTTTGTATCTCTGTTGCTTTGTACATGGGAGATACTTAATAATTAATGTGGAACAGAGAGAACCCTTTTTTAAAGGGGTTTCCTCATTAGGCTAGGCTAGCAGTAATAAACAACCTTGTCAATCCAACAGTTTAGCATAATAAAACCTTATCTCTTATGCACAGTCTTCCATACACTGGGCATCCCACCTCTATCCTGTAGCCAAACATCCCAACATGATCTCTACAACTATCACATTAGTGGCATGAAAATGGTTTTCAGTCACTTCTTGTTGGCCATGTAACTACATGGTCCCAGTGAATATAAGCTAAGGAAGCTGAAAACATAATCTTTCCAATGTGCCACAGTTACAATGAAACACAAAACATGAGCTTCCTAATACATAGTATAAAGGGGGACAGAACTGTTGACAAAACTGTGCAGGCAGCAAGGACACAGTCCTTTGCTCCTCATTCCATAGGCATCTGTTTTCCTATTTTTCTATCATTCCTCTACAGGCTAGAGGTCTAGGTGAGAGCAGGAAAGTCAGAAGGGGAGGTGTCCGAAGAGAGTCATATCTCTCTTGTCTGAGCCTGTTTTATCAGCAGAAGTGGGCATCCATGGCTGCCTAACAGAGTGGACGGGAGTATTACTGATGGTGCATATGTAGTCAAGCACACAGGGCTTGGTGACTGATTGCCGTCATTAGAGTGGTTGTTTCAGTCCTCTTGGTAATTATAGCAAACCTGCAGCCACAGGCATAAGCAAAACAGCCGCATCTTCTTGCATTTGGATTTTCATCTCTGCATATGGTGACCTGACAGAAGACCTCACACCTGCTTCTGAGAAGAGGGGGAAAAAAAAATCCTGCCTCATGTTGGCTGCTTCCTCTTCCTCCAGCTTGCCACGTGGTCCTCACCCCTCCCACTCTGGTTGCAAGGTCAATTACAGTGTAGCGCCTTTCCAGGGTAATAAGCTTTTAATGTAGACACAATTAGTGAATAAGCAGTTGATTAGTTCATTATGAAAATATCGAAAACAATACCATTTGTGGCCCAGAGTCTCAGTGAAGACAGATCTGCTCCTCTTTCCTGTTATCAGCTGGGTTAGCAGGCCAGGGAAGGAAACATATTTTACCATAATATTAAGCCCCTTTAACACTGAAGGGCCATTATGTTAGAAAAAACTCCGCCTCTGGGGTATTAATTAGTGAGACAGAGCTTTAAAAACGCATGATCCCATTAAATTCTTCTTTTCTAGCCATTTTCATGAGGAATCCTTAATGTGAGATGCTGATGGAAAATGTAACCGTGAAGAACTTATGACATTCGCAGCCATTGATTTGTCAGAAAGGACTCAGAAAGTGGAGAACATAGCATTTCTGGTATTGGGTGTCAAAACAATTGTGAGCAACCTGGACCAGCAGTCAAAGAATGGCAGAGCCTCTGTGGTGTGGTCTCCAGGCTTCCCAGGGCTAATGGTGACAGATGACAGCTCTGTGTGGAAGTAAATGCAGTGCCCTAGCCCAGGTCCACTGTGTTTTTATGAGACTTTCCTGGGTTTCCCTGCATCTTTGGCTGGTGTGGAAAATCTCATTCAGAATTCTTGTGCATGTGTTTAAAGGTATAGGCATTTAAACATTGGTTCATCACCAGGACAGACAATGGTCCCAAGTTGAATACTGTACCATGTCCAGGGGATTGAGGAGTGAATGGATTGTACATAAAGTCCCTGATTCTTGGAACTCCTAGTGTAATGTAAAATATTCATGCACCAAGAAGTCACAGAAAGTACAGATGAGATTGAAGCGAATATGAAGGACTTAGGCAGCATCAAAGAGGGTGGAAAACAGCTTTCTACAAAGCTAAGAAGCAATGTGGGTAGATGAATGGAGACCTTTCCAGAAGAGAAAAATGGCTCTTGCCTAGGTTCTACTCCAAATGAGCATAGAACAAAGGACATTTGGAATACAGTAGGGAGGAGAGATAGATAGCTGAAAGTGTAGTGAGTGACAAGAGTGTGCCTGGAACTCTGGAGAGTGGCCAGCAGCTGTATGGGCAGAAGAATTTTCATCCTCATTTGGAAAGAAGAGGAACCATTAGCAAATAGCAGGGTTCTTCTTATGTGCATGTGAGCCTGTGCACACATGCTTGTGTTAAATCTGAAGTCCCGTGAGAGTCTGAATGGATCACGTTCTCTCCCTTTCCTCATTCATAAAATGGTCTTAATGGCAGGATTCTGGTCTTCTCTAACCATTTCATCGACCTTCACAGCTGAAAAACCTCCTAGTGCTTGGGGAGTTCCTGTAGGAATATTTCCTTCTGACTCCTCCTCACTACATCTCTTTCCACTTTCTCCTCCTTCCTTCCTTCCTTCCTCCCTCCTCTATTTTCCCTTCCTCCTCTCTCTTCTCTCCCTCGGGTCTCTTTTCCATCCTCTTTTTTGCCTTTATAAAGTAAACTAGACATGTGCCTTTGAACTCTTAGGGATCAGACCTTTTTCATTCTACAATGGGGCTTCTGTCTCATCTGTTTCTCTTATTAAATCCATCAGTCTGTAAACAAAATATTTAGTAGGTAACTTTATGTCTAGGTCTACTTCTTAAGGGACCTAGGCATGTTTATAATCCAAAGGCCATAAGAAGGTGTTCCTTAAATACAAAGGAGTAAAGACTAAACAGAAACCACATGTTTGCTGATTGTTCTTCCTCAGGGAGTATGTTACTGAATTCAGTCATCAGTCACAGCAAAAAGTCTATGCACATGGCCTCTTTAAGGATGTATAGTAATATTGCTTTTGGTTTTGACTATTCTCCTTTCTGTGGTACCATGTAGGGATTTTCAGCTTCTTTTTCTGCAGAATAATCATGAAAACATCATATTACTGTCCTCTCATGTTGGCAAGAACAGCATCATCCAGTGATCCAGTGATCCAGGTTAACTGATGTCTGATTTCTCATCTACTTGGAAGCACAGAAAAGTGCTCGCAACAATCATAGGACTTGATCACAATTCACTTCTCTTGATGGCTTCATTTTGTAATTATTTTCAGTAAATAATCTTGATGTTAATTCCTTGTGGGCCACAAAAGAGAAGGCAGGATTTTAATGAACTGGAGATGAAGTGGAAATATTGTGAAATGCCGAATAATGTATTTTGCTTGTCACCTAATTACTTATCTGCTGCCTAAGAGCACATTTCATAATATCTTACTTCCTGATCTGTTCATCTGGCAATAAAAATTCTTCCATGTGATTGCTATGTGTTCCCAAGTAAAGACCAGCATATTAGAAGCTCAACATATAACGAGACTATAATGACCTAATAATGTCTCTTATGAAACTGAGAGACTTCTTGTTTTACTGAAAATGCATTTTCTTCTTCAAGAGAATATTTCTTGAAAAAGAACTGTTTTCAGCCTGAGTACACACACACACAGACACAGACACAGACACAGACACAGACACAGACACAGACACAGACACAGACACAGACACAGACACAGACACAGACACAGACACAGACACACAGACACACACACATACACACACACACACACATTTTTGCTTGCTCCCAAAACAAAGGCTTGTTAAATTCTGGTCATTAGCAAGCATTTATTGTTACTCTGTGTGTGTGTGTGTGTGTATTTGTGTGTGTGTAAGAGAGACAGAGACAGAGAGACAGAGACAGAGACAGAGACAGAGACAGAGATAGCAGCCTTGGGGTATACTTCCTCAGGCACCTCCAACTTTATTTTAGATAAGCATTCCTTATTGGCCTAGAGTTGCTAAGTAGGCTAGGCTTGCCAGAGAGTAAGCAACAAGGGTCCATTTGTCTTCATCTACTTAGCTCTGGGATTGCAAGCACATACTACCATTCTAGGCTTTGTTATATGGATTTGTTACATGTCTATGAACTCAAGTGCTCATGGTTGATGACAAGCACTTTACAGTCCCATGTTTGGACTAACAATGACAGAAATGTTGGCTAAGCCCCAGAAAAACAATGTCCCTTGCATCCTCTGGCAACATATTTTGGAAACCATAACATGGGAGCAAGAAGTTGAAATACACATGTAGCATATCATAGATTCAGCACACCACCTACTTACCAAGATGTATAGCCTGTGCACAGTTGAAACCAGAGAACAGACCTCACTGAGACTCAATAATTTACACCAGCAAGTCTCAGCTGGGGACAGCTTTGTTCCCTCCACTCCATTGAGGACATACAGCAATGCCTGAAGACATTCTAGGTTGTATTAGGTTGCAAGAGAGGTTCTTGGCATCTGGTGGGCAGAGGAAAGGAATGCTACAAGACACTGCAGTGTATAGCACAACCTTTTTATTCCCCCCTGCCAAGAGTCACATACCCCCAAGTTATTAGTTTTACTAAGATCATGGTCTAAAGACAAGTCCGGCCATTATGATAAGAATCTGATAAATATATCCAGTGTCAAGGAAAACTTGGGCTGATCATTGCTAGGGCAAAACAGTAGGGCACCTAAACCAGCTTGGGGTGGGCAGTGTAGGTTTCCTAGTAATGGATGAACTGAAGAGCTTGAAAACATTAACCAGCAACCGCCAGACTGATTTCCAGAGTGGTTGTACCAGCTTGCAATACCACCAGCAATGGAGGAGTGTTCCTCTTTCTCCACATCCTCGCCAGCATCTGCTGTCACCTGAGTTTTTGATCTTAGCCATTCTGACTGGTGTGAAGTGGAATCTCAGGGTTGTTTTGATTTGCATTTCTCTGATGATTAAGGAAGTTGAACATTTTTTCAGGTGCTTCTCAGCCATTCAATATTCCTCAGTTGAGAATTCTTTGTTTAGCTCTGTACCCCATTTTTTCATGGGGTTATTTAAATTTCTGGAGTCTAGCTTCTTGAGTTCTTTGTATATATTGGATATTAGTCCCCTATCAGATTTAGGATTGGTAAATATCAGACATAGCACTACCAGAAGATCCAGCAATACCTCTTCTGGACATATACCCAGAAGATGTTCCAATTTATAATAAGGACACATGCTCCACTATGTTCATAGCAGCCTTATTTATAATAGCCAGAAGCTGTAAAGAACCCAGATGTCCCTCAACAGAAGAATAGATACAGAAAATGTGGTACATTTACACAATGGAGTACTACTCAGCTATTAAAAACAATGAATTTATGAAATTAAAGGCGAATGGATATATCTGGAGGATATCATCCTGAGTGAGGTAACCCAATCACAAAAAAACACACATGATATGCACTCACTTATAAGTGGATATTATCCCAGAAATTTAGAATACCCAAGATACAATTTGCAAAACACATGAAACTCAAGAAGAAGGAAGACCAAAGTGTGGATTCTTCGTTCCTTTTTAGAATGGGAAACAAAATACTCATGGAAGGAGTTACAGAAACAGAGTTCAGAGCACAGCCTAAAGGAATGACCATCCAGAGACTGCCCCACTTGGGGATCCACCCGATAAACAACCACCAAATCCAGATACTAGGCAGATACCAAGAAGATCTTTCTGACAGGAGCGTGACATAGCTGTCTCCTGCGAGGCTCTGCCAGTGCCTGGCAAATACAGAAGTGGATGCTCACAGTCATCCATAGGATGGAGTACAAGGTCCCCAGTGAAATACCTGGGGAGCTGAAGGGGACTTAAGCCCCATAGAAGGAACATCAATATGAACTAACCAGTACCCTCAGAGCTCCTTGGAACTATACCACCAATCAAAGAAAACACATGGTGGAACTTGTGGCTCTAGCTATATTTGTAGCAGAGAATGGCCTAGTCGGTCATCAATGAGAGGAAAGGCCCTTGGTCCTGTGAAGTCTCTACACCTCAATATAGAGGAATACCAGGACCAGGAATTGGAGTGGGTGGGTTGGGGAGCAGGGGGACGGGGAGGGAATAGGGGATTTTCAGAGGGGAAACTAGGAAAGGGAATAACATTTGAAATGTAAATATCTAATAAGAAAAAAAGAAAAAAAGAAAGAAAGAAAGAAAGAAAGGAAGGAAGGAAGGAAGGAAGGAAGGAAGGAAGGAAGGAAGGAAGGAAGGAAGGAAGGAAGGAAGGAAGGAAGGAAGAAAAAACATTAACCAGAAGAAATGGGGAAGAGGTTCTAGGAAACATAAATATGGAGTTAGATCCTAGCAGATCCCATGGTCTGGCTCTAACAAGAGTAACTGTGATTGGGCCATTTCACTGCAGCTTCCCACCTCCTCCTGGTAAAATGAGGATCCAGAGTAGACAACCTCAATGTCATTTTCCACTGTGCTGTATTGTTCCAGACCTTCATATAGCATCAACTTACATGATTTTTCTTTCTTGCATTTATTCTGGTTAATGTTAAAAGCTCAGCCAATTATGATTTCTTTTCTCACTCAGTATGCCATACTCTTATCCCTGAAGTTACTTCTAATTTTAAAGGAGGCTCACATGTCCATGTGTATTTGTCATTGTCGCCTGTGGTCAGCAGCTCAAGTGGCTTCACCTACCCAGTTTGGTTCTTGGTTGCTGTGAACCACTGCTCCTTACTCCTACAGAGGGACTGAGTCTCAACTTTGGCCACTGATTGTCCAAGCCACACATCTTGCTAGAGCTTCTTCCCCTGATTCCAAGGCCTGCCCAATCTCCAGATCTCCTGCTATCAGAGCCTGGGTCTTACCACTCACAACTTAATGTACTTAATGAGCAATTATTCCACTTCATGGTCCAGTTTTCTTATGCCAGAGCAGCCATGTAGATTCAAGTATACAGACCCACAGTATGTTAGTTACTTGTAGCTTGTGACAAAATGCCTGATAAAAGGCACCTTATGAAAGGGTTTATTTTGACTGACAGTTGGTCTACTGCATCATAGTGCAGACAGAAGTCAGGGTAACAACTGGTCATGTTGCAACTACAGTCAAAGAGAAGAGACCACTGATGACTGCACAGACTCAGCTAGCCTTCCTCTTTCTATGCAGTTCAGAACTCCACCCCTGGGAATGGTACCGCCTATTGTAAGGGTGGGTTCCCTCACCTCAGCTTACATAGTGAAGATAATTCCTGCCAGGTGTGTCCAAAGGGTAAACTATCCTAAATAATCCTTCACAGGTTTGCTAAGAGGCTTGTGTCATAGGTGATTCTGGATCCTGTCAAGTGGCTGGTTCAGAAGTTGGTGATTACTGTTAACCATCACATACACTCAGAGTTCTAGATTGGGGCCAAGAGGGAAGACTGGTGCCCAGTGCATCTGTGAGCTGGCTTTTGACTCATCACCATCTTTTTTTCACAAGCAAAATATAGTTACAGGCTTATTGTTCTATTATAACCTCACTTGGAGGAGTGGGTGGTAGGGTGGGCCGAACGAAGCTCAAGGCAGATAATGGCTTCACCAATCCACAGCCCTCAGATCACCCACGTCTCTTCTCTCGCTCAGTTCTTAATCTGTTGTTGAGACAATAAATGAACTATGGTGCTGACTGGATGTTATGCATCTGTGTGGTTACTCCAAAGTGGGCAAGACACGAGTCCAATAATAGCCTGTTTATCTTAGCTTTTGATCTTTGAGGGCCCAGGGCTGGGGGGTCCTCCTCATTTCTGAGTTCCTTAACTGAGATTCTCTTTCCTTTTCTTTCTTTTTTTTTTCTTTTTCTTTTTCTTTTTCTTTCTTTCTTTTTTTTTTTTTTTTTTGGTTTTTCAAGACAGGGTTTCTCTGTATAGTCCTGGCTGTCCTGAAACTCACTTTGTAGACCAGGCTGGCCTCGAACTCAGAAATCCACCTGCCTCTGCCTCCCAAGTGCTGGGATTAAAGATGTGTGCCACCACGCCCGGCTTCCTTTTCTTTTTCTCTGTGCAGCCCACTATCAGGGATATATATGACCCACCACCAAACTCTACAATATGTTGACAACCTAAGGGTTAGAGAGACTGGCATTTTGATCCTACCATGGACAGTGTACGAAACTTAAGAGAACAAACAACTTATTTGATTAATGGGTATCTATTTGAAATATTTCTCTCCTATAATGTAGGAGTCCTTAAACATCCTGGGCTAGAATTAAACAAACAAACAAACAAACAAACACTGGCTTCTAAAATGCTTGTTTGTATTAGTACTGTATCTCAAACCTCAAAAATCAATAACTGGGCTCTTTTGTAGTCCACTATGCAAACTTCCCTGAGAAACTCCGGCTATTTATGAACAGCTGCACAATGAGAACGTGCCCCTTATGGAAAAATAGCTTAGGGGAAGTATTATAGTGAATTATTTACAATATCCCACCACGAGTGAACTAGGAGTGGCTATTATGCAACAACTTTTCCTTTAAGAGTAGTCTGGTGGTTCCCAAGTAGGCATCCATTTGTATGATTTCCTTTTTGCCTAATTTCTGTCTTGCCTACTGGGCTGTGAGATTTAAGCATTGAGGTCTATATATTTTTCGATTGATGTAGTCTCAGTGTCTTGCTCAGAAAGAAATTCCAAATTATTACTGAATGAATAAGTGAATGGATGACTGAGACTCTGTGGAGAATAGAGAAGAAAACATGTTTGAACTTAAAGGACCCATGTGAGTACAAGAAAGAGCTCTTGCTAGTCTTCTCAAGAGGTGCAAAGTGTCTTTTCCACCCATGGGTTAGGTTCAAAGGTAGATCAAGTGTGTACATGGAGAGAGTTTGTAATTCCAAGGGCCAGTTCTCATCTTGCATATTTGCTGAGTGACCACGGGCAAGCTTGCCTTTGATTAGATCTTGTTTTCATGTTTGTTGCATCTGTAAATTTTGAAGGGCCTGGAAGATTTCACGATCATAGTGTCACTACCTCCTAAAGGAGCATCTACATCTTATCTCAAGTGTTAGGTTTTACAGGTTGCTTCCTCCAATCACATTCACAGCTCCTGACACAGCAGATGGAGTTGGTGTCACCCATGACTGACAGATGCACCTCATTTAGTTCTCAGTGTTTAACCACTTGTAACCCCAAAATCATGTAACCCCAGGTTGCTGGATGAGCCTAACGCTTCCTCAACAGCACAGACCACATCCTACTTCCATGCCTCTGACCTTACTAGGAACATGGACCAGAGAATCCAGCACCGAGTGTGTGAGGCTGAAGGTGCACATTTGGGTAGAGCAGTAGGCTGCTCCCCAGCAGAGATGCTGGGGAGAAGCCCAGCACACACTAGCTGGCTTAGCTTATTTTCAGATTCATCTTTTCAGCAGCCAGCTGGTTTTCTTTTCTGTCCTATTCAATAATAATTTCTATGATCCTAGAAAGGCCTCATATTAAATGTAAGATGCCTTAAGAAGCACCACACATCTTTCTGTCTCACTTGTGACATCTAAAACATTCATTACTCCTTCACAGTTATGGCATCCTTCATTGCCCGGCTTTTAGTGGGTGCTGTGTCCCAGGTATAAACATCTTTGTACACCAAATGTATTCCCTTAATTCCATTTCTGTAGGTAGGTAGGTACTGTGATTATCTTTTCATTTGAGGAAGTAGGGAAATTATAGATGCTAAGAAATTGTGCGAAGTGAGACAGGTACTAAAGGAAGAGTCAGGAATCACACCCAAGTGCTCCCATACCCAGTCCTTTACTCCTCTAATGCTTGAAAGAGAATCCTCCTAAGCAACATAGCTCCCGTCCTTGGCTCTGACCATGATTTTCTGGGGAAAAGAGTGAGCTATAAAAGGTGAAGCGCTTCTCCCATGTACTTTATAAATGAAGAATATGGAGGGTCACCATTGAAATCCACAAGTCATAGCCCAACTAGAAATGTTAAATGATGAGGTGAGGGTATCAAGTAAAAACAGATTAGAATTCTTTGAACATACACTTTTCTCTCATATAACTCATATAACGTACCTCCTTCTACAGCTTCCCTTTGATAGAAGAATGTGTTAAAATATTGTTCTGGATACAGGATTGTATTAATGGAACAAGACTTAAAATGACTGCTGTTGCTGTTGTTGTTTAGGTCTTTCTCTTTGCATTCATCTTGGCCCAAGATATTGAGGGGTTTGCAGTATGAGAGAGAGAGACTTGGGTGGCTAGAAAACCCTAGGGGTCTAAGGAGAAAAGTACCCTGATTAACTGTATTCTTCAACTTAGATTTATCAGAAATTTATGGCTTCCATAGCTCCAAGGAGTTACTGGCATTTGCAATGTACCCGACATGTTTGTTAGTGCTATAGCATGTTTAACAGTTTTGTATTTAAATTCCCACGGAAAGGCTAATCATGGCTGACCTTTGTGCTTAGATTGAATAGTGATAACCAGTGGGTAAGAGCTTCAACCTCAAGTATTTTGGAGTTTAGGCAATGAAAATCTGAGCTGCCCTCAGGAAGACAGGTGACAGACACCCTGCAGAGTACCAAGGACGACACAAAATCCCAGTCTTGAGAAGCTGATATGGGGAGCAATTTCCTTTTCAGATGGCTAGTTTCTGTTGCCCAGGAGACAGCTGATTGAATCAAGAGCCAACTGTTATAACATTTGGAATCTTTTAACCATCATCAATTCATTATTTGAATCCTAAAACTTTCTGAGCAGTTGCCATGAGCTTGAGACATTGTGCCGAGCATTGACATTATTCTAGGAAGGAAAAATAGACAGACTTTTTGCACATTTGGTAGAGGGGGGAGTGTCAATAAATAGTCACATAAGCAGATATATTTTCATGAACTATGACTATGAGGGAAAAGGAAAGGGTGTTGTATCATTATCATTTTGTCTCACTCTAATAGTTATAATAACTAGTTAATTGTAATAGTTTAATGACTGCATTTCTATGAGGAGGTTAAAGAATGATTTTCCTGAAAAATAGATACAAAGAGAGTCTAACATGATGAGTGAGGAAGCATTGTAAACACAAAGAATGTGTGAACACTTTGAGTGCATGTGTGTGTGTGTGTGTGTGTGTGTGTGTGTGTGTGTAAACGATGCCTCAGATTTCTGGAGTATGCTTTCTGTGTAGTGCAGTGTATCTGCAGCCCTGAGAGATCCTTCTGGTGTGTGTTTTCCACACTATGATGTAGGGACCTTGGGATGCTGGCCTGTGAGCTCTGAGCATTAGTATGACTTGTGGGAGGTTCATGCAATAGGAGTAGGTTGGAGGAAGTGTGACATATCTGTCACTAGAAAAAACAATGGTGGTTTGATCTAGAAAGAAGGCAGGAGAAAGAGTGAATCTGAGAAGAATTTTGGAAGGAGAAGCAAAGGACACATCTGCAGACTTCCCACTGAATGTTTGTGCCCAGAGACCTGAGCTCATCTCAGCCTTGGTCAGAGAGGCTTCTTTGTACAGTGGTTTGTGGTCAGAGCTGGTCAAAGTGCTGAGATAAAATATTGAGTCCTCCCCTCTAAGTGGGTGTGTCAATCTGAGACTCCTTCACAGGCTCAGGGAACATGGAGGGAGAGGAGGAAGGAGGGATAGATGAGTCGGTAGATGAGGAGTGTTGTGAAATGTCGTCTTCTAGACAGGGCATAGCTGTTGCTCTCATGAGCTCACAGAAGCTGTGGCATAGAGTGGAGGATACACACAAACTAACACACATGTATACAAACAGAGGGAGAAGGGGGGAGGAACATACAGAGAGGGGGGTGAGGAAGAGGGAGAGGGAGAGGGAGAGGGAGAGAGAGAGAATGCATTATGGAAATTGGAAATTCTGGGTATATTAGAAGAGAGGGTGGGTACAATGGTATTTCTTGTATTCTCAAAGAATACAATTTAAAACTAAAATATCCCTTGGTATATATTTTAGGGTAAGATGGGAGACAGAGCCTTTGTCACCTACAGTAACTCTCATTAAAGACTTGGGAGAGATAATCATTAGATGTTTATTTGCACATGACCTATGCCATCAGCCATGTACGGTATGGTGCCATGGGCTGTGACGGGCAGATGCTGGAAGGGTAAGAAATACTGTTGGAGGTGATAGCACTGGACTCTCCATCATGCTGGGACGTGAGACAAAGAACAAAGTCTGACTATAACATTTACCTAATCTTCCCAATATCTTCATTTCCCTTTACTTTTCTGGGATTAACTCCAGGTATTTTTGAGAGTAGTAGGCTTTGTGAGATAAGTATTACAGCTTCTCTCTCTCTTTTTAAACTGTATACGAGGATAATGTATCTTCACCATATACATCCCTCTGTCCTCCAATATTTTATTTTTTGGTGTGTCTGTCTATATGCCAACCTCCCCCACCTCCCCCTCTACCCTGTGTGTGTGTGTGTGTGTGTGTGTATGTGTGTGTGTGTGTGTGTGTGTGTGTGTGTGCGCGCGCGCGCATGCACGTGTGCATGTGCATGTGTGTGTTTGTGTTTCTATGCATGTGTTTGTATGTGTGTGTGCGCACATGAGTATGTAGGCTATGGTCCTTTAGGCATCACCCACTGTTTTCCCCACCTTTATTTTTGAAAAAGGTCTCTCAGTTTTCTGGAACTCACTAAATCAGACTGGTTGGATTGAGCCTCAGGGGTCCACCTGTTGCTGTCTCCCCAGCACTGGGATCACAAGCATGAGCCCCAACACCTGACTTTTTAGTGGATTCAGACTGAATTCAGGCTCTTGCGCTTGCACAGCAAGGACTTTATGAGAAGCCATTTCTCAGTCCCTTGTTTCACTTTAGAGATGAGGAAAGGAGTAATCAGAGAGGTCAATGCACCAAGCCATTAGCCCAGACTCTATTGAGACCTCTGGTGTACCACCATCCATTTCCCTCATCTCTTTGAAGACCTTTCTCTGTTCTCTTTAGCTCCAGTTTCAGATCCCTTGTCCTTTCTTGATATTCCACCATTTCTTGTGTGTCCAGTCCTCCTGATACTTTTCTCATTGGCCATGGAAGCTTTGACCAGCCGATCAACATACCTTTATTGGTATACTTTGAATAAGCCAGAAAGCAAGCAAGCTAGCCAGCAAGCCAGTACTTGGTGCAGGATTGTCTAGCAGTCCTTCCCTGTCCTGTGTCAACATCTTTGCTATAGAATTGGTGTGGATTACTTAGTTCTCATCTCACACCTGTAAGAGAAATGTGCTACGTTACTGAGCAGCACAGTAACCTGGATTTGCATGAAAGCTGCATCCAGTTTCTTCATTTGTTTTATTATCTTCCCTTTACCTCCTGTTTTTGTCATTTTCTGTTCTAGACATCAAATGCTCCATAAAGAAATGATTTATGTACTACGTAATACTAGAGAGAGAGAGAGAGAGAGAGAGAGAGAGAGAGAGAGAGAGAGAGAGAGAGAGATCTGCGTAGTTTGCTTTGAGTAAAGTCTAACTTGAGGTAAAGTAAAGTGCCCTAAGTGTTATCTGTTACAAAGCAGATATCTGGGAAACTGTCCTCTTGTCTTCCTCTCCTGTAAGAACTAAGTACCCTGTGAGAAGCTAGGGCAGGGGAGGGGAGGAAGAGGACGCATGCATTTCCTGATCTCAAAGAGCTATGGAAAAAGAGCTGTCAGCTGAGTAGTGAAGGAAGCAGACTCCTGCATTGAATTATACTCTGCTCCAGTTCATATGCAGAAAGGAGTTTGTAGGTTCTAATGTCAATGGATGTGCCCTTATTTGGGAACAAGATCACTGCAGACATGAGTTGAGATGACTCTATACTGAAGCACAGTGGGTCACTCATTCAATGAGACTAGTGCCTTCACAAAAATGAGAATTTCAGCTGAAGCAGCTTGCAGATAGACAGCATGTGATATAAAGCTGATCCCTGTAAACCAAGGAATAGCAGGATACCAGCTGTGCATGCCCTCTCTCACAGTCTTAAAAAAAAGTACATCTGCTCACACCTTAATCCTGGACTCCTGGCTCCCAGACTGGAGTTCAACACACCTCTGTTAACACCACCCAGTTTTATAGAACTTCGACACATAGCTGTAGCAAGCTCATCGAGGGACATACAAGAATACAGTTACGCATTACTCAACAACAGAGAAATATGTTCTAGAATGTATGTTGTTGAGCTATTTTGCCAATGTACAAATATCATTGCGTGTGTTTAAACAGGCTGAGATGTCCACAGAATTTCTGAGTGACAGCATTTCTGAGTGACATTTTATAAGATCACCACCATTTGTAAATATTAATGTTGTGTAAAACTGTCTTTCCTGATGCTGTGGATGTGAGGCAGGTAGAAGATGTGACACCTAAGCTGAGAAGTAACGAATAGTTCAGCATCACTTTCACAAGCATAAAGCATAACATACTATAGACTAGAATGGCATCTAAAAACATGGCTAATTGTCACTCGTAATCTGTTCTACCTTGCTTGTGTACCTGGTTTCTAATCTAAGACTTGAAATAAAGATGGCCAAAATGGATGCCTGCCCATTCTGTGGCTGATAGAGAATGGCTGCTGCCAGGTCAAATGGAGATCACAGAATACGAGGAGTTAGAGGGAAGGGTGCAGGGAGACGGGATAAAGGGTCTAGCCCACAGCACTCTGAAGCGGATGAGCAATGGGCCAAGTGTCCACTGGTACAACTTGCTCATGCCATTGACCAAAATGGCTGGTGTGAGCCTTGAACAATCCTTTGGATTTATAGTGATGGTCCTGAGCTATCGTTGCTGAGTTAAATACCTGTCTTAGTCCATTTCCTTTTGCTATAACAAAATACCTGAGACAAGGCAATTTATAAAGGAAAGATGATAATTTACCTGAGGTTGTAGAAGCTGACAACCCAGAATTGGGCAGTTCTATCAGCAAGGCATAATGTTATATCTGTTCACTGCAGGAAATTGAAGGGTAAGTGAGTGTGCTCAGAGACAGACACTGCAAAGCACAAGGGGAGATACCCCCTCTCAAGGTCCCTAACACTGTCCCATGAGACTTCATAAGCCATCCTAGTGTCTGCTAGAGGGTTTGTGGTTTTCAGTGCCATTATGCTGAGGCATCAATTCCAACATCAGTTTCAGAGGGCACACACACTCCCACGACAGCATTGTAGAGATTACCTGTTTCAGAAGTGATGGCAACATACTGCAGCAGGAAATTTTGAGTTTCTTAAGCATATAGACGATGGTACTTCAGACTAAAATTAAACATCCCCTTGTTCTTGCTGTCTTTGTTACTTTGTGTTGGTTTTCTGTTTTTGTTTTTGGAATATAGACAAAGCAGATCCTCTATCTTGTGAAGCCAAACTAGACTTAAAGAATATTTATTTATTTTATTTATATGTATGAGTGTTGTCTTTTGCCTGTCTGCTGGCATGAGTTTATGTGCAGCATGTGAATGCAGGAGCATGTAGGGGCCAGAAGAGGGTGCTGAGTACCCTAGAACTGGATGGTTGTGAGCCACCATGTGGGTACTGGGAGCTGCACCCAGGTCCTCTGTAAAAGTGGTAAGCACTTGTAACCACTGAGCCATCTGTACAGCTCCTGTCCTGCACGGGCAGGAACACGTGTCTGGCTCCATCACAGCTTGAAGTGTATAAATTATAACATGCTGTCTTCTCTCTCAGGTCACCCATGTGCACCTCTCACTCTGTGCTCTCCTTACTTAACATACAAACCCACACGGTGAACCTATTCTCTTGAGAGGGTATAAAAGTGGCCACAGCGAACATAGATAAATCCTTCACAGCTCGAGTTTTAAAGTATTCCCACACTAAATGGTCAAAATAACAATAAATGCTTGCACACTCTGAAGACATAAACCTGAGGCAACACGAGCTGCCGCCGCCAAAGGTTTTACTCTTAGGCACTCGTGCATTTTCCTCCACTGTGAATCAGTGCTTGTCCCTCTTTGCTGAGACTCAGTGAGATGGATTTAATTCTCTTTTTGCATGAATATTTCCTGGTGGGAGGCTAGCTTACTATGTCCTCACATCCTCTTTTGACAAATTTATGATAATTTTGACTACCTTTTTTTTTTTTTTTTTTTGCTTTGCTTTCTTGCTTGCTTGCTTGTGGCCAAAGACACATCTAGATGGCATTTCAAATAATAGAAATTTCAGGTTTTCCCCTTAAAAGGATGCTAGGCATAAAGCTTTGGCAAGGTTAGACGGGAAAAGCAGAACTAAAAGCTTGAGTTCTGTTCTGACATTGAATGTCCATTCATGTTGTTGTTGTTGTTGTTGTTGTTGTTGTTATGATAATTACCTGAGCAATGGCTGCCTGCAGGGATCTCTCCTGACTTTTCTCTCTCTCAAAGGTCCTGTTTTGATACATCTGGAGAAAAAAATCTGGTTAGTGTCCAAGAATCTGGAAACTTAACACTCTTCTTCTCAAGGCCACATCCTATTGCTCTGAGTTCCTGGGTAGTTGGAGGTGATTAAAGCTGCAGCTACTGTGGTGGGATGCCTGTAATGATTCGCCTTTAATACTGAAGGTGATCTGCTTCATGTCTGTAAAGCCTACAGCAAGCTTAAGTTGTTATGGGCCTAATTTAGAGGTGAGAAGGCTGAGGCCTATGAAGACTTTATAACACACCAAAGGTGCTATAGGAAGATGATGTCAGAATTCTAATTCCAAACCTACTCCTAAACCTCACCCCTGTGTCATTCATTATTTGCATACACCCCCATGGAGCTGTATGCAAAGACAGTAGTCTTGTGCAAACTGTGTTGGAAAGGGTGGGGGATGAAGGAACCGTGGACAGGACCAACATGGCCTGCAATCAGATAAAAACACTGTCCTTCTCAATTGTTTAAAAGTTTGAGGTCAACTTTCTATGAGATTCTTTAGTATAAAGGCTAAAACTGTCACAAAACATGGATCCTAGAAGAGCAGAAATATTAAAATTGATGCAAGTGAATGACTGTAATGAAGAGCTAAGGGCCCAGAGGGACTCCACAAGGAGGCAGGGCTGTGTGGAACAGGAGAGCTCATTCATTCTGTGAATACAACTGAAACTCCTGCTCCCTTGATCAAGGAAGGAACAAGCAAGCGTGGATCTGGACTGGGCTTTTCTCCTTTGACTGGGACACTACAAGAAGAAGAAGAAGGCTAAAGGCAGGAGGCTGTCTCTCCACACAGAAGGCTCAGTGCCAAGTCTCCACAAGCAGCCTGGCTCAGTGGAGGAAACACTGCAGGAGAGCAATCTTGAAGGAAATCCTGCTGCTGTCATGACATACTATTTGTCTTTGGACATAACACTGGGTGTGTCTGGACTTTGTTTGTTTTCTTCTTCTTCTTCTTCTTCTTCTTCTTCTTCTTCTTCTTCTTCTTCTTCTTCTTCTTCTTCTTCTTCTCTCTCTCTCTCTCTCTCTCTCTCTCTCTCTCTCTCTCTCTCTCTCTCTCTCTCTCTCTCTCTGTTTTTAAAACCTATGAGGGTTTTCGTCTCTGCTTCTAAAGAACCACTTGTGGAGAATCCCACATATCCCATGCACTACTTCCCCAAGGCTCTCTCTGAGCTTTGATTTCCTTACCTATAAAATGATATTATTAAATAATATAAAGAAAGGTTTTTACACAGTTAATGGGCCTTCTATTAGCCTCGTTAGCATTTGTCTGAGTGGACTATGTACTAAGGGGAGAAAGGAAAGTAGAATGAAATTCACTCCATCCTCCTGGGTGTCAGGTAATAGCTGAGCGCTTGGGCTATGAGCTATCTCAGAATTACTGAAACAATTACACAGCTGTTTTATTTTCCTTGTTTGTGCATGCATTCCTTGTGGTGTGCGTATGTGTGTCTGTGTGCTTGCATGTATGTGCTAGTGCGTGTGTGTACATGTGGGAACCAGAAGTTAATGCCAAGTAACTTTTTCATTCACTTTCTTTCGGCACTCCAACTCTGCAGCCGCCTGACCAGCACGAACAAGGGACTGTAGTCGGCACATTCCCAGCACTGGAATGGAAGGTGCATGCGACTATGCCTAGCTTTGTATATGGGTTCTGGGACAACAAACTCAAGCCCCTGCTGCTAATACAACCAGCATTTTGCTGAGCCAGCTTTCTAGTCCCATACCCTTGTTTTTCACATTAATTATATGCAGGAGCTTTTATTCTGTACACTTTAGCTAGACTCCCAAGCAGGAACAGTACCGGTGATCTCCCTCTGGAATTTCCTTCAGCTCTTCCATCATCCTCCCTTTACTTCCCCGGGGTTGGAAGTTCAAGGAGGGGAAGTCCTGTGCCATAGACTCAGTATTCTCTGTCTCTCTGTCTCTATCCTCAGACACTCCAGGAGGCAATGCAGACCAGCTTTCAGAGTCTTTTCTTCTCAGGCCCATCTTTATCAAAACTCTGTTGTCTTGCCAACTGGGTCTTTAATATACTAGTGAATAGAGATGAAGAAACTTAGGGGAAAATGCCTGGCAACGATAATAGGTTGACTTAAAAACTGATTATTACTTGGCCTTCAAATGACTTTTCAATGTGAGAAATTTGGCTGTCCCCAATATCACAGATTCCTAGAGTCAGACTGAAAGCAAGACTCAGGATGGCTCCACCACTCTCATGGGATATTATGCCAGGCAAAACCTTTCTGTCTATTGATTTCGTCCTGTCAATCGGGGTTGGAGATACAGATACAGGGGATTCCTGGGTGAACTCATATGTCAAGAAGGTCAAATGTCTCATTAACCTTATGTATTAGTTATATACAAATGGTGTTTTCACTTTTTGATTCTTCCCACCACTACTATTATTGTCATTGTCTTCCTTCTCCCTTGCCTGTGTACCTCCTCCTAGACCATAAGTTCCTAGCTTTACCTAGCATCTGCCAAGCATACATTCCCTAGAGCAAATAGTAATCATAGTAATTCTCTCCCTGTCCCTGTCCCTGTCCCTGTCCCTGTCCCTGTCCCTGTCCCTGTCCCTGTCCCTGTCCCTGTCTCTGTCTCTGTCTCTGTCTCTGTCTCTGTCTCTGTCTCTGTCTCTGTCTCTGTGTTTCTCTCTGACTCTCTCTATGTCTGTCTGTCTGTCGGTCTGACCAAAGGGAAGACAATGTAGACTAGAAAATGCCTTTACCAAATGGTGCCAGGAGAAGAAGTATATATTCATATATTCATGTGTAGAAGTTTAGTTCATTTCAAAATGAATCAAAGGCTTTCATGCACAATGGGAAACTCTAAAGCTGGTAGAGCAAAGCAGAGGAAACACTTGAAGATACAGGCCCAGGCAAGGATTTGTGCAAAAGATTTCAACAGCTCAATAATAAAACCTGACAAGTAGGAGTGCTTCCATAAAAGGCTTCTGTGCAGCCCAGGGGAGGGACAGTAAAGGAAAGAGGAAACCTGAAGGATGGGGGAGAAGTTCTGGCATCTCTCCAGGTCACAAGTCATTAATGTGTAGAGTGTGTAATGAGCTGAAATAAAAACATACCAAACCAAGAATCATTTGATCTAAAACTCAGCAAATTAATTACACAGTTCTCAAAAAAAAAAGTGACATCAATATGATTACCCAAATGTGAACTGAACAAAGAAAACACCAAGTCCGTCCCAACATGGATGGGAAACCCAGGAGGCCTCATTCCAACATGAAGGACTATAAGGAGCCAAGGAAGCCAGAAGAGGGAGGGGGCGTCTTCTTCAGGGAAGAGCACGCAGATTATTTGTCCAGTGCCAAAGAGTCAGAGCTGAAACACAAATATAAATAGCATTGTATTGACTGAACATGTTATATTTAGCAATGTATACACATATATGTACACAATAACATTTGGTGAAAAAAATGAGGTTTTGAATTTGAATGAGAGTTAGCATTGTACATGGGAGGGTCTGGAATGAGCCAAGGGGAACGGAATGTTTTAACTACATTATAAACTCACAAAAGTAAATGGCCAATAATGTTTGACCAATGTTTAGTCTCCATAGCCAACAGGGAAATGTAAATCAAAATGACATGGAGATCCCAACCCACTCCAGTCAGAATCACTATCAAGGAAAGAACAGCAAATGCTGGTGAGGATGCTGGGGAAAGCAGCCTGTCCTCACTGCTGGTAGGAATGCTAACTGTGTGGCCCCAGAATGGAAGTTGCTCAAGAAATGAAGAATGGAACTAGAGTTGATCCCACTCTACTAGTCTGGGTATAAAAACCAAGAAACCGAGGTTAGCATACCACAGAGATGTCTGCACACTGTAGCCTTACTCACAATACCCTATGTATTAGCCTCCATAGCCAACAGTTGAATGAATTAATAAGCGTAATATGTATACACCATAGAGTTTTATTTGGCCACATAGAAGATCAAAGGGTATGCCATTTGCTGGGAAAAGTGTGGAACTGGAGACTCAGAAAGACAAATGTTATATGTCTTCTCTTATATGTAAAAATCTAGAGTTCCAAAATATACACATGATTTGGAAGAAGATAAAGGGGGGTCAGTGGGAATGGGGAAGGCAGGAACAAGACAGGGTAATGGGTGCAAAGCAAGAAAATACATTATATACATACATGAAATGTTAAATTGAAATATATAATTTTATATAATGAGTAATGATAATAAAATTTAAATACATACTTCTCAATCAATGTATTCTAGTGGTTAAAGTTTGTTTCCATTCTTAATATGAACTAAAAATTATAATGTTAGCACATACACATCTCCCCTATAAGTAAAAATATATGAATCAATCAATAAATAGAATGTTGGAGAACAATGGGAGTTGAGTTTATCATTATTGGGGTAGAGAGCTGAGATAAGCAAGTGGATGCATGAATGGTGCATTTGACAATGGACCAATGATGTTAGAGACATCAGAATGCAAGCACGCACAAGTGAATACAGGTACAGGTGGTTGCATATATAGGTATTTACATATGTGCGCATGTGGCTATGTCCTCACACACGGAAATATCCTTTTTATGTCATCTTAGGGATATGAGATGGAACCACACTTCACTTATATACAAATGTTGGTGTCTAATGCTTTTCTCCAGTAAAATGAACCAGATTCTCAGAAAGATGGATGATCTTTGGGCCAGGACAGGATACATATAATATGATCCTAGAGATAGATTGCATTACCAAGAAGCAAACAACGCCACTTCCAGACCTGAAAAAAAAGGAAGTATAGCAAAAGAGTTAATTGGGGAACATAAGACACAATTCATGTATCTACAATGAAAGGGAATGAAAATGAGTGCCAAACTGCACGTCTCTGCTGAGGGGCCACAGTACCCATATTTCTCTGTAGGTGTGGATGATGCATACCTGCTCCCTTAATGATGGATCAAGATGCAGATGGGAGGTGAAAAAGAGGGGCAAGTGGAGAAGTTCACTAATGGAGTAACCCAGCAACCACTGGCACCTGAGCTGGTCCAGCAATAAGTCATTGTTGTGTGCATCCTTTATGTCATCCTATGATGACAGTGTCTGCCTCTGTGCTTTGCTGCCAATAAGCCAAATTGGTTATTGGGAGCAATAAACAATAATTGAATCACAAGAAATGCTCGAGACATATTTCTTTTTTTTTGGTTTCTTTTTTTTTAATGTTTAATATTTTTATTACATATTTTCCTGAGTTACATTTCCAATGCTATCCCAAAAGTCCCCCATAGCGCCCCCCACTTCCCTACCCACCCATTCCCATTCTTTTGGCCCTGACATTCCCCTATATTGGGGCATATAAAGTTTGCAAGTCCAATGGGCCTCTCTTTCCAGTGATGGCCAACTAGGCCATCTTTCGATACATATGCAGCTAGAGACAAGAGCTCCGGGGTTCTGGTTAGTACATCCTGTTGTTCCAACCATAGGGTTGCAGATCCCTTTAGCTCCTTGGGTACTTTCTCTAGCTTCTCCATTGGGAGCCCTGTGATACATCCAATAGCTGACTGTGAACATCCACTCCTGTGTTTGCTAGGCCCCGGCATAGTCTCACAAGAGACAGCTATATTTGGGTCCTTTCAGCAAAATCTTGCTAGTGTATGCAATGGTGTCCGCGTTTAGAAGCTGATTATGGGATGGATCCCTGGATACGGCAGTCTCTAAATGGTCCATCCTTTCATCACAGCTCCGAACTTTGTCTCTGTAACTCCTTCCCTGGGTGTTTTGTTCCCAATTCTAAGAAGGGGCACAGTGTCCACACTTCGGTCTTCATTCTTCTTGAGTTTCATGCGTTTAGCAAATTGTATCTTATATCTTGGATATCCTAAGTTTTGGGCTAATATCCACTTATCAGTGAATACATATTGTGTGAGTTCTTTTGTGATTGTGTTACTTCACTCAAGATGATGCCCTCGAGGTCCATCCATTTGGCTAGGAATTTCATAAAATCATTCTTTTTAATAGCTGAGTAGTACTCCATTGTGTAAATGTACCATAATTTCTGTATCCATTCCTCTATTGAGGGACATCTGGGTTCTTTCCAGCTTCTGGCTATTATAAATAGGGCTGCTATGAACATAGTGGAGCATGTGTCCTTCTTACCGGTTGGGACATCTTCTGGATATATGCCTAGAAGAGGTATTGCTGGATCCTCCGGTAGTACTATGTCCAATTTTCTAAGGAACCGCCAGACTGATTTCCAGAGTGGTTGTACAAGCTTGCAATCCCACCAACAATGGAGGAGTGTTCCTCTTTCTCCACATCCTCGCCAGCATCTGCTGTCACCTGAATTTTTGATCTTAGCCATTCTGACTGGTGTGAGGTGGAATCTCAGAGTTGTTTTGATTTGCATTTCCCTGATGATTAAGGATGTTGAACATTTTTTCAGGTGCTTCTCTGCCATTCGGTATTCCTCAGGTGAGAATTCTTTGTTCAGTTCTGAGCCCCATTTTTTAATGGGGTTATTTGACTTTCTGGAGTCCACCTTCTTGAGTTCTTTATATATATTGGATATTAGTCCCTTATCTGATTTAGGATAGGTGAAGATCCTTTCCCAGTCTGTTGGTGGTTTTTTTGTCTTACTGATGGTGTCTTTAGCCTTGCAAAAGCTTTGCAGTTTCATGAGGTCCCACTTGTCAATTCTCGATCTTACAGCACAAGCCATTACTGTTCTATTCAGGAATTTTTCCCCTGTGCCCATATCTTCAAGGCTTTTCCCCACTTTCTCCTCTATAAGTTTCAGTGTCTCTGGTTTTATGTGAAGTTCCTTGATCCACTTAGACTTGACCTTAGTACAAGGAGATAGGAATGGATCGATTCGCATTCTTCTACATGTTAACAACCAGTTGTGCCAGCACCATTTGTTGAAAATGCTGTCTTTCTTCCACTGGATGTTTTTAGCTCCCTTGTCGAAGATCAAGTGACCATAGGTGTGTGGGTTCATTTCTGGGTCTTCAATTCTATTCCATTGGTCTATTTGTCTGTCACTATACCAGTACCATGCAGTTTTTATCACAATTGCTCTGTAGTAAAGCTTTAGGTCCGGCACGGTGATTCCACCAGAGGTTCTTTTATCCTTGAGAAGAGTTTTTGCTATCCTAGGTTTTTTGTTATTCCAGATGAATTTGCAGATTGCACTTTCTAATTCGTTGAAGAATTGAGTTGGAATTTTGATGGGGATTGCATTGAATCTGTAGATTGCTTTTGGCAAGATAGCCATTTTTACAATGTTGATCCTGCCAATCCATGAGCATGGGAGATCTTTCCATCTTCTGAGATCTTCTATAATTTCTTTCTTCAGAGACTTGAAGTTTTTATTATACAGATCTTTTGTGGAATAGTTTGTGAAGAACTGGGATTAGATCTTCTTTGAAGGTCTGATAGAACTCTGCACTAAACCCATCTGGTCCTGGGCTTTTTTTAGTTGGGAGACTATTAATGACTGCTTCTATTTCTTTGGGGGATATAGGGCTGTTTAGATCATTAACCTGATCTTGATTCAACTTTGGTACCTGGTATCTGTCTAGGAACTTCTCCATTTCATCCAGGTTCTCCAGTTTTGTTGAGTATAGCCTTTGGTAGAAGGATCTGATGGTGTTTTGGATGTCTTCAGGATCTGTTGTTATGTCTCCTTTTTCTTTTCTGATTTTGTTAATTAGGATGCTTTCCCTTTGCCCTCTAGTGAGTCTGGCTAAGGGTTTATCTATCTTGTTGATTTTCTCAAAGAACCATCTCCTCGATTGGTTGATTCTTTGAATAGTTCTTCTTGTTTCCACTTGGTTGATTTCGCCCCTGAGTTTGATTATTTCCTGCCGTCTACTCCTCTTGGGTGAATTTGCTTCCTTTTGTTCTAGTGCTTTTAGGTATGTTGTCAAGCTGCTAATGTGTGCTCTCTCTAGTTTCTTTATGGAGGCACTCAGAGCTATGAGTTTTCCTCTTAGAAATGCTTTCATTACGTCCCATAAGTTTGGGTATGTTGTGGCTTCATTTTCATTGAACTCTAAAAAGTCCTTAATTTCTTTCTTTATTCCTTCCTTGACCAAGGTATCATTGAGAAGAGTGTTGTTCAGTTTCCACGTGAAGGTTGGCTTTCTATTATTTATTTTGTTATTGAAGATCAGCCTTAGTCCATGGTGATCTGATTGGATGCATGGGACAATTTCAATATTTTTGTATCTGTTGAGGCCTGTTTTGTGACCAATTATGTGGTCAATTTTGGAGAAGGTACCATGAGGTGCTGAAAAGAAGGTATATCCTTTTGTTTTAGGATAGAATGTTCTGTAGATATCTGCCAGATCCATTTGATTCATAATTTCTGTTAGTTTCACTGTGTCCCTGTTTAGTTTCTGTTTCCATGATCTGTCCATTGGTGAAAGTGGTGTGTTGAAGTCTCCCACTATTATTGTATGAGGTGCAATGTGTGCTTTGAGATTTACTAAAGTTTCTTTAATGAATGTGGCTGCCTTTGTATTTGGAGCATAGATATTCAGGATTGATAGTTCCTCTTGGAAGATTTTACCTTTGCTGAGTATGAAGTGTCCCTCCCTGTCTTTTTTAATGACTTTGGGTTGGAAGTCAATCTTATCAGATATTAGAATGGCTACTCCAGCTTGTTTCTTCATACCCTTTGCTTGGAAAATTGTTTTCCAGCCTTTCATTCTGAGGTAGTGTCTATCTTTTTCTCTGAGATGAGTTTCCTGTAAGCAGCAAAATGTTGGGTCTTGTTTGTGTAGCCAGTTTGTTAGTCTATGTCTTTTTATCGGGGAGTTGAGTCCATTGATATTAAGAGATATTAAGGAAAAGTAATTGTTGTTTCCTGTTATTTTTGTTGTTAAAGTTGGCATTCTGTTCTTGTGGCTGTCTTCTTTTAGGTTTGTTGAGGGATTACCTTCTTGTTGTTTCTAGGGCGTGGTTCCTGTCCTTGTATTGGTTTTTTTCTGTTATTATCCTTTGAAGGGTTGGATTCGTGGAGAGATAATGTGTGAATTTGGTTTTGTTGTGGAATACTTTGGTTTCTCCATCTATGTTAATTGAGAGTTTGGCTGGGTATAGTAG
Source organism: Mus caroli (assembly GCF_978045245.1). Lineage (NCBI taxonomy): Eukaryota > Metazoa > Chordata > Mammalia > Rodentia > Muridae > Mus > Mus caroli. Next base: position 9,014,867 of record NW_028227272.1, read on the forward strand.
CCTGGGCTGGAGTTTGTGTTCTTTTAGTGTCTGTATAACATCCGTCCAGGATCTTCTGGCTTTCATAGTCTCTGGTGAGAAATCTGGTGTAATTCTGATAGGCTTGCCTTTATATGTTACTTGGCCTTTTTCTCTTACTGCTTTTAGTATTCTATCTTTATTTAGAGCCTTTGTTGTTCTGATTATTATGTGTCAGGAGGTATTTCTTTTCTGGTCCAGTCTATTTGAAGTTCTGTAGGCTTCTTGTATGTTCATGGGCATCTCTTTCTTTAGATTTGCGAAGTTTTCTTCTATAATTTTGTTGAAGATGTTTGCTGGTCCTTTGAGTTGAAAATCTTCATTCTCATCCACTCCTATTATCCGTAGGTTTGGTCTTCTCATTGTGTCCTGTATTTCTTGGATGCTTTGAGTTAGGATCTTTTTGCATTTTACATTTTCCTTGATTGTTGTGCCGATGTTCTCTATGGAGTCTTCTGCACCTGAGATTCTCTCTTCAATCTCTTGTATTCTGTTGCTGATGCTCGTATCTATGGTTCCAGATTTCTTTCCTAGGGTTTCTATCTCCAGTGTTGCCTCATTTTGGGTTTTCTTTATTGTGTCTACTTCCCTTTTTAGGTCTAGTATGGTTTTGTTCATTTCCATCATCTGTTTGGTTGTGTTTTCCTGTTTTTCTGTAAGGACTTCTACCTGTTTGATTATGTTATCCTGTTTTTCTTTAAGGATTTGTAACTCTTTAGCAGTGTTCTCCTGCAATTCTTTAAGGGATTTTTGTGCTTCCTCTTTACTGTCTTCTACCTGTTTACCAGTGTTCCTTTGTATTTCTTTAAGTGTGTTATTAAAGTCCTTCTTGAAGTCCTCTACCATCATCATGAGATATTCTTTTAGATCCGTGTCTAGCTTTTCCGGTGTGTTGGGGTGCCCTGGACTGGGCAAAGTGGGAGTGCTGGGTTCTGATGATGGTGAGTGGTCTTGGTTTCTGTTAGTAAGATTATTACGTTTACCTTTCGCCATCTGGTAATCTCTGGGGTTAGTTGTTGTCGTTGTCACTGTTTAAAGATTGGAGCAGAAGCTGTGTTCCACTCACCAGCAGTCTCAAAATCCTGTGGCGGGGGTCGTGGGTAGCTGGTGGGTGTCAGCCGACCCTGTGCTCTAGCTACCCAGGTGCTGGTCCGGCCGGAAGAGGCCTGTGGTCCTACTCAGGCCGGTTTTCTGCTTCCCTAACTAATGCAGTCTCAGGTCCCGCGCGCAATTGGATTGGAGCAGAAGCTGTGTTCCACTCACCAGAAGTCTTAAGATCCTGTGGCGGGTGTTGTGGGTAGCTGGCGAGTGTCAGCCGACCCTGGGCCCTAGCTACCCTGGCGGTTTTCTGACCGGAGAGGCTTGTGGCCCTATTCAGGCCGGATTTCTGCCTCCCCAACCAAAGCAGTCTCAGGTCCCGTGTGATTGGACTGGAGCAGAAGCTGTGTTCCACTCACCAGCAGTCTCAAAATCCTGTGGCAGGGGTCGTGGGTAGCTGGCGGGTGTCAGCCGACCCTGCTCTCTAGCTACCCAGGTGCTGGTCCGGCCGGAAGAGCGACATATTTCTTTTAATTGGCATTCAACTAGGTACCCACCAAACCATGATCCTAAACACCAAAGATATCAAAATTGCACAGTCTGAGAAACTGTCATGGCCAAAGTAGATGATGGAGACATGATTCAATTTAATATGGTGCTGGAATGGGATTCTGGAACACAAGAAAAAGGCATTGTTAAGAGTGAAGGGAACCTTAATGAGGGGTGAACATTTGTTAGGTAACCTATCAGTGTTGACTCATGGATTATAGCATCCCTGAAGAACAGGTTCTTAAGAGAGAAACTGGGTCAAGGGCAATACTGGATGTTTCTGTACCACTTTGTAAGTATTTTAGTAGATTTAAAACTAGGGTCTGGAGCAGAGCCTCAGCAGTTAGGAGCAGTTGTTCTTTCAGGGGACCAAGGTTGATTTGCAACACCCACGTGGCAGCTCACAACTGCCTATAACTCCAGTTCCATGGTATCTGACACCCTATTCTGGCATCCTTGAGTACTAGGGACACACATAGTCACCTACATACATGAAGGCAAAACATTCATCCACAGAAAAGAAAAAATATCTGTTCTTCAACAAAAGCTAACAGAGGCTGGGGAGAATCAGTCAATGAAGTGCTTGCCTTGCAAGCACAAGGACCTAGTCTGATCCTTGACACTCTAAAAAGAAAGGATGGACTGAGTAGAGCTGAGACAGAGGAGCTGGAGATAAGAGAATCCCTGGCCAGCCAGTCTAGCCGATCAATGAGCTCCAGGTTCAATGAGAAACCCTGACTAAACAAATACAGTAGAAAGTAGTGGAGGAAGACATCTGACCCTGCCCTTCGGCCTCCCCTTGCACACCCACACCTGCACGTCAACATGAACTTGTATGCACATGCACACAGCCCTTATTGACGGGGCTAATAGCATAAGTAAAGGAGACAGCATTTTGGAAGGCCCCTCCTGAGGACCATCAGAGCAGCACTTTTGGAGCTTCCAGTGTATTTCTGTGCTGCTCCCCCTCATGGAATGTCTTGGGGCTCTTCATGTTGTTACTCCTTCCAAAAAAAAAAAAAAAATCAGTGGTCATTTGTCTTCTCAGCACAGAAACCCAGAGCATCCTCTCTGTGTTTGTAACTGGATTTTTTTTTTTAACCCTAACTGACATGATCTGAATTTCATCCACTGTATTTCTACTGAGTACTGAGGATGCCTCATGATAATGGCGTGTCTAAGGTGGTTTCCCTTGGTGTAAGGATACCAGATGCTTCCAATTAGAGTAATCATGCCTTGACTTTCTTTGAGAATGATTGTCAGATACACGAGGCCCCTTTCTGTCTTAGAAGAAAAGTGCAGGATGTCAGTAGCTTCTTGCATGATAATGGAGTTTGTTGATGGAGCGTGGCTAGCATCACAGAACAGCAAAAGCTCTGGAGGCTGTAATGAACTGTAAAATTATAAGCACGTGGGCTACTTTTTTATGTTGGGTAGAGAGTTTCTATGCAGGCACATGAGATCTCTCTTGAATTGAGGTGTATCTAGAAGGAAAATCACTCTTCCAAGAGAAAGACATTGCTAGTGTCAGTGGATTTCTCTATAGCCATATGCATTTAGTATAGATATTTAGATATTTAGATATGTGTGTGTATTTACACACACAACCATAGATAATACAGTCAAACATTTATATTTCTTTTCTTATCTTGATCACAGCATTTCAGAGTATAACCTAAATCTCACCTGCTTTGTATTCTTCATTCACACTGGTTGTCCTTTTTTAAAAAATTGTTAGTTTCTTTATTTACATTTCAAATGTTATCCCCTTTCCCGGTTTCCTTCCCTCCTGGAAATACCCTATTACATCAACCCTCCCCCTGCTTCTGAGGGTGTTCCTCCACCCACCCACCCACCCACTCCCACCTCCCTGACCTTGATTATCCTACACTGGGGCATCTATAGAGCCATCATAGGACCAAGGACCTTTCCTTCCACTGATGCATGACAAGGCCATCTTCTGCTACATATGCAGCTGGAGCCATGTGTATTCCATTGATGATTGCTTAGTTCCTGGGAGCTCTGGGGGGGGGGGTCTGTTTGGTTGATATTGATGTTCTTCCTATGGGGTTGCAAGCCCCTTCAACTCCTTCAATCCTTTCTCTAACTCTTCTACTGGGGACCCCATGCTCAGTCCAATGGTTGGCTATGAATATCTGCCTCTGTATTTGTAAGGCTCTGACAGAACCTCTCAGGGGACAGCCATATCAGGCTCCTTTCAGCATGCACTTCTTGGCATTCACAATAGTGTCTGGGTTGGTAACTGTATATGGGATGAATACCCAGGTGGGACAGTCTCTGGGTGGCCTTTTCTTCAGTCTTTGCTCAACACTTTATCTCCATATTTGCTTCTGTGAGTATTTTGTTCCCCCTGCTAAGAAGGACTGAAGCAACCACACTTTGGTCTTCCTTCTTCTCAACCTTCATGTGGTCTGTGAATTGTATCCTGGTTATTTGGAGCTTTGGGGATAATATCCACTTAGCAGTGGGTGCATACCATGTGTGTTCTTTTGCGATTGGGTTACCTCACTCAGGATGATATTTTCTAGTTCTATCCATTTGCCTAAAAATTTCCTGAATTCATCATTTTTAATAGCTGCATAATACTCCATTGTGTAAATAAATGTACCACATTTTCTGTATCTATTCCTCTGTTAAAGGACATCTGTGTTCTTTCCAGCTCCTGGCTATTATAAATAAGGCCACTATGAACATAGTGGAGCATGTGTCCTTATTACATGTTGGAGCATCTTCTGGGTATATGACCAGGAGTGGTATAGTTGGTCCCTCAGGTAGTACTATGTCCAATTTTCTGAGGAACCACCAAACTGATTTCCAGAGTGGTTGTACCAGCTTGCAATCCTGATTGTTCTGTTTTCCTTACATACCAATCTGGGCTTTCCTCTCCTCTGCCTATTTTGTGTCTCCCTTGCTGAGTACATTGTCAGGGAGGATTTAAACCGAGCAACAGGCTATGAAGTCTAACCTCTCGTTTTGTCTACGAAAACAAAAATAATGCTTCAAAGCCCAGCTACACAAGTGTCTAACAGTTCTTGATCATTTCCTTGAGGGTGGGAATTTTAATATTTCTGAATATCGCATGCCTGGAAGCTAGCACAGAATAGCTATGTAAGTCTGCCAGCAAGTCACTTCATGTGCTTCTAAATGTGAAGCAGGAGCGTGACTTGGGGCAGCTTCATTTTTTCTTTTGAGAAGATTCATTTTGGTGGGTCCTCTCTGTCATACTTACTTATTATGCTCAATAACCATTTGATGCCCTTGAGGTAGCATGAAACTTTGCAGAAATACTTTAAAAGTAAGGACTCTGTAATGGAATGTTAAGTATTTTGTTTAATAATATAAAATCTGTTCCAATATGTCCTGTGAGCAACATCTCTCCAAGGCTTTCCCCTCTTTTAATGAAATGGTTAGCATTTCCTTGGTGATCTGAGAAATAGGATTTGAGTATAGTGGTGAGGGTCCAAGGCATAGGGACAAAGAGAATGAAGGGCCAGTTTCACCCTGGGGGAACTGACTTGGAGGCTGTCAGTTGTAACTAAACAAGCTAGTGGTTGAGATCTCTTCCTGGTGGGACAAAAAGCCTTGGCATGGAATCATTAGTTAATTAGTTTACTAATGTTCTTGGGCTTTTTAAAATTAACCATTCAATCTTTAAAGCTTTATTTCATCTTATTTTTAATTAAAACATAATGATTTTACATACCTAGGGGTGTGGTACCTGGATACATGTAATGATTAAATTATGGTGATCAACATATTTGTAACCTCAAACAATTTATCATATCTTTGTGATGAGAACATGAGAAATCATTTTATTTACATTTTGTAGCTAGACAATGCATTGTTGTTAATAGTCACCCTACTGTGAGACAAGGATTATAAAAGGACTAAGTTCTATCCATTATAAAACTTTGGCTTTGTACCTGTTAACCAAGTTCTCCCTTGCCCCTCTCCCGGGTCTCTATCTTTGAGTTTCTACAGCAGCTGTTATCAAGCCAGGGGGCAAGAGAATTGTCATGTACACACACACACAAAGGGAATATAAAATGGCCATACAAGGATGAAGATGTTAGTGGAAGTATAGACAGGGGTGACCAAACAAAAGCCCTTGAGCCAAAATTGGTGTCACCTGGTTTTGAAAATAAAATTTTACAAAATAGACATACATAGTTCTCTGTATCATGCCCAGTCTAGTGTCACCCTATCATGACAACAGAGGCTTGCAAAGCCCAAACTTTTGGCTTTGATTGGGAAAACTGTCCCAATCCAGGGTGAGCTCTGAAGCACCCACTGATCTCTCCATAGTCACTCCACCTTGAAGAAAGTGCCTGCACTTAGTGCCTTAATGTCAGTGAGGCACTGGTTGTAGAGCAGCCAGGTGTTGAAGAAGAGATGTGTGAAATGCAGAAAGCCCAGCATGGTGTCTCCATCAGCTGAGAGCAAGGCTCTGCATACTAACAGCTGTATGGGCTGTCAGCAACTAAGGGTTACAGAAGCTGGGAAGTGAGTGTGAATGCAGGCTAATGGGATCTCATGACATAGCTCCAGCGTCTAGCAGCGTGCATGTTGATGAACATAGGTGCTCTTTGAAGCTGGAGACATCCTACCAGACTCCCTGGTTGAGTCTGGGTCCTAATTGGCTCTTCTGGATTGACCGTCTTTGTCTTCTGGACCCCATTTCATTGTTGTCAAGGTGGGGTCTTTGAACTAGCCGTCTAGGCTCTGTCAGTCTCTGCTGCCTCATCCTGTTCTGCTTTCTCTATACTGTACTTTTCAGCCATGCGTGCCTAGAGACCAGGGACCACTTTCCAGGCACTGAGTTTGAACCTGAACCTATCACTTTCCTCCGGTGGCAACCTACCAGCTCTTTCCTCAGCCCATAACATGTCTCTAGTGCATCCCTCATTGGCCACACCTGACTGATATTCTATTTTTCCTTCAGATCTCATCTCAGAATGCATCTATACAATGAACCTTCTGGAAATTCCCTTCCCATGGTATTTTGTCCCCACGCATAGCCAATATTCAGCATGTGCTTTATAATCTTTTGTTTAGCTTATGCAAACCTTGGTGTGCAGAAATAGGCACATTTTCTTTTGTAAGATAAACACTATACTGTTTGTACTGCCTCTCATGCTTCCTATGCAGTCTCTGGAAACTCCCTAGACAGGTCGTGTGGATTTACTTTGAAACCTTTTTTTTTTCCTCCTAAGAGTTGCACGAGTTTCTACCATATGCATGTATAACCGATGCACAAAATGCATATGTAATTTTTAAAAATGAATTCCCATATAGTAGTTCATTTTTCCACTTTACAGTAAAAAACAAACTACAATAGACTAGTGCAAAAAGCATTTGTGAGCAAAAATCTATACATTCTGGCAATTACATATTTCTGTAGGTTTGGTCACATGACATGTCATTGTATGCTTTGCATATACATGTACTATAATTTTCAGCTACCCATGTACTACTAACCCTAGACAGGAAGACCCTGGGAGCTTGCCAGCCAGCCTGGCAACAAAACTAAACATCTCATTCAATGAGAGACCTTGTCTCAAAGGAATAAGGTGGAGAACAGAGAGGTGACACCCAACATCGTGCTCACAGATTTAAGAACAAACAAAATTTGGGTAGCAAGATGTTTAACTTCAGTAACATTCAAAGAAGTAGGACTCAGAAGAGCTCTTAGAGCCTAACCTTTTGCCAAGAAGCTGACAAACATTAAGAGGACTGTAGGTCACCAGCGATGGCAAAGGTGCTGGGAACAGAGAGGCCACATGAGCTTTTGGTCATTGTAGTCTGCTCAGCCCACTATACCTGCAGGAGTGAACCTAGCACAAAGCAAATTTAGATGATTCCCGCCTTCTTGACATGGGTGCTGAGAATTGAACTGATGCCACTCAGCTACTTTTCCAGGTCACAAATTTTGTTATTTTAAAATATTTCTTTTAATTCTAATCCTGGGTCCCTGTGTATGTCTGTGTGTGGGTGTGTGCATATTAGTTAAAGTTCCCAGGTAGGCCAGAGACATTGAATGCCCCTGGAGCTGGAATTACAGTTATTTGTAAGCTGCTAAATATGGGTGCTGAGATTCAAAGGAGCTTATCTCAGGCCATGGCTTTGCCCAGAACCAGCTGGTTATTTGAAACTATGCAACTATGGCCAAGGTGGCTGAGCTAAAAGCCTAGGTTCTGAGTCTTACCATGAGTATAGATGGTATGGGTTCTGAGTTTTCTACAACAGCCTAATGGGGTGTTAACCGCTGGGCCATTTCTCTACTGCCCCCACATACTGTTTTGATGCACAAGGTCCTGCACAGTGATGGGAACTTGACACATTATCGTTCTATCTGATGCTTGGTCACTCATGAGCACAGTGTGGGAAGAGTTTTAGGATGGAGGTATAAGATGATGGTGGGGTGGTTGGAAGGTCTTGCTTTTTTTTCACGACCATTTTTTCTATTCATTTTCAGATACCACTCAGATGAACAACGCAGTGCCCACTTCTCCTCTGCTCCAGCAGATGGGACACCCACATTCATACCCCAACCTGGGTCAGATTTCTAATCCATATGAACAGCAGCCTCCAGGCAAAGAGCTCAACAAGTATGCCTCCTTAAAGGCAGTAGGTAAGGGGATTCTATATGAATCTGTTTTCTTTCTCCTCTCTCCTTTATTCAGCCTTTCCCTATGAAGTTTTTTCCTTTTATTTTTATTTCTTTATTATACCTATTTCTTTACTTATCTATCATCTATCTGCTTATCATTTATTGTTTTATTTATTATCTGTTTATCATATATATGTGTGTGTATGTCTATGAACCAATTTATGTATGAATCTATGTATATGTCTATGCATGTAGAAATCTATAATGCATGTATATATGTGTCTGCCTACCTACCTATCTATTTCTACATATATGTGCCTATTTATGAATTATTTATCTATTTGCCTATCTATCATCATCAATCTATATCTATGTACATATATGTATTTATGAATCTGTCATCTATCATCTGTATCTATGCATCATCTATCATTTTTCTATCTATCTATCTATCATCTATCTATCTATCTATCTATCTATCATCTATCTATCTATCTATCTATCTATCTATCTATCTATCTATCTATCTATCATCTATCTATCTATCTATCTATCATCTATCTATCTATCTATCTATCTATCAATTATCTATCTATCTATCTATCTATCTATCTATCATCTATCTATCTATCTATCTATCTATCTATCTATCTATCTATCATCTATCTATCTATCTATCTATCTATCTATCTATCTATCTATCTATAATCAGGACTCCCACAGCTATTTCCTTGAACCTAATTAAGTCCTGTCTTGCTGTATGGTGCAGGTTGATCACCTGGGGCACCTATTTAGTGAGAACTCTTTCCAGGGGAGAAAGACCTGGATACTCCAGTGGTTTCCTTATGGTTTCTGCCCTTCTGGCTATTTACAAGTCCGCAGTTTTCCAGGCAATCCTTAAGAGCCTCAGATGTAGAATCCAGTATATGATGAGTCTTAGAAATACCTTGACTTTTAACAAGATACTCCCCATCACCTATGCATCCTCTGCCATCTCTAATAAGCTTATGGCTAGTGCACAAGCTTAGCCTAGGTAGTTTCTCTCCTTCAGAGGATAGCATTTCCTGGGAAAGGATGGTCTAGACAGTAGACTGCAGAGCTATTATAAATTTTGTTCTTACCGTAGAGTGTACAACATTATGTTTGACTTCTTATGCATATTGTCTTAGTGACTCATGGAAGAGAACTCAGTAGCTCGATAATTAGAATAAGGAATTGAGAGGTGATTCTACAGATCCAACAGCAGCAGTAACAGAGTGGAGAACTGACCAGGTGCTTCTGTCACCCAATACCAATCTCCCTCCCATGTCTCCCCAGTCTCTTCCACAAGAGCATGGCAATTTGCTCTCAGACACATTCTACTGGATGAAGATTCATCCAGAGCAAAGTTGTCAGTTCCTGACTAGTGCCTGGTTATGACAACTCAGGTTCTCAATGACGGATGCAGAGTATCAGAATCACCTGATGTGGTAAGCAGCACCGAGGCCACAGGCCATCTTGGAGATTCTAACTGAGGAGGTTAAGAATGTAATTCATCACATGCTTATGGACACTTGATAAAATAAATAGGACTGGAGAGATGGCTCTCTGCTTAAAAGTACTAGCTGCTCTTCCAGAGGACCCTGATTTGATTACCAGCACCAACATGGTGCCACATAACCATCTGTAACTCCATTTCCAGGGGATGACCTCCACAAGCACCAGGAATGACTGAACACCCATTTATGTAAAATAAACATGTGGATCTTTATAATGTGAAGCCCCAGCTGAGGACTACTGGTTTAGACTATGCCATAAGCTTGACACTCAGGAGAACTGCATCCCTTCTCAACTGCTTGCTCTTAACACCCTCTCCCAAATCCTGCTCCTGTTTTCCATATTCTTGCTCACTCTAGACATGGGAAATTTGTTTCCTTCTTGCTATGTCCTGTGAGTTCTATTTTCTTGTCCTTATCTTGAGGAGAAGTTTTTAAGCTTGCTTTTCCACCATGTCATCTGCCACTTCTCTAAGTTTATCTTCTGATCAACTGATAAAAATCAGACAGATATGAACTCAAATCCTGGCTCTGCCACAGCTTCTGCCTGACTCTGTGCAGTTACCTAACCCTCAGTTGTCCCCAGTTTTCCATTTTATAAAATGGGCATACAGAGGTCTTTCAAGTGAAAAAAGCAAAGTCCCACCATTCATGTCATCCTTCTTTTCCAGAGTCCCACTGTCTTGTGAGCAGCCCAGCTGACTCATCTTGTGGTTCTATCTTATCTCAGTCTCAGCTTGGGTCCCCTTGAGAGGTCCACGTCATTATCTTTAAATATTCTCCTTATGGAGAACTCTTCTCTTTCACAAAAAAGAATTGACTACCAGGAGTCTTTGTCATGTAACAACTTCCCTTGGATGGAATTCCACTGGATTTATTGGTGGAGGTCTTTCTGCCCTTCTGGCTATTTACAAGACTTATTCATTTATTCTTACATAGTTTTGGTTCCAGGAAATGTCGTTCAGGTAGAGGATGCCACAGATACACTGTCTTTTCTGATCAATTTTTCATCTTCTTGTCTTCCAGCCCCTCAGTAGAGATGAGATAATAGATACTCTTTGCAGATTTCACTATGAAATACCCTAACCCCAGAACCAAGGTACGGACACTGGGACGTAGCTCTGATGTTTGTGGTATCTAAGGTTTATGCTGATAAAAATATTCATAAAACAAGTGTATTGGGACCTCACACTGGGACAGAAACAGGCTAAGTAATTAGTGTTTGTACCAGAAATCTGAGAGCTCCTGTTCTCCAATTCCTTTGGCCTTCAGGATAGAATAATTAGAACTAAGTGTATAGTACCAAGGTCACATGTTTAATAAAGACACAGGCTTTTCTACATCTTCAGCCTGGTAAACTTTCCTTTTCTATTACCTTTGTCTCCTAATCTATTTATTTTCCTCCCCGACCCCTAGAAAACGTAAGGTCTTATTTCTGTAGCTATCAAATTTCTTGATTTCACACTGTATTCTTGCATAACATGTGTATCTCAAGCATCCCGTATTACAAGGAAGGGAGGGGTACTGCTACCCAGGAGAGCAGGTAAGACTCACTGCTCACACAGCTGTGGCAACCTGAAAACACTCTTCTGACCCCACCTCCCTTTCTGAATGCTGCGGCTCAGAGACAAATAACATCTGATGTTATATGTGATTCTTGTTTTGGCATTAAGAGTAATCAGCTCAGATGTGTTTTATTTCTTTGAGAACTGGTCATATTATCCCATGCAGCTCATTTCTTTAACTTAGAGCTCTCCCCCACCAGATCCTCAGTAGCTCTGCGTGTAAATAATAGATGAATGTTCCAACACAGCTCCTTGATCCTTCCCAGGATTTCTTCAGGGTTGCTGTAGACAAGAAATGTCTGCAGAGCATTTGGAATGAAATTTGCAATATGAAAATGGGTTTGGCATTTCTTATGTAACCATTTCTTCTGCAACCAGGAACTTCTGGAATATTTGTTGCTTGAATGAATAAGCTTACCTCTGACAAGAATCAAAGACGAGCTGGATTTTAAGGAATCATCTTTGTATCTTGTAGCAGGTGGAAGAATCTCTCTTGAGATTTTGCCCCAATCTAGTAAGTGGCTAACAGGGTCCTCTTTTTCTGGCTGCATTGATAGCTGTAGAGTTCTTGGGCTTTAACTGGCAGGTGGGTGAGCTGGTTCTTCTCTTAGTGGAGGAGTTTGTAGCTGAGGAATTGCCTGACCCAGTGACTCCCCAGGACTCTAACATCAGCCTGCATCAGTGAACTCAAATCCTATAATAAATGTTCTTTCAAGGGTTCTTTATTAAGGTGTAATGCAAACTGGTGTGAACAGGAAATGCATTTCATTAGAGGATCATTACCACCCAGGAGCAAGGCTGTTTAAAAGTGGTTTGCCATGGAAAGCTCTGCAGCCTCCGAGGGCCAGACTCCCTGTGTAAAATCTCTCAATCCAGTGGATACGAGAAGCCTAGCCAGCCTCTACTGCTAACTGCCAACTTCAAAACACTCCCTAGGAAATAAATCTACTTTTAAGGCTTTACTATCTAAGACATCAGGTGCTTCTCAGAAGCTCCAGCCTAGTCTGAGCTCTGCCTGCCCTTAGCTGCATGCCACTGAGCAGCCATCAAAATGCCTAGACTTCTACGTTATCTGACAAACGAAGAAACAGAGTGGACGATCCCCTAATACCATTCCAATTTTAAATTGTCATAGGAAATCATCCCACCTCATCTAGTTATCATAACAACTGTAGGGCTTTAAACACCCTGTTCATTCACTGCCAGTGCTATGTAAGGCCAGATTTGAATGAAGGGTTATAAGCCCTTTTATTCCTGATTTTGATCCTCAACCCTGCCTTCCTTTGTCTCTCATTCTACTTTTGCTGCTTCATTGAAACCACTCCATTCATGCTTAGAGAACTTTCTTCTTAAGGACTTTAGAGTCTTGGCACATGCCACCTGGGCATGCCAGGCAAGCGATTGTAGAATGATGTCTGTTCCCAGGAGACTTACGGCTCAGCTATTGGCAAAAGACTAGCACACAAGAGGGAAATGTCAGGAGCTGAGCCACACAGGACTCTGTGGGGGAAAGTATGCTGAGGTGAGATATCATTCATTCATTCATTCATTCATTCGTTTGTTTGTTCTCCCAGTACTAAGTTTGTTGTCCCTTGACTATAGGAGACATTGAGGCAAGGACCTGGCCAGCTCTATCCGCATTGTCTCTCCAGTACCCAGCACTGTATGGGGCATTTTGAACCACCTGTGCCCTTTGTAAAGGCAGTGAATTGACATGTGATAGACATCATGTCAAGGCAGAACTTGGGGTGACTAGCAAGAATGAAGAAGAATGTACATGAAACTAAACTTGGTCAGGACTGAGTAGTATGTCCCGAGTCAAACTTTACTGAGTCCATTCAGACCCCAGGCTTCACTGGGCCTCGAGTTCTCCTGTACAGCAGGATCACAACCACATACAGTGAATGTTTAGATGGAGGCAGTGATCCAGCCTGGTGAAAAGTTCTCCACATGTAGTAAGCACTTCAGCCCATTACAGTCCCCTTCCAGAAGAACTCTCTACCAGTCATAACTTTCTTCTCGACTCCCAGACACACCAGGATGTGAAGTCCCAGTTGACAGAGAGAGCAGAATCTGTATTCTTGACATCCGTTTCTTACTTCATGGGCCTGGTTAAAAACAAATGAGTAAGGAAACAAAAAACACATTACTTTTCTGTGACCCCCCTAAGAATCAGCAGAGCCAGCCCAAGCCACTTATCCAGATGTGGGCCACTTACCCATCCACCAAAGAGCCTGCACCACACACCTGACCGTTTTCACTGAGACTGTAATATGGGTTTAAACAGTTTGGAGATATTCCCAATGGAGGTGGATGCTGAGAGATGTTCCCTATAGGTTGACATCGTTACTATTACCCTTCCATGACCCATGTGCTGGGTGCTGGCAAGTGCAGGGTGAGGACAGATGTGTCTCTTCATAGGACAATTTGAGCAAGGCAGAAGTGTCCTTAAAGATCACCCGGTGCTTCAGAGAGGGAGGGCTCCTATGTCTTTGTCAGGGGAAACTCCATCTTATTATGTAATCCCCAATGCACATGACACACAGGAAGTCACCTGCTGTCAGCATTTATCTACCATCTGTCCTGATCCAGTAGTCATAGGTTTCCAAAGTTGAACTCCTAGACTCTGTAAGTGTCTGCAGGAGTCCACAGGCCCTTTATTTGGTTCAGTTTAGTCTTGGGCACCCAGTCTAAGAAAGAAGGAATTCACCAGCATGACCATGCAATGCTGCATACCTTCATCTTAACCAAATAATTAGTTCTATGTTAAGAAAAATATTTCCCTTTTGCCACTTGACAGGTGATCTTTTCTCGGAATATGTTACATCTTCTAATAAAAATGTAAAATATCAAAAACAGCTCAGGAATCCCTCCTCATCCTCTCTGTGGCTACATTGTGCCAAAGACCAAGGAAAAACATGAGGCCCCCAGCCGTGAACTGATTTCAGCCAGTTTATTTATTTTTTTAAAAGCTGGCTATTAGCTGAGGCTAATACCACTGACCTCCACAGCAGCACGTGTCCTTGGGAGGCACTGGACCTACTGTACTGTATCTATAATACTGTAGATTGATGGAGAAGCCAAGGCATAGCATGGTTAACTGAGTTCACATTCAAGATTGCTTGACTTGGAAATCCTGTTGTTTGCACGAAATGGTACTTTTTCTGAGCTACTTCTAACAATCCAAGTATACCACTAGGTAAAAGAAGAGCTGTTGAGGACCATTCCCTACACTCCCTCCTGGGGGCCCATTGCCAACTTTGCTTCCTCCTTCTGTGAGGTCTATTCTTTACTCCTCACTTCTGTCTCTGAGGCAAGGTTCAACAAGACATCAGTTGTTTTTCCTCTGAAGGTAAAAGCTTTCCCATGATGCTGAGTATAACTGAGGTATAATATATTTGAAATATACTATGAGATACATTTTCAAGAACACACAGCTCCTGATTTTACAATTCCCAGTAAAGGTAGTAAATAGGTCAAGATACTTGACCTTTCCTTGTTCCCCTTTCCATCCTACAGCTCTTGTTCTGTCTAAAAAGGTCCATCCCCTTTAAATGAGCATTTTTTTCATCCCCAAATAGTCAGCCCCCTCATGTCAGCTCATGCCAAGTATAGTGAGGACTTTAGTACTCTCTTGGTAGCTCACTTATCTTATTAATGGTCAATTGCTTCATAGAAGAGACTTTGTTACTGCCCTGTCAGGCCCACCCTACTTGGAAGCTAGGACAAAGGTGTCAAAGACTGGATCCTGCCTGTAAGGCAAACTGAGAAATTTCATTCAGGGGAGGATGACTCTTCTGGAGACTGTGACTTGGGGATTGGTCTGCTGTTGTCCATGGGCAAAGGAAGATCTGGGGTCCTATGACTCTCTAGAGATGACTCCAAGTGAGAGGGGAGAACATGGCCAAGCACTACAGGCAGGACCTGCTGAGCTCTAAATTCCTGTCCTGTCACACCAAGCACCTCTCTGTTTGAGTGATAAGGGTGTAGAACTCAGATCCCCAGGGGGCACATGGTAATTTCAAAGTCCCTTGGCATGCCTGGGAAGCCAACCGGAAATGTTTAAATGGCCAGATCTGTGCTCTATAATCATTGTGGTCACAGGCTGTTCTCCAAATCTCCTCTCAGTTGGCAGCCTGTTAGGTCTCTGGAAATCGTGCAGAAAGAGTTCCAACCCAGTCTGCCCAAGTGGGTTCCTAGGAAAGAACAGAAGAGCTAGGAGCACTCACTGATTGGTCAGGCCTCCAGCCAATGGGATAAAGTCTTCATAGGCAGAGGTTGTTCTTTAAACTTTAAACTCAGTCTTAGAGAACACCAGTAACGAAGGAGTGGGGTGCACTCTGAGCTCTTCTCATATTTGTTTATTTAATGAGAAATTACTTGAGACTGTTAATAATATGAGACTACTCCCCCAAGGGGCTACTGGATACATCTGGAAGGCAATTAGATTTGGACTACCTTTTTTTATAACTCAAATTCCAGCCACATAGCTGTTCTGTAGAGCAATGTATTATCATTCAGGATTCTCAGCTAACAAGTATGGTCACTGTAGCTTTTGGGGGTGGGATTTTCCTACTTAGGAAAGAGTGGCTTTGGAGAAGGGCGAATTCACTCACTTTCAGCAATATCTTTTACAGTTAGGCACTGTGGTAAGGCAAGTTGTACCCAATGGAGCTTTTAAAACTACGGGCAGGTGAGCATGCTCCAATCTCGGATTACAATGATGTAACCTCTTTCAGAAGAATGTCTATAGCAAACGGGAAGCAAATTCCATCTCTAGACATCTTGTGTACATAGTTGTAAAACCAGCCTTCTGTAAACCAAAATGTCTTATCTTTTGCAGTGAATTGAAACTTATATCCAGACTTCAGTTTGATGATCCTTGCTCTACTGCTATAGCCTTGGCATGATTAGGGTACTTCTCTTGATATCCTGTTAGGTCTTGTCAAAACAGGTGCATACTTAGTGGGAGGCCACACTGGCTCCTTTTCTTGTTCCCTGGGTCCCCTGAGGCCAGATTACTTGGAGGCTGCAGCTGAAGCAACAAGAACAACCTGGGTATGAGGGTACCACAAACATGGGTTTCCTGGCAACCAGATCAGCATCTCTCAATTGTTATTTTTTAGGAAATTCTGATGGTGACTGGGCAGTGGCAACGCTTAAGTCACCAAAAGGTACCGTATTCCTTTTTCTGGCTCTTTTGTCCAGGTGTTGTCAAACTCAACATTATATAACAAAGGGACAGAGTCCCAATGTTTGTATGTGATCCAGTCATATGTGTGTCTACTCTGACCGGTACCTATAAGTCTGTGCACTCTCCAGCGCTAAGGTGTGTTTTGTAGTGTGTGTGTGTGCACATGTGCATGCACTTGGGCGCAGTGTCCATGCTTAGGGCTGTTTCTGGCCAATGTGTTGCTCCTTTGCTCGTCTCCCATTATTAGTTGCTTTAAGGAAATGCCTCTATTAGAAATGTCCCAGGAAAAGCAAATTCCCCAAAGAGAACTACATAAGCAGAGTAGCCAAAACAAATCACAGGACAGATTAATTCTGGAAGAGTCACTAGTGGTGCACGGGATATGTTTGGTTCTTATAAGCACAGCCATGTTGTTGACAGTATGTCCGAGGAATTAGACTTCAGGGAACAGAACTTTTTTTAACTTTCTTAGCAGAGTGATCAGTGGGACTAAGAAAAATTTTGAGTTGAGTATTTGAATGAACTAATTGGGTGACTAGGTCAAGTTATTAAATTTAATTAATGTATTAATTCCCTACTATGTGCCAGAGTAAGTCCTTCACACTTACTGAGTTGCATAATTCTCCAAACACTGCTGAAGATTGTCATACCCATTCAGAACTAGGTCATGGATGTCCGAGTGAGGAAGAGTCACATTCACCTAAAGAAATTCAGTCACTAAAGGTAGAAGTGTAATTTGAGAGTATGTCCCTCTGATTCTATGGAGAACTTGTTTCCCAGAGGGTGGAGGATGGGAAAAGCTGTTTTTAGAACCAACCATGGGCATTGCTCTCCTTGTTCTTCATTCCTTCTACATGGCTGGATCCCCAGAATAGGAATGGAGCAGCTGACTCAAGGAGATGGAGGTAGAGCTCTTTAAAGACCCTAAACAGAACAAGAGTAGGAGATGAACAATACAAATTCTAGACAAGGACTTGAATATCACTTTTGCCTTCTTCAAAGATCATTGTGACTTTTTTCAACAGGAACTAGACTACAGAAAGTTGGACTGGAGCTGGGGACAACAACTAGGATGTTCTTGAAGGCAGATGGTCTTCAACTGGATAAAGGGAAGAGATCAGAGTGGAGGGATATTGGGGAAGCTGCAGGAGTTATGAGCAAGTAGCTATGATGGGAATAAGGACCACCAGGCAGATGTTTGGTTTTGTTTTTATCATGAGAGGCATGTGAACACTCACTTGTTCAGGAGCTCCTGATTGACTTGGCCTTGGATAGAGCTCCAGGAGTTGAATTGATGATAAATGCTGGGCTGCTGCTCTGCTGCTCCGGATATTTCCCCACACTGCCAGAGGGGCATCTTGCTGGAGGACTAATATCCTTGAATAAGTACACTGAGCATCTTCCCAAGGCTTCAGAAAGAGATGAAGAAGAAATCAGACAAAGGCTCCAGAGCTCAAAACCAATTTGGGTTGGAAGGTGTGGACACAATAGTCCCATACTGGGAAATGGGATCGTGTTTAATAAGAATCCCCTGACTACCAGGTTGTTGACTTGAGAGAGACAGATTTTTGGGCCTTGCATTAGATAATAATTGTCCACATGTCAAATCCCATTTTTAGAAATGCAAACAATTTGGAACATGACATATCTAACTAATTTGAGAGACATACCCAACTCCCTTTGAAAACAAAGCTATTAGGGTTCTGTGACAGCCCTGGAGAAGCAGTCTGCATCCTGGCCCTTGTCAACCTCCTGTGGTGAGATGGCCAATATTTCAGGCCATGTCAAAAGGAAAGGCTGGAAAGCTGCTTCTGCTTAAACTAGAGCCCCTCCCCAATCTGTTCTGCTAAGTGCACCTTTATTTATTTTGTCTCTTATGGTGAGGAGGAAAAGAAGGTCAAGTCCAAGTTCCTTTGAGGTCATGGGTCTTTCTCAAATGTCATCCATTCAGCTTATAGAGGAAACATGAAATAAGGCTGGAGGTTTACACTGTCACATCACCTTCTAATAAGGAAGAAGCAAGCTGAGGGTGTTGAGCTTAGACTCAGACATACCTGAGTCCCAGTTCTGCCCCTGACTTGCTATTCTTGGTGCCTTCAGCCAGACATTCAACTCCTTAGTCTGTATTTTCTTCCATCCGGGTACTAACCAGACCTGACCCTGCTTAGTTTTTGAAATGAGATTCATCAGGTACATTCAAGTAGCATGGTTATAAACTCTAAACCCTGACTTTCTGACCTGCAAAATGGAGATAATCATACCAGATACTTCCTAGATGGCTGCAGAAGTGGAATAATGCTTTAAACACATGTCATAGCCCCAGCAAATAGAAAGTGGTAAGTGTCTGCAGGTGATTACTGGCATTATTTTGCTATTATTATCATCAAGTGAGAAAAAAAAACCTGAGGCCCTGGAGAATTTTATTTTGTGCCAATGAAAAGCTGTTAAACTTTAACTCATTATTTCCTAAACACCTTTGACATGAGATTTTTTTTTATTTTAAGGCAGAGCAGTTGACATCTTAACAGCCAGTTGTTTGGAAGCTGTTGGGAGCCCACCTTTAGAACAAGGGAGAATATGGTGAAGAGGGTAGGAGGTGGATCCTGCCCAGAGAGCTTGGGTAAGAAAGTGTAACCGTGGTGACAAAGTCCTATAGACATGTGATGACAAAATCCCTACGGATGTGCACCTTCACTTGTAGACCTAGACCTTCTGTACAGGATTTAGCAGTATGATACATAGCAACAGACCAAACCTCAACACATGGACATCACCCAAAGTAGTCACTGATGTTGCACCACTCACGCCGAACCCTGGGAATTCCAGCTGCATTTGTAAAAAGACCACAAAAGGAAGATACTGCTTCGATCTCACAATCAAGTTTGAAGCCAGCTTTTGGAAAACGGTTCTCTACAGTGAATGTGGCTCTTCCAGGGCTGCACGAGCACCTGATTTGAAGGAAGCTGCTGTTGCTCACTTGTTCTGACTGCTTAGTTGTTTGCCTTTGTGTTCTTACTCAAGCCACCCAAGTGCTCTGAACTCCTGTTTCTTCCATTGCTAAACTGGAGGCAATCAGAGTAGCCATTGTGCATGGGATTGGTGGGAGTAAATGTATGAGGCCAGGTGAGTAGGAGTCTTAGCACAGGGCTTGGTGTAAAATAGGTTCAGAGAACACAGAGAAAAGCCCAGTGCTCCAGAGGCACTCAGATCTTCAGAGAGAATTCTTAGTAACAGTAAAGGAGCTTTTCAGAAGGTAGTACACAAGTAAGAACACTGGGACACCATCCCTATACCTCTTGAGATAACGTGGGGTTGCTGAAGAAAACTTCATCTCAGCAGGATGGAGGCTGAGACCCAGAGTCTCATTCAGAATCACTGGAGTTGTCAGTTGCAAATGTAAGTAGTGGGTCCACTCACACCTAAGGACCTGGGCCTATAAGTATGTGTGCTGGGGGAGGTCCCAGCACATTCTTCCTTTAATATACTTACCTTCTGAATATTCTTCTGCATGCTAGAGTTTATCCCACTTTGCCTAATACCAAACCCTAAATGCAAACACAAACATATAACAGGCATCCTAGAGCACCAATTTTCATAGGCCATCATTCTTCCCATGATGCACCTCCCCTCATAATTCAACAACTTTTACTACATATTCTCAGAGATGCAACTATTACTACAGTCAATTTTAGATCATTTTCATTAGCTGAAGAAAACAAAATAGCCCCCTTAGCTGTGCCTCTCCTAGGCAACCAACACATGCGTTTTTGATGTTTGCTAAAAAGTATATTACTGTGGCAGTTAAAGCTACAACACAGTTGGAAGAACATTGGTTAGGGGACATTCTTACATATCATTTCCTACATTGCAACTTAGGGGACACAAAAGAGTGACTTGACAACCAAGATGCCCAGCATCTCTGGGTCTTAATTCCTTTTACCACCACACACAGAAAGAACAACGGTCCCATGTCTGTCTTATTTCTTTAAGATGCTTTAAATGTGATTATTAAGTTGAAAGACTAAGAATTATCTAGCCCATAGTAGGTACTAAAAAAAAAATACTAGTCATTTCTGTCTCCTAAGACAATAGCTATACAATGTGTACTGCACACATATGATCTCAGCACTCTGGAGGCTGAGGGAGAAGGATAATGAGTGTTGGGCTAGCCTGAGCTACACAGTGAGGCACTCTCTTAATGAAAACATAGAAACGAATAAGGAAGGAATAGACAAAAGAAGGAAGGGAACAAATGTCTATTGGGGTGAATTGTTCTTCCAAGGGTGCTATAGGGGGCAGAGGACAAAAGCACACCTTTGATTTGGTTACCTCCTCATTTGACAAACACACAGCCTACAGTCCATGCTGGTGGCACTCCCACCCAGAGGCAGCCTTAAGACATTACTTTGCGAAATTCTGGCATTTGCAATTTCCTGATTCTGGTTATTGGTTTGGTGGCAAGCAGTAGGATACAGAACAGAATGAGGAATGCAGGTGATGAAAGCTGATTTTTTTTTTAAAATAAAAATCAAATCCCACCCTATCCTCCATTCAGCTACTTTGAAAGCACAGGGCAGCTGTGGAGTTCTGATGAACCTGCCTGAGAACCTACCGGCCATGAAATGAGTCTGTGCAGAGAGCTCTCTGGTCTTCAGAAAACACCATCACATCAAGATTACAATACAGTTTTGCAGTTAAAAAGTGTGTCGCTCTCAGCATAAGGCAGCCAGACCCATAAATTGCAGAGCCTTCTTGCATGATGCTCACAACATGGAGTAGACACTCAATATAATTGTTGTTGAAAGCAGCAAATTTCAGGGCAAGCCTTTCCTGTTCTTAAAATGAATGTGAAACAGAAACAGGACTAAGAAGGAGAAAAGCAAGGACCACCTCTCCTGGAAACCAAGGACTCCTCTTGGAAGTGAGGAAAGACTGGCTGTTTCTTCTACCTATTATCTCTCACCATGTCAGCAAGTAACAGAGAGCTCAGACCTTACAGCAGGATTCACTGGGCTCTGAGACTGCTTAGAGGAGGAACTGGTGGTTTATAGGAGGTGGGAGGCTCTTCTGATATAAGTTGAGTTTACTCACAAACAGGGGTGGCTAGACATTGGCTGTAGGCCTTTTTTTTTTTTTTTTTTCCTGGAATGAGCAGGCTGAGACTTGTTCCAGTCATGAATGCCCTGGGAAGCAACCAAAGCCAGCAAGCACCTTTCCAACCTTCATCTTTGTCCTGTCTGTGAATGTTGTTAGTCACGGGGATGAACTCATAGCCCAGAGGTAGAAAAGAAAATAAGAACTGCCCCCTCCGCCCTCACCCTAGGGGAGTTTCAAAATCACACGGAGAATGGAGAAAAGTCACTCCAATCTCACCATTATGGACTTTAGATCATCCTGGGAAGATAAGAAGTGGCAGGCAGTGAGTTCAGGGTGTAGGATCAAATACCCTTCCTCTTTAGTCGCTGCAGTTAACTTACACCTGTACATTTCAGCAGTATGGAGGTAGACCAGAAGGCAAACTGTGCCATGGTGTTTCTGAGAACTATGTCTATGTAGCAGCAATTCCAGACACAGGGGAAGGCAGTGAACAGGTACAGTTAGTTCACTCTGGGCTGGATTGTGTCAGAGGCTTTTTGGTTAGCTCTGGCTAGAGCAGAGCCCCAAACACCTTTGTTTAGCAACCTTGCTGAAAATGGAGACTGCTCAGCCAGACAGCCTCAGGGAAGAGACAAAGGGGCCACCCTTTCAGAAGACCATCAGCCACAATAAAGAAGCTCATGGTACAGTCTGGAGAGCTTTGATGAAAAGCCCAAGCCAGGCAATTCCAGGGTCTTCTTTAGCAAAGGCAGAGAGACCTCCTGCCAGGGGCCTTCAGAGTTAAGACAGAAAAAGACCAGTCTCCAGAATGGCATTTT
Organism: Mus caroli; assembly: GCF_978045245.1. Taxonomy (NCBI): domain Eukaryota; kingdom Metazoa; phylum Chordata; class Mammalia; order Rodentia; family Muridae; genus Mus; species Mus caroli. Next base: position 9,037,312 of record NW_028227272.1, read on the forward strand.
CTGCTTTTGTTTTTGTTCTTTTCCTGTCTTAGAGAGGCTTGCTGCAGGAAAGATATGGTGTTCCATGATGAAAAACAAGATACCTTAAGAGTCATTAGGGCCTGACTTAAATTCAATCCCCTCTCCTTTCGAGGCCTGGAACCAAGTAAATGGGACTAATTTGCCATAAAGAAACAGTCTTCTTATCTCCTCTGTGGCCCTGCTTAGCAGCCCTCAGACAGATCAGCTCTTCTCAGTCTTTCTTATTCCTGCCTGCTGAGACAGCCTTGGGGAACCTGGAGAGCTTTACGGCATGCATTTCAAAGGCTAGAGAATGCAGTGAAAAACCTGAACTGTCTGCCTTTTACTTTTTCATTTAGCTTGTGAAGGGGGAAGAAAAGAAAGGCAGAGACCCAGAAGTCATTTCTATAGAAGTTAAAGTAAATATTGCCTAACATTATGGAAAAGCTCTACAAATACAGTGGCCTTGGTGAAAGATGTGTATTTCTCTGCCATATCGTTGTCCCAGGTGGGTGGGGCAGCTTTTGGCTCTAGCGCTCATCAGGGACCCAGCTCCACTTTCAGCTCTGACCTCCTGCTGTGTTACCATGATTTTTGCATAGTCAGAGCTGGTTGGTCCCTAGAGCAAAGTTACTCAGCTTTCCCTCACTGTGACAAAACACCTAAGGGAACAACTTAAGGGGAAGAAAAGGTTTATTTTCATGTTGTATGTTCAGGGCATCTTGGCTCTGTTGCTTTGAACCTGTGCAAAGGCTGACTGTCTGGGGGGGGGGGGGGATGCGGTGGAGCAACATTGCTTGTATCCTGGTGGGTGGGAGGGTCCTAATTCTACTCTTTAAAGTTTCCACCATCTCTCAGCGGTGCCATCAGCTGGTTAGAATTTTTCTATGAGAAAATACCCGGATTCCTGATTTCAGTCCATCATGGCAGGGAGAGAGGGGCAAAGCTAAGCAGTTCACATTATGGCAGCCAGGAAGGAGGGAGGGATGCAACTCCTATTTCATTTCAGTGTCCCTGAACTGCTGCAGTTCTGCTTTGGCTTACAGGAGCTTCATGTGGGATTGAGAAACTACAGTTTGACTCTTCCTTGCCTTGGAAAGTGGCTGCTGATAATGGAACAGAGGCCACGGAGGAGAACTGCTTACTTGCTTGCTCCTCACTGCTTGCTCAGCCTACTTTTTATACAGCCCAGGACCACTTGCTGAAGTTGGTATCATACACAGTGGCCTGGGCTCTCTCATATTAACCATTATTAAGACAGTCCCTACAGACTTCCCTACAGGCCATCTGATGGAGGCCATTTCTCAATTGAGGTTTCTCTTCCTACATAATTCTAGCTTGTGTCAAGCTAACAAAAAGAATTCAACTAGGACACTGGGTAAATAAGAGGAAGGAAGGCAAAAAGGTGTGTGAAGGAGGTCCACACACAGTAAAGGCATAAAGGCAAGCTGTCACTCAGTACCACTGATCTGGGCAGTGAGGAGGTAGACTATGTCAACACTGGGCAATCTACTAGATCTAATCTGCTTAATTCCTCCTGTCTCCATTTAACCCTATTCTACCTTCCCTGAAACGTGCCTGCTAACGAATGCCCAAGCCTCTGCAGACTTTCAGGCAGACACATGAACCTTACCTCACTGGTCTGAGGCGTAAATGCTTAAATGAAGCTCTAGTACTCCAATCTCTGGAAAGAAGAAGCTCCTTAGTCTCTTGTGTTATGGACTGGATGCTCAGGTCATGAAATAGCCTGCCCATCTCTAATGTATTAGAGAATAACACCAGCCTGGCTTTCCATCAAGTTTCCTTTCTTCATCAAATAAAACATATTACACCCCCAGCTGTGCACAAGGCACTGGGCTCCGTGTTTGAGAAATAACAATGAAGACAGATACTGGTCCACCTTATTTTCTAGCCAAAGGGAAAAGAAAATACTAAGAAAGATAATTTCATATAGCAATATGAATGATGGTGTATTGGGGGGCATTAGGGAAAATATTTCTCTTGGGTCATCGGGAGAGCTGTTAGGAGGAAGTAGGCTTTGGTTAGAGGGGCAAAAGATGAAGAGTGTCAAAGGCCAAGCTAGTAGTTTAGTGATACACTTCTGTGTTCAAGTATAGAAAAGAATCCATGTATCCTGGGTAGAATGGTGCCCTTAGATCATGTGTACTAAGCTCAGGCTGTAAGTACATATACAAATAAGAATGTTATAAATGTTACCAGATTAAAATAAGAACCCAGTGGATTAATGTGAGGATCTAATATATGATCTGAGGCTATACAAGAAGAGATACACCTGAAAACACACACACACACACACAGAGAGGGCGGAGGGAGAGGGAGAGGGAGAGGGAGAGGGAGAGGGAGAGGGAGAGGGAGAGGGAGAGGGAGAGGGAGAGGGAGAGGGAGAGGGAGAGGGAGAGGGAGAGGGAGAGAGAGAGAGAGAGAGAGAGAGAGAGAGAGAGAGAGAGAGAGAGAGAGATGTATGGTCAGAAGCTATGAGTCAATGGATGCCAGTAACCAATTGGCCAGCAACCAACAGAAAGGCGAAAGGGCAAAGCTTTGAGAGGAAGCATGGTTCTGACACCATGGTAACCACAAATTTCCTCTCTGTTGTCTAAAGTCAGTCAGCTTGCAGTGCCCTGTTGTAGCAGCCTTGGGAGAAGATACATCCTGCGATGGGTCTCCATCAGTATGGCATAGAGGAGTGTGCACAAAGATCAAGAGTCCAGTCATGCACACTTGGGGGGCTTCTGCAAAGAACGCAGACTCTGCGTTGTAGCAGAGAGTTTGGGCTACACTGCTTCGTGCTCCCAATGGATACATGAATGAAAGACACAAATACACATTACCTTATTTTTAAAATGCCTTGTCTACCTCAAAGGCTGGGCACTCCTAAACCTTCCACTGCTGCCCTAGGCCCAATCAGGGAAGTGGCCAGTGGCCACTTACCCAAAATCTCACATGGCTGGTTGGCTTTATCTCCTGCTGCTCCTGCATCCCATCCTTCTACCCTGAGTCATGGAAGTTCATTCCTGTTCCTCTCTGAATCATCACCTGCACAATTCTAAGGGTCCCACCCCATGTCCAGCCATCTTTATTGGCATCTTTATTGATCGACCAAAAATCAATTGGAGACAAGGACCTTTAGTTTGGACATACAGATTCCCGATTGGATCAAAGCATTAGAACCAATCTCCAAGCCTGTGTTTACATGTGATGTGATTAGTCATTCTATTTTATCGTGACACTGAACCAAAGGCAGAGCTAGACAAGGCATGGTGAAATCTGTTTGTGGAGCACTGTTTCCCAGGTGAAACTCACTACTGGAGAGGCTCATGAATATCACCAGGTGAAAGCAAGTTGTAAGAAGCCCTCCTGGGGATTCCTTTGGCTTATGGACAGGAGGTAGGTGAGGGGCCACCTGCTGAGCCCTCAGCTGTGCAGCTTGTCTTGGGAGCTGGTTAGTGTGGTGACACTGTTTCCACGGATGCCCAGGTCTATCCCACCTTGCACCTGTGCAAGTGTCCTCTGCTAATTAAGACAGAGACAGATGGAGAAAGGGACCATTTTATTTTATTGCCCTGTCTTCAAGGTAATTAGGCTCATTGGAAGAAAAGCACCTTTTTCTTTGTCCCTTCCTTCTTTTTCAGGTAAAGAGAAAATTAAAACCAGAGAGTTCTAGTGTTGCTGAGTGGCCACAACATCTGTTTTCTTGGTTGGCTTCTCAGCCATCTGCCCATGAGGTAGTGGGGCTGATTAGGTTAATGCATTTGCTAATGGAGCTTGGGAGACTGCTCAGGAGCTTGGGAGACTGCTCAGTGAATCTGCTATTTCCTTCACTAGGTGCTTTGTGATATATTAAAACAGGGACCACACTGCATGTAGTGGCCAGGTAAGCAGTCCCCATCTCTCTCCAGAAAGAAGAAACCAGAAATACTGTGTGTATATGTGTGGATGTGGGGGTGTGGGGCATTCATGAAAACTGCACTACCAGGTGACGGTGGCTAAAATCATTGTAAAAACATCCTCTTGGGTGTCTGGACTATCCCTGGGTACTAAAGCTATGTTTGTACTTCAGTTCTCTAAAACACCCCAGAGTCCCATGGAGGAATTTGGTTAGACACATCAGGAGGCACGGATGAGACAATTTTGCCTATGGGGCATTGGATGACAGTGGTGTAATTTTGCTTTCCTCTCTGTGCTACCTGGATGTTTCAATTTCCCAAAACAACCATACTCCTTCCCACCACAGGGTTTTATGAAATATTTCTGTATATCAATTATCTAGTGCTACACTACAGATGGTTCGAACACTTGGTTGCTCAGCATTGCCATCATTTATTGGGGTCCTGCTTCTGAACCTCCTTCAGGTTTTATGGTATGCTCTAGGTAGCACTTACCCAAGCAGACTATCGATGTTTTGCCCAGGATGATCGTCTCACTCGCTATCTGGTCACTGGATGACTGTGGGCTGTGTGGAGTGTGAATAGAGGGCCTGCGGGTTTCTTATCCCCCGAGGTCAAGAAGCTGGGCTTCCCGTGGAATGGGGTTCTGGAGCAGCTTCTGGGAGCAGCTGCCACTATCTAGTCAAAGCAAGCAACAAAGCAGACCCAATTTAAGGTGCACAGAAGTCGACTTTGCCTCCTGATGGCAGGAGCTTCCGAGGACCATGTGACGATTCCCTCATCTGGCCACTCATCACCTTTGTATTCCAGCTTAAAGAACATTTTTTCCATGGAAACCTGCCCTGACACTATTAATTTCCTATATATTCTCTCACAGAGTAATTGGGCACTTAAACAACATGGCGGGAAGAGCAAAGCAAAGGACACATGCCTACTTTAATGGATGCCTACTTCATGACCACTATGCTGCTAGTACACAAGTACTCAATAAATGTATATCGATGGCAATTCTATGCTACTTCAGTAAGGCAAAAATTAGGTCATAGATATGTATTGATCAGTGCTATAGGGATTATCGTTCTGTAGCAGCTGTATCTCATGTGCTTTATTCTTCATAGTAAATTTGACTCTTTTTAATATTATCTTCATTTCATCCTAAGGAAACAGGTATGTGGTGTTAAGTGGCATTTCCATAGTCTATCTGATTTCAGAGTCCATACACTTTTTGAGCTTCACTTCCCAAGGTGCTTCCAATACCAGGTACAACAAGAGATTAATTCGTGTTGGGAATGGAGGAAACTGTGAGAACCCACCCATATTTCCTGACAACCCAAGAGTCAAATGCTTCCATGCTTGTTTCTTGTTAGAAGTTTCTGAAAAGGCACTGCCTCTTCATAATTAGTTTTCTCTGCTTGTCAAAATGGGAGCCTTTGAACCGTGTTCTGAGCTGACCTTGGGCTTACTCTAAGGTCTGAGAAGTTGGAGTATGAAATGATCCTGCTAGGTCATGACCAGGTACATCATGAGGGTAAGTGAGATTTTTCAGTAAGAGATGTCTGAGAGATAAGTGGAAAAGGCATTTCTCCATCATCCTCTTAACCAGATGTGCTCCTCTGCGCTGGACAGCTGAAGCATGGGAACAGTGACAAGAACCTCTGAGAAGGGGTCCTGCCACTGAGAGCTCCCAGGAGGGAGAAGCCTCTCAGGTGGGAGGTACTTAAGGATGCTATTGTGAGTTGGGAAGCCATTGCCTTCAATTTTCTATAAACACTATGTGTGTCACTGTGATAAGAGGGCACGGATGCTCCTGCGGTTCTCAAACCCTGCTAATTGATTGATTGCCTGGACTTAAAGACAAATGGCGTCTAGGCTTGCCTTTCAGGGATTCTGATTAAACATGTTTAGAGATGGTTTGGGTATTTGACTACTTGGCTCCTCAATCCAAAGTAGCTGTTTTTATTACCAGGATTTTGCTACTAGCTGTGGGTAACCTTAGTTGGGTCCTTTCATGTGCTTGAATTTGATGGTTCCCTAATTTGCACAGCAGAAGCCTTGTACAGAAGTCATAATCCCCATCCTTCCTACATCTGTAGAGGAAAAATCACATGATAAAAGAACCAGAACTGTAGTTACTGAACTTTTGTGATCTCACACACCTGTAATACAGTTGGCAGTATGGTAAAGGAACAAGTACTTCTGACTACTAGTGAGATGTCATTTCAAAACTATATTGTTAAGAAATAAATCTAAAATAATACACAATCTTAGGAATAAAAATGACAAGATAAAATAAGAGAAAATGAAAAAAGGGAAATCATCAAATTATCAGATAAATAAAGATCTGAAGAAAGAAAAATAAATAAGGCCCACCTCGAGGTGAAGATAGATAATTAATGGCTCCTGGGAAAGGGAGAATTGGTTTTCTCAGGACAGCCCCCTCCCCCACCCAAGGTTATCCATTCAGTTCAAAGTGGTCAGTCCCAGTGCAACACTAAGAGAACTTGTCAGATTGGGTTTATGTGTGTGTATACCAATAATAACTGAAGGAGCGATTTGCCGGGGTAGAAGAGGATAGGGGGGAGTTGGAGAGAGAGAGGGAAGAGTGGACATGTAAATACAGTACTCATTTAAGACATTCTCAAAAAATAAATGAAAAAGAGAAAATGAAGGAAGGGAGAAAGGAAGGGATCATTTAATGAAAGTGAGGGTGTGGTCAAACAGTGGAAACTGCTTCAGATCTTGATGCCCAGCAAAATCAAGAGCTTTAACAATGCTATGCTCTTCATAAAAATCATTCTACCCTGGGTTGTCCAGATCAGGGACCACCCAACAGCTTCTCAAAGGGTTGAGCAGGAGATCCTTTAGTTCTTCAGCTAGGGTTTGTCTACAACAGTAACTCAATTATATGGCAGTCGTGGGCAATAGGTAAAAGGATGGCATAGCTTTGTTTTCAACAAAGCATTGTTTATAACAACAGGAGGCCACAGTTTGCTAATTCTGGTGCAGATTAAGAAAATGTGTTTTAGAATTAATCTTAATTCAAAAGATTTGAGTAAAAACATTGTCATTTCAGCTCTATTTATAAAAGCAGAACATTAGCATAGCCTAACTTTTCCTAAATAAGGGGTCAGTAAATTTTGCAGGTTGATAAAATATTTTGCAGTTGAGCTGCTGTTGTTGGTTACTTAGGGCAAGTCAGGAGAAGCTTCGTATTCCATTGCAGGAGGAGCTAAAGAGGTTTCGATAATAATGGTGGCTCAGATAGGAGCACCGAGTATTCACTACACATCAGCTCACTTAGCTTTCCGCACACCTCCATGAAATAGATTTGGTTTTTGTTTTGAGTACTTTCCTTACGCAGAAGTGAAGTGGGTGGTGGAGGAACTTAAGCAAGGCAGCCAAAGTTACACAGGTAGCCGGCGGCTGAACTAGTATTTGAGCATGATACTACCGAAAGCCTAAAATGAAAATAGAAGCAATCATTTAAACTAGTAAAAATCCAGGAGAGGGGAAGGGAAATGGCTCAGTTGGTGAAGTGTTCTACAGACAAGCATAGGAACCTGAGTGTGCGCCCTAGAAACATAACCCCACTACCCCATACTTCAGTGCTGGGGAAACAGAGATAGGAGAATCTCTGAGGTTCCATGGCTGGCAGGCTGGCAGGCTGGCAGGCTGGCAGAATCTATGAGTTCTGGTGAAAGTGAGAGATCCTGCCTCAAAAAAAAAAAAAAAAAAAAAAAAGACAGAGTAATTGAGAAAGACATCTGAAGCAGATATCTGCCTTCATGTGTTTCCTCTAACACATAAACACAAAAGCTGGGAGAGGCTAAATGAGGATCCATCCATCAGCTGATACTTCTGGCCTTGAGTGGTAGAGGGCTTTTTCTAGAGAGGATTATTATTTTAGTAATGAAGAAACAACATTTGAATGTTAGAAAATCCAAGGTTAGCGGCAAGTGGTGTGGAGCTTTGGTGGGAGAAGTGTTCAGCTGGGGGTGGTCTAGGCATGTTTAATTGGGGTTACCTTTAAATTTCTTGTTCTTGTTCTGCTCTGAACTGTGAGGAGGCCATGGTGCCACGTTTGCCTCTGTCTTGTTCCAGGTGGATTGTGTCGTGTCTGGATTGTCAACCATTTTTTTTTTTTTTTTTTTTTGCAGTATTCTCAAGTTGGCTTGCCTAACTCCCTAACTCTCTCTTCTCTCTCCCCTGTTTCTGCTCTCTTCTCCATCAACACATTCCACTGAGCAGCTGACAAGGTCAATGATGACTTCTACGCCAAAAGAAGGCACCTGGCAGAGCTGGCTGCCAAGGGAAATCTCCCGTTGCACCCTGTAAGAGTGGAAGATGAGCCTCGCGCCTTCAGCCCAGAGCACGGGTCTGCACAGCAGAATGGACAGAAGTCTCGCACCAACAAGATGCCCCCGCATCCCCTGGCCTACAACTCTACTGCCAACTTTAAGACCTGGGACCCCAGTGACCAGTCTCTCCGGCGGCAGGCTTATGGCAACAAGGGCAAGCTTGGCATAGCTGAGTCAGGCTCTTGTGACCCCTTGGGGACTCGCACCCAGCACTTCCCACCCACACAGCCATATTTCATCACTAACAGCAAAACAGAAGTGACTGTCTGAGCTTTTACTTCAGGGAGCACCCTGGAGACCACACTCAACTGAGAGAGGCAAAAAATATCATCCCACTTACACCTTCCTGGTCCTGTACACCTCCACCCCCAACCCCTCAGCAGACACACACACTCCGGGCGTTCTACAGGAACCAACCACAGACCTACTCATAAGGAGTCATGCTTTTCCTGGGTCATGCCTACTATGCTCCCGCAGGCAGCTGAGCGAGACCGAAGCATGGACATTCAGCAATATAGAGGGGAAACTTTCAGCTTCAGGCCCAAATTGTGGGGGCTCGTTTCCTTTTCCCCCAACAGAAAACTGAAATCCATTTTAACAGATATATAAGTAGCACAATTTAGACAAACTGCCCATGGAGCGCATTGGGTCCCCCTGTTCTGTCTTTCCTGGTAGAAGAAAAAGGGTGGGCACACGAAGAGGAGTGTGCCAGAGTGCTTGGGAAGGAATTTGCTCATGTCACAAGCATTTCCTTGTCCCAAGAAGTGATGCAAACACAGAATAGTGAAAAGTGTGAGGTAGTAATGGACCCTGAGCGTCACACTGATGGAACATTGCATACCATTGAAGCTGAAAGCAAAAAAACTCACAAAGTAAGTCTTCTCTAAGCCCTTGGTCAATGATAGGAAAGGGAAGAACATTCTAAAGAACTCCCTGAAAAACCATGATGTTGGCAGTGATGGGCTTTTATGATGGCCAAGGGGTCCAGAGAATAATAAAGAAGAACTTCTAAAGTGACGCATTAAATGAACACACAAAATATTAATTTTGCCCGGGACTTAGAGAACCTGCAGTTGGAGAGTTAACAGCAGGTGAGATAGGCACGGAGGAGCCTTCACTTCCCGGGTCATCTCCAAGAACTGGAACAAAGACAAAAACCATCTTCTATGAACTGTCTGTCCCCACCACTCTTTCCCTTTCAGCGTGCTGCTGCCACTGCTGCCAAACTTCAACTGCTTTGGAGTGAAAAATGTCATAAGTGTGGGTGGTGCCTTCAGTGTGTCGCTGTTGTTCAAGTGATGGTCTCGTTTCCCAAGTGCATCCTCTGTTCCTTTAACCTTCCTGCCTCCTGTTTTTCTGCAGTAGTGATGTTTTGTCTTTCCTTTGTAGGTGAGCCCAGACAATTAACACCCTTTGAAGGAGCTGCTACAATGTCAGAGGTACCTAAGAATACCCCAATTCCCACCCTCCCACCAGATTACCTCCAGGGGCACCTTCATGCCATCCTTTCTTACCTGGACTCTCCCAAAGTTGCTTTAACGATTGGTTCCTTCAGCCACAGCCATTGGATCCCAACAAGGAAGGTCCCCCCTGAAAGTCTTTTGTTTAGTGGAAGGGCAGACAGGTGCATGGAGAGGCAAGAGAGTTTTGTTTAGAAAGAAAAGTCTGCAACTATCCCCTGGAACTCTGAGCTAATTTACAGGAATCTTCTAAAACCTCACAGCTTCTTTGGTATAAAAATCTAGTGAAATAGAATTGGAGCATCCCATGTGATGTTCTGCTGCTGGGTTCTCTGGCATCCCAGCATCAGCATAGCAGATAGTTTCCGTGTTCCAAGCAAGTAGAAAGAACCTGGCAATATCTTTGATCTTTCTAGGGCTGTCTGAAGCATGGGGAATCTGACTTAAGTAAAGCCTTTTCAGTTTTTAAAAAACAGTACTCTGTTCTTATTTACAAAAGAAATTATGCAAAGTTCAAACTTTATAAGATTCTCAAAAAGAAGAGGTGCAGAGGCCAACACAGAGGTCAGAGGTCAGAGTAAATGTTGAGAGCCCTGCACTCTCCATAGGGGAGTATGAGCTACTGGCTTGCACATCTCTCTTTGACATGAGTTAGTTATGTCCTCGCCACACATCAGCATCCGGGGAATTATCATCACAGTATTGGTATCTGAATGCATTTGATTTTAAGCCATGTTATTTTAAAAGGGAAGCATCTTGTATTTATCACATATAGAACACTAGCATCCATTGCCATGAACAGACAATAAACATTATGGGAAACATATTGGCCTCAAAGACAAAACTCTAGTGGAGGTCTGGCCTGCTCTCTTGTTTCTCAAAAAGACCTTAGTCTAGTTAAAGATACTGGTATACAATAGAGAGTTTGTCCTTGGAATAATCCAGTGAAGGGGAAAGCAGATGAAAAAAAAAAACCTCCCTTTTTTAAGTTGGTGTTAGATCGTGCCCTCTATCCATATGCTACCTCCATGACATACAATTTGCATGCACTAGTGGCATACAGCCCTACTTCAAGAAGTACTTACCTGAGAAGTTCTTTTCAGGTCAAGTTCTGCAATCTTTTCCTTCCTTCTAGCTCAATTTCCCCTCTCCCCTCCCTTCACTTCCCCTTCATCTAACTCTAACCTAAAAGTCTTTCTTGATCCTTAGTCTATTTCTTACTCATCCTTCTTTTTGAAGATGGCTTCATCCAAGTAGACATGGCTCCTTGGTCTGCAATTGTAATTTTGACTTCCAAGACACAGTCTGGCCACTAGCATGTAGCATACACTTCCCAAGTAATGCGGTCATAGACAGCTCGCACAGTGCTTGCCTCGTTGCTTCCTGTTTGACTTTGGGAGATGAACTGTGGAGTGACAATCAGTAGAGAATATCTGTTTATTCTTTGCCTTCCTCTTGGGAAGGTAGATAAACCTTACAATATTGAAAGAGAACATGACCTATACAATAATTGAAGAGAAAGAGTAAGATTATAAAACTGTTTTCTTCTCCTTCTATGTGATCCCCAATTTCTAACTCTATGGGACCAGATCCTGGCTTCCCTCACCTTCCTGGAGTCTCAGCCTCCATCCGCCTTGGGCTCTGCCTGGAATTCCCATCTAACCTCCCCCAGATTTTTTTTTTGTGTGTGTGTAAATGGAGCATATTTTATGTGCAAATATTTTAGTAACCGTATGTTCTGCAAGTAAACCTGTGTTAACACTTGTCACACTGCAGAGTTTATGATACAATAACACTTCCTACAATGAAGAAAAAAAACATTTGTTTGTTTTCTAAGAATGTTTATTTGTAAACATATGTATTCACTATATTAATATGAATTTCTTACCTGGCAATAAACTGATTATATGTGATGCTCAGGGTGTCTTCTCATGCTTCTGGGGGCCCTGAGGCTGGTGTGAGCTTCCTGTGGGAACGTAATGTAGCTGCTCAGCACTGTTCTTCCAGGCTCACAGAACCAATCCTCTCAGGGAACGGAAGCTCCTAGTTGTCGGCAACTTATACAAGATTTCCAGACCTATCGTTCAGTCTTTTTGGTAAGTATGCACATGTCAGAATTAACTGGGTCCTTATATTTCTGGGTCTCTTTATCATCACTACGTCCATATCAATAAGAACCTGGCTGAACCTCAGACAGTTACTTCTGCTAATAACCAGGTGGCCGTGGGCATGACTACTGACAAGATGGGAGAAGGCTCTTTCCCTCTTTATATAACTGTATTTCCTAGCTGGCCTCCATCATTTCTCCAGCATCAGACAGAAACTTGTTAAAAAATGGCACTTCCTGAAAGAGGCTGAAAGTCTGAAACACCAAGGGAAAGAAATTCACTTCAGATGTGAACCAGGGGTGGAGGGGGATGAGGGGTGGCTAGATGGCTCAGTAGGTAAAGGAGCCAAACTTGTAAACCCACCTTTAATGAACCCGCAAGGTAGAAGGAGATGACTGACTCTTGCAGGCTGTTTGCTGATGTCCACAAACACTCTATGGTTTGTATGCAACTCTCCAAATAAATCCGTGTTTTCACATTCACTTACAGCTGGAAAATATTCCATCCATTTTATGTCACACATTTTTATTATCAATTTACCTTTTAATGAGTACTTAGGCTGGCTCCATTTCCTTGCTCTCATGAATATAAACACTGTAAGGAGGTGCATTTTAAAACCAGCATTCAGGGGGTAGACAGGGCAGACTTCTGTGAGCTTGAGGCCAGTCGGGTCTATATAGCGAGTTCTCAATGAGACAAGACTTGAGAGTGAGCTTCTGTTTCAAAAGGAAGGAAAGTGTTAAGAACATACTCTCAAATTAAACTATCCACTGTCATGAATGGATCCCAGCGACTTCAATGAGGAAACAGTCCTAGGTTCGCAAGTGTGAACATTTTCAGTGTGAGGGAAAGGTGCTGAAAGCCCAGAGGTGCACCAATTGGCTACCAGAAGTCAGCTACTGGGCACTAGCTCCAACATATGCAAAGATGTCAGAGCTGGGGCAGGAAAGCACAGTAGCTGCTCACATCCAGAGAAAAGAGTGCTCTTTTGGCACTTGAGCATGTACAAAGGTCAAACCACCAACCAGGACATATTGGAGCCCTACCAGTGGAGTACAGAGAAGTATGCCTTTGTGGGGAGAGACAGACGTCTGTGCTAATTAAGCCACCTGAGCTAATAAGTCACAACTCATGAACAACAAACAAGCAAGATATCTCTGCAGAGACAGATACGACTAAACACAGTGTCTTGGCACATTTAATCCTCACAAGTATTTGCTTCAGAGCTTCAGTATAGAGATGTATCTAAAACTGAAGTCATTCAAATCACTTTATCTAGTAAGTGGTGGAATGGGGATTTGAACTTGAAACTCCATCTTCACCTGCTGCAGAGCAGTAGTTCTCACTTGCAGGAGTGTGTGGGTCAGTGAAGGAGCTGGAGAAACAAGCTGATCCCTAAGTTCTCTTGCAGAGCGTGGATGAAGCCTGTGTGAATTCGGGCAGCCAGTGCTTAGAACAAGCTTCCTACCATCTCAAGGCAGCTGCTGACTGGTGGAGCTTATGACTCTTTCTAAGATTTCAGGATTTAGTGAAAACAGAATGGAGCTATCTATGTATGTCTATTCAGAGAGAGAGAACCTTTGTAGGTGCCTCCTTTGGCTTTATGTCCAGTACTGGGAGGTTCCATTATCCTGCAATCACTAGACTTGGTGAGCAATGCTATTGGCTCCAACCCTCTTTCACTGTGTTCCCAGGTCCAGGAAGTAGCTTTCTTTGAGATTCTGATAGGAAGTCTGTGTTAATCTTCAGTCCTGCTCTCTTACCAGAAGGAGCCTCCTGTCCACATCATGGATGTGCTCACAGGCTGAAGCCCTATCTCTCTGATTGTGTCTGTGCAACACCAGCATGCTGCTGTGTGGCCAAGTAACCCACAGAGCTCTGAGTGCTATTTGGTACTTAGTAGCAGTGCAAAGACCTTCCCTCCTTCCCACCCTTCCCTCCTCTACCTTCTTTCTTCAGTCTCTGGCTTTAACCCCAGAATCTGCCTACATTGTTTTCCCAGCACTAGAATTTCAGGTGTGTACCATCATTTCTAGTTGCATACCTAACTTTTGGGTTGTCTTGCAAAGCTTGTAAATTCCTTGCTCAGAATGGTGTTTTGCAACACATAAGACCCTTAGAATTCAAAAACTTATTATCTTACAATACAGGTATGGAAATATAAAAACTGCACCTGTTGTGATGTAGAAATATATGCACTTTTAGAAAATTTGCTAAAATAGAAAGGCCTTGTGGCTAGTTCCTAAGTTAAGACAGCACAATCTTTTTTTTTCCAATGTTTATTTCATGTGTATGGATCTGCACATATGTCAATGCACCATGTGTGTGCTTAGTACCCACAAAGGCCAGAAGAGGGTGTCAGATCCCTTGAAACTGGAGTTACCAATGTATGTTAGCTACCCTGTCGGTGCTGGGACTGAATCCAAATCCTAAGCAGGAACATGAAGAGCTCTTAAACACTGAGCCATATCTCCAAGCCCTGTGCACACAAGCTTTCTGTTCCTCAGTGACACACCCCACTGATGCCAGTGGCTTTATGTTTCGCTGCTTCATTTATCATTTGAGAAACATACTAAACTTTAATGACATCCGTATAAAAGCAAAGTTCATCTAAGTTCATAAGGCCACTGAGCTTTAGCTACTGATTTCTGCAAGGACCCATGGTGAGAGTCAAGTGCCCTTGGACTGGCAGATTTAGGAGACACAGAGCTATCCCCAACTCCACGCTTCCATAGTCTTACCTTTAGAATAAGGATAGCAATATAGCTGTTGTGGAAGAGAAAAATAATGATGATATGAGCTCGGAGCTTGATACCTGACAAGTAGCATATGTGTTTATGTTACCCTACGAAGTGTTTTATTATCTTCCACTCATAGAAGAAACACAAAGGACCAGAAATGTTAAATTTGCTCAAGTAATATCACATCAGGGGCTATTTGACACCTGGTTCTTTATGGTTCAACCTCAATCCCTTGACCATATACTAAGCTGGATATATATTAATTATTATATATTGTTATTAATTATATATTATACATAGTTATATAACATATAACTATATATTATATCACACATAATGATATAAAATTATATATATTACACATATATAATTAAATAAAATGTTGTCATTACTCCCCACAATGAAGTTAGCTAGATTCTAGAGGAGACAACAAAATATATTCCTAGTTCATCACCCCTTCTGAGAAGATAGATTTAGGTGTCAGAGCCTTGTAGTTGTTACCTTCTTGTTTAAAAGAATATTGACTAAGTTCTGTCTAATCTAGAGCTTAGAAGGCCTCAATTACAAAGATCTCATTGTCTCCAAAATGTAAACACTCTGTTTGTAAAACCCAGTCATATTAGTAATACTTCAGGCAAAACTGTAGCTTTCATTATAGATCCACCTCAGTCTAGATAGCCATAATCTTAATGTTAAAAATAATAACAATGCTTATGACCAATTGAATATTTATTATATAACTGGATCTGTATTAGCCACTATTCACACATTGCTTCATTTCTACATCTTGATAGAACTCCAAACAAAAGTTTTACACCCATGTTCAAGATGGAGGAAATTAAGGCTCAATGAAGTCATATGATTCATTCATGACCACACATCTACCGAATATCAATCAGGTTTGGAAGTCAACACTGGTCTAAGTCTGATTCCAAAACAATTCTATTGCCACAGCCAATTAACTCTAGCATGATTCTTACCCATGCTTGCTTCCTCTTCTGTACAACTATAAGTGGGTCAAAACAGTTCCAAGAAAATAAAGTTCAGAGAAGAGGATAATCCTCTACACAGATTGGTGTCTCTTCTTCCCTTGTTACTGATAGGGAGGCACTGAGTGATCACTGACAATGTCTCTGTTCATGTCCATTCTTCACATTTCACAGATGACCAACAAAAAGGACTCAGTGTTTACAATTTCCGAGGGTCTGAGTAGGGAAGGAAATCAAGACAAGAGGAGGATTCTGGGACAAATAGACAGAGAACTAAGAATCCTAAGTTTCTTTCAGATTCAGACTCAAGCTCTCGATCAAATACCATGCTAGGTCATTAAGAAAATTATATTACCCAGGGACACCCAAAGAGAGACACTCAACTGCCTGTCCTGGTAAGATGCGCAAGCACATGCTGTGGATAACACTGATGAACAAATGTGTTCTGGAGAGTTGGGAAATGGAGTGCAGAGTGACGAGACAGAGAAGAAAGCAAAGCGAAGGGATTCATACACTATGAGGAAAGGTTGGACTGGAGACTCACCAGCAGTGAGCATAGGCAGATAGATATGAGGCAGCCATGCAGTGGTCATGCTGCAGTTGGGCTCTGTGTCAATGTCTGTGGCCTGAGTTGCCAGCAAAGGCCATGCAGATGTCGCTGGTCTAGCCTGCACTCTGAGGCAGTAAGCTGAAGCTGGTCCCGCTTCTCACCCACCGTCGCACTCTGGAGAGCTATCTCTGCCCCTCACCTGTGCAGCACAGTAGAGTTGATCCTGATGGTGTGGGTGGGAGATGAGGAAGGGTGGGTGGAGGGGCAGGTAAGCTGGCTTTGAGAGCATGAGCATGAGCCACCCCTGGTCTGCTCTGGGTGGCTTGAGAGATGCCCCACCTGAATGCCTATGGTAGGTGGAAGAGCTGGCCCTGAGGTCATGAGAGTGGGAGAGCAGGAAAATGGGCCCTGTACCTTGCCTGGGCAGCACAGTGGAGCTGACCCTGGTGGCAAGGCATGGGTTAGCTAGCCCCAGTATGTGGAAAGCATAAGAGCTGTTAGGTGGGACAGTGCGGATACCTCCTCCTGGTAGTGTGGGGGTCAGGAGAACTGGTCAGCTGACTAATTCAGCTACCTCCCAGGCCCAGGTCCATGGCTTTGAGTTGGCCTACCTCAACATCTACACTGTCTATGAATTGCTGGAGTTCATGAAAGATATAAAGCTGCCGGACCTCCATGACCCAGGGCAACAACAGGATATCTGAGAGGAGTCCCAGTGAACTTCCCATACTGATTGTGTAGCAGAAGCCAGATGCCTAGAACCAGACCACTTACTCATTGCAATAAACATTTGCAAGTACTGATGGGTGGGCAAAAGGGTGTACTGTGGGACACACTGTGACATGCTGCGGTTTCCATGACAAGGCGTTTTGGGGGTTTTGTTTTGTTTATATTCTTTCTTTCTTTCTTCCTTTCGAAGGGGAGGCTGCAAGGGTGGAGGGAAGATACTAAGGGATCTAGAAACGAGGATTGTGGTACATGATGAAATTCAAAAAGAATCAATAAAAGTTATATATACACATACACATATGTGTACATGTACACATACATCTCTGGAATGGGACTAGAAAGATGATGGAGTAGGCCACAAAAGATGCTGTTATCCAAAGAGAACTGTTCTTCAGCTTTCTGTGAAGGATGAAAATATGCATTCATCAGACATTTTGTTTTTGCAACAAAGTTTCTGATAATGACTTTAGTGAAGAAAAAAAGAAAAAATATTTTTGTTTAGGGTTCCAGAGATTTTAGTTTATCATGTCAGGGAAGGTGGAGTGGGGAATTGGAACCACCCAGTGTGTATGCCTTGCTAACCTCATAGGTGCATCTTAATCTAATCAAGTTGGTCTGCAAGACTAATGAACACTGAGGAGAAACCTTGGTGCCTCAGAAATTATTTAAGCCCCAATCATCAGAAAAGGAAAACACCAAAGGGTTGTTATGACAATGAAGTAAGAGACTCTACACACACATGCCAGCTTAGAGAGCACGACATTCAATACTTTAAAATTTCATCCAGAGGGAATTGTTCCCAGGCCATAGGTTTAAGAAAGTACCATTTTGATTGACTTTGAGTGAGACATGAGTGAACTTGGTGTGGTGTTTTTTTCCTCTATTTTTTTTGCTAGCAATATCATGAGAAGGACCAGGATATTATCTCTCTCTCTCTCTCTCTCTTTCTCTCTTTCTCTTCCTCCTTCCTTCCCTATCCCTCTCCCTCTTTCCCTCTCTGTAACCTATAATTTAATACAATTTTTTAAGAAAACAGAAAGAAAATCAATTATTTGTTAGTAAATGTGGCTTGTTTGGTAGAAAGGATTTTCTTTTAATCTAGAAGTCTATAGAGCATAAAATAATAATTAATGAGGTACATGGTGGTAATAAAATTCTGAGAACTCCTGGATTTAGGTGATGTATTAATTTGCATAATTATTGTTTTGCATATCATATAATTCTCCCCATACTTGTCAATTAAAAAATAATGTATTTACATCTCCCTGCCATATCTCCTCTCACCTTTGTGTTATTTATTTATTTATTTATTTATTTATTTATTTATTTATTGCTCCTTTGTCTTTGTCCCATGGAATCTGTCTACATAGGTGTGAATCTATCCATTGGAGCATGAATAACTAAGCAGTGGCTACAATTGCAAAGGTAACAACCTCTTCTCTGTCAGGAGCCCTCTATTCCTGGGCAGGGCTGGGTTCTGTGTGAGTCCCTCTTCTATCTGTCATAAAATGTTTGAGGATTCAGTCCTATGCAAACCATGTAAGCTCACGGTGCCATGGTCATGTCATACCCATGTGACAGAGCTTCATGGCCCTCCTCTCTAGTGTCAAGCTCTTCCATTCTTTCTGATGCCTTTTTGGTGGTGTCCATTGAGCCCTGCAGAGGGTGATATAGTGTCCTACTTACTGCTGAGCATACAGCTATAACTTATTCTCAGTACCTCAGCATCTATAATTTTCTGTGTTGACTACCATTCACTAAAAAGAAAAGCTTCTTTGATTTTGGCTGCAGACAGCACTAGTTTTTGGGTCTAAACAAAATTAGTAGGAGTCAGTTTGACAACATGTCTACTCACTACTGAAAAAGAACTAGAATCATCCCTCATGCCTGTGATATCCCCAGCTCTGAGCCTTTGACCAGGTCTACAGGATTGAACATGAGCTCCCTCTTGGGGAATAAGCTTCAGATCCAATCAGGAATTAGCTGGTTACTCTCACAACAGTTTTGCCCCTATTGTACTAGCGGGCACACTTTGCCTAGCAAGTTGGTATTATAGCATTGAAGGTTCAGAACTGAGAAAAACCACTGATAATTTTTTCCCTGGCTGCCTACAAAGCAACTTCCCTCATGATGAAAGCTAGCCAGCCAGCATGGAGGATGCTTCCAGCTCATTCACAGTGTAGCTTCTCTCTGTTTGGCAACCAAGAAATGGTGTCTTTAGCAATAAGTTCTTACCATCCTGTCCTGGTAGGCAACCAAGGCCAATACAAGGACCTCAACATAAGAGCTTATTCTGAAACTCTGGAGGAAAACATAGGAAGTACAGTTCAACTCAGGCATAAGTGAACATTTCCTGGATATGACTCTGGTAGAACAGAAAATAAGAACAACAACTGAAAATGGCATCTGATAAAAGTAAAGTGTGTCTACACAGCAAAAGAAACTGTCAATCAAATGAAGCATCAGCCACAGAAAGAGAAAATCTTTGTCATCTCTACCTCTGTCAAAGGATTAGTTTCTAGAACATACAGACTTAAAACAAACAAACAGATCAGGAAAACAAGATACCAATTAAAAATATGCTAGAGAACTGAAGAAAGCCTTTAAGGAAACAAATAAAAAATCTGCAGTAGACATTTCAGAAATGGTTCAATATCCTTCACCATCAGAAAAATAAGATTCTACCTCACTCAAGTCAAAATGGCTTCCATCAAGACTACAAATGTCAACAAATGATGGGGTGGATGTAGGGAAACAGGAACTCTCTTGTTCGGGGGAGTGGGGGTTAATGTAGCCTCCATGGAAATCAGTCTGAAAGCTTCTCAAAGAACAAACAGCAGAGCTGCTATATGACCCAATTACACTACTCTTGGGTATATACCCAAGGGTTTCATATCCTGCCACAGAGATAATTGCATAGCCACACTCATTGCTGCTCTATTCACAGTAGCTAAAAGAAATGGAAGCAGCCTAGATGTCAATCTAATAGTGAGCAAGTAGTGAAAAGGAGGCATATAAACACAGTAAAATTCTATTCAGCACCAAGGAAAACTGAAAATTATGAAACTTGCAGGAAGATGGATAGAACTAGAAATATTAAATGAACTAAGTAACCTAAGCCCAGCGAGTGGAGCACCACATGCTTTTTCTCGTATGTAGACAATGGTTTCAAATTCTTAGTTTGTTTGATTAGCTTGGAATATTTGTAGAGACTTGAAAGTGAGAAGAGGGTCCATGGGCTGAAGTGGCAGACCACATGTGATGGAAAAATAGGGAGAGAAAACTGAGGGCAACAAGATTTTAAAAGATGGATGTGTGGGAGAAAAGGAGGCCTGGGGGAATCATTCAAATTAAGAATGTATGGTGAGTTAGGAGAAAACCTACTACTTTATAGGCTAATTTAAAATCATAATTTAAAAGGAGTTTGAGCAGAGAGGCACCATGTGTGGGTGGATAGAGCCAAACTCAGGAGCCATGGGTTGATTTAATTAAACAGCCAAAAGTACTTTTAATGCCCTAAACATTCTTAATATAATCTTAGTGGGTATACTTATTTTATTATTAAAATGGAAATCTTGAGATAAAAAACCTGAAGTGTAAAAAACAAAAGGGAGAAGAAAATGTTTTGTGTTAAGGTGTGGGATATTTCCCTAGGACCTGCTAGCTAGGAAGGTTCCAGAAGCTCACAAAACCATACTTTTGTAGAAACAACACATATTTTATAGTGTCTGGGGTCAGAAGTCTGAATCAAAGTCTTTAATGAAGTCCTAAATCAATGTGAGCAGAGGCTGGTTTTACCTGGGGCCTCAGCAGGGGAAAGTATGCTCTAAACCCTCAGAGTTGGTGCTACATTTCAGTTCTTGAGGGATCTTAGGCTGAAGGATAAAAGATTACACAAGGCTCTAAAGACCAGAGACTGCCTGCCACAGATGTTATCTAAGACCCGTTCTTTACTGAAGAGTGACCAGCTGGAGATGGCTAGAACAGCAGCAAGCCAGATAACCTTGGAGCAGACTTTATTCTTTCATTTGCTCAGTCCTTCATATCCCTCAGGTTCTCTGTCATTGGCCGATAATAGAACTATGCTTCCTGTCTCTTCTCCCAATTCATGAGAATGGAGGCTATTTGTCTGCTTTTGGACACTTTGAGATGTAGAATATTTAAAACTTCCAGAATGTCCATTCAATGTTCTTTTCAGACGGCTGGTTTAATGCAAATACCCAGGCCATCTAGGTAAGCACATGTAAAGCTAACAGGGTTTCCGTCAAGCAGTCTGAATGACTGTTGATATGCAACTTCCATTGCTGTGGTTCCTACCTCCCCCTGAGCTTGTGTGCAACATGCTTGTCTACTGTGTTACGACCTAAGATTTTAGGGACAGTTAGAGTAGCCAGAATTCTCTTAGAAAAGACAAAGTTGTACCTGGCACATAAATGTCATTCAGTAAAGAGTCTACTACCTCCATAAACATCACCATTGTCCTAGCTAAGTGTTTCATACATGCTAAGAACTTTAATGCATTATCTTTAACCCTCCCAGCAGCTCTGATGACAATAATAGCTTTATTTTATGGATAAGGGAACGAAGAGGTTAAATGACTTAGTCAAGGTCACAGGGTAAGTCCTAGAGCGATCATTTGACTTTGGAATTGGCTGATTCTGCCACTTACAGGTACTCCACTTAACCCTCACAGTAATGCTGGCTAAACGTGGATCCAGTCACTGTGGGGAAAAAAAAAGTAGGGGAAGAATGTCTTCATCTTCAAGCCTGGCACCTCGCTTATTTTCCTGTCAGATTCCAAATTCTTACTCACACTGTGTTGTACAGTTCAAAGAAAGTGTTTCACATCAAGAAATGTCATGGTTGCTGAAATAATTTTGTCACATCCTCTTGAAGTTTTCCTCTTTGCCAGTTCAGAGGTTTCACTTAGATTCAAATTGTATAATGCCTCTTTGAAAAGCATTAGAAAAAGGGCACCTCAGTTTTTCAAAAGTCCCAACATATAAACAGAGCATTCATTGTCTCCATCTTAAAAGATAAAAATTGGGAAGACTCTGAAGATGCAATTTAGGATGTGCAGGTGTCTTACTTTCTGGTAATTTAAAGCTGTTTCTGAGGCTGTTATTTTGTTTTTGTGGTTTGAAGACCCTTTATCAAAGGCAGTTGAACTGAATGTACAGTAATTCTGTAAGCTAGGTGTCTACAGAATTCTCCGTTTCAGCACACCAAAAATCAACCTTCCATAGGTTGTGTTGGGAAAGCCTTTATCCTCACTCTCATTGCTTGGCATAGGCTTCAGATTTAGAAGAAAAGGGTGCTCTTTGAGGAGGAGCCATTGAAAGTTCTTTGACTTTTATTGAATGTAGAGAAAATGTTTCTGCTCAGATCTCCTTGTTTAGTTATTTATTCCACAAACAGGGTCTATGTAAGATTTCCCAGGGAGTGTACAGGACAGGGATCCCTCAGCTACCTTCTTTTTCTCTCCTAAAAATAGGGAAATGGACATTGAGTAACATATTTCATCATGGGAATAGGAAACAGGAAGATAGATAACCATGGATTGAAGTCCCTCCTTAAATTTCTAGGTATGTAAACTGAGGAAAGCTACTGAGCTTTGTAGTGCCTGTGTTCTCATCTGGAGGACAAATACAGTCACACCCATCTTGTGTTCTTTGAAGACTAGAAAGAAGACATAGAACGACATCCACTCAGAGAGTGTTCAACAATTCAGGGCTGTTATTAACATGAAGCATTTGTATACCATTGATTTGGACCCACTGATAGACAAGCTAATGGGGTAGGTTGGATTTTGCACTTTCTTTGTGTCAAGATCATCAGAAAGTTGCATAGACAAGAATGTAAATTCAAGGAAGGAAGCTCTTGGGAGGAAAATGATGGGAATGGCAGCAGCTCACTAGGAGAGGGGGAAATGCAGTGGGTCAGATCTCAGGCAACACCTCACAGTGGTTAGTGGAAGGCCATTACTCCTCCCATTTGGCATCCAGGGTCATGGGCTCTCATCCTTCAGCATTTGCCATCCACTAGTCAAAGAGATGGGAAAGCTAAAGGTCTATGAAGAGCCTCAGCTCTTGAATTGACCACAATTCAGTCCCTTTAAGGCATAAAAAACATCAGGAATAGCTTTGCATGAAATAGGAAAATACGAGGACAACTAGGTGAAGCATGGGCTAGATATCTGAAGAACATTAATCTTGACTCAGTCTCAGAAGGATAAGTTTTCATGGCTCAGAAATTCAAGAAATTTGGAGAATTTCTTCCTGTTTAGGAAGAAGCACTTAGGGCACAGTTTTAGGGGGTCTGAATGATTTAAGGTGCAATCTCAGCCCACTTACAGATTTTGTTTGTCAGTGTTAGGGATCAAACCCTGAGCCTCATGCATGCTACATGAGTGCTTTAGGGATTACATCCACAGTTCATAGTTTACATCCACAGTTCATAGTTTAGAACCTCTACATCTTGGTTTCCAGGGGGAGTAACTGAAAACCACAGTTTGGTAGAGCATAGATACTGGAGCTTTATTTGGCTTATGATTCTGGAGTTGGAAATTTCATAGTAATGGTTTCTATGCTGAATCATAATGTGGCTGAAGGACATGCAAGCATTTGGGGACAGACAAAAGAATCAGAAACATGGCCTGTTATCAGCAAACCAGTCCCATGATAATTCCCATTTGCCCCTTTCCTTAGAGCCCTCTGAATTTGAGTACCACATAAGGATCCCATCACTTATGATCACAATGGAAACCTAATTCTAAGTCCCACTTTTAGAGGGGTCACTTAAACAATAGCACTGTACCACTTTGGGTAATTTATTTAGATCTGACTTTTCTTGTATATGAAAAAAAATACACTATTTAGAAGTTTGTCATAGGTGGGGATGTCTCCATGTTTATTGATTTACTTGTTAAGCAGGTACAGAGAATTTGCTCTATGTCAGACTCAGGACCCGTTTTGATGGACTGTAGTGAGTCAGACACACACTTTTGTGGAAAGCCGTGCAGCGAGCAATCGCTGTGGAGAGCCATGCACGTGCCGCAAGCAATCACCATTATAAGATGGCGCTGGCCTCCGCTGTGACAAACTAGTAAACAAGCCTTGTGCGCAAGTGCGAGAGTGAACTCACTCCTAGTCACTGCCCATTCTCGGGGTGTGATAGTGGTGTGATGGGTGAGCAACGAATCAAGAGCTGTCACGCCACATCAGGTGCTAAAACATCATGACTGAGCACTATATAAGGGACTCCATTTTCTGGGGTCGGGATCTTCCTGAGAAGTAAGCAATAAAGCTTTGCCGCAGAAGATTCCGGTTGTCCTGAGTGTGTTCTTGCCGGCGGGGACAAAAGCTCAGGATACACTTTGCCTTCTAAGACCTTGGTAAGACACAGAGGAAGAGAAGGACAGACCATGTCCTTCCTTCACATTTGCTCACACTTTCCCATCCCTATGCCTTGGTTGTGTCTTCTTTCCTTCCTCCCACACTAATTCATTCCTACTTCATCTGTACTTTTCTGGTTTGTATCCTCCCATCCCCACCACATATATGGCTAGTTTTGTGTAAACAGAAGAACATCCAACCTCTGTCCTGTATAGTCCCTGCCTCTTCCTAAAGCTCCCTAAGCTCTCTTCTAAAAGTTACACAGACTGTGAGGTTCTGGGGGTGTTCAATTCAACTCATACCCTTATCTATGGAGATAACTAAAAATTATCCAGAAGGTGGTGAATGTGGAGTGCAGATAGCAATCTTGAGAGAGCAGCCCTGGGAAATGGCAAATCAAGTTTAGCAATGGGGAGTGGAGGATCTAGGCAACAAAGGTGTAGAGGTGAATTGCCTGCTATTTTGCAGATAAGTGGAGTTCTAAGAGCATCCAGCTAAAGCCAGATATTCTTTGGGTGGGGCCAGCTTCATGAACCTAGACCTTGTTCCCCTTGAGTATATACTTTAGAGGTGATTCTCGTTGATAGTTTAGGACAAATCTGGTCTTCTTCCCCAGTGACCCAGTCCCTATGCATTTCTTACTCCTTCTTCCATCTCCTCTTACTCTAGTTATGACCCCTATTAAATGGGATGCAACTTTATATTTTTCACCCAAGATTGTTGGGTCATGGTTAGAATTGGGTTGGGGAAAAACCTAAATCAAGAAAGCTGGAATCAGACTACTTTGGCTAGAATTATTGAACCATTATTGGGAAGTCGAAGATAATTCCTGCAAGTGGAGATGCGAATTCTGCCAACTTGCATAAAGTGACATGTCTTAGACTTGAATAATACTATCTGGGAATACCTAGCATTTGAAGAATCCAGTATAAGTTGTTAGAGACAGCTGTTGAGAGACACTTGTAGAGACTTGAGCTTGGCTCTGCCTTTAGCACTTTGCCAACTCCTCACTAGTCTGTAAGGGCACATGAGCTGCTCTGTTAGGGCACATGAACACTGCTCTTTTCAGCACAGTGAGCCTCTTCAACCATGCCCTGCATCTTAGCAGGACTTCTTTGAGTAACAGATGAGGTGGATGATCGGGAAACCCTAAGAGATTTTAGAAGAAGCAAACATAATTTTCCTTGTGTATTATAGTCTAATTTTTCTTGGAGAGACATGGACTACTATGTTTTCACTCCAGATAGGACACCAATGGCAGACAATGGAATGAAACTCTCAGTCAGTAGGGTGTTGAGATTCTATGTGTAGCAGCGTGGGTGAAGGGCTATGTACAGGAGGAGCATGTTGATTCTCAGTCAGCTATATCATCAAAACAACAAACAACCCCCCAAACAAAACAAATTCCATCAGAAGGGGGGTGAGTTACAAAGCCTCCCCCCCTCCCCCGTGCAACTTGTAGTTAGCTTCTGAGAAAAGTTTCCTCTGCTCAGTCATTGAATATTATGCATATAATCTCAGAAAGGGAACCTATGCTCTTGAAATTCCGTGAGTTTTCTGGGCCTTCTAAGTCTCACAAGCTTAAGACTTACAAATTTTCTGCTTTCTTGAATGCTTTCTATTTAGAGGGAAAAGCTCAGAAATATTGCTTCACTTATTCCTGTCCTGATACATTTGTCCCCTCTTTTATGATGTGTTTTTGAACTTTGGAGAGGAAATACAGAAGAATTTGTTTTCCTTCATGGCTGAGTTGCTAAGCTACAGTGACAGGCATTTATTCATAGCTTGAACAGTTATGAGCCTTCAAAGACACCATTGCCCATTACAAATATGAATTCTTTCTCTGTGATGAAGGTTGACAGTATAATATTTTGAGAAGAATCACAAGTATCTAGAAGCCAATTCAATAGATACCACTCTTTAAGAAAACAATAGCAGTAGCCTTCTCACTGGTACCCATAACCTCACCAACCACAGGTACTGGATTACAGTACCAAACATAGATTTCCTCCTATGAAGCAGGTCATAAATGCAATTGGAAAGCAGTTGGTAACACCTATGAGTCATGTCTCAATTGAACCAGTGAGAACATCTTATTTGGCATATGGTACTCAACATCTGCAGCAGAATATGACTATTGATGACATTTTCACCAACGACCTCTACAGTACCTTCCTGAACCATGAAAGTTAGCCAGTAGGGCAATAGCCTCTAGCTCAGTTCCAGTTTGATTTCTTCTTATCTTGTAGCCAAATAGTTTAGTCTCCTTAACATCTAGTTCTGACATGCAGACAATAACAGTAAAAATAGTCTTTACTGTTTATGGGGCTTCAAGAACTTCCATGGCCAACCCCTCATAGGCTGGTACTGGATCGTGGAAGTGCTTTTCCCACACATGCCATGTAAGGTATCTTTATTCATACTCTATACATGTTGTTTGTATCATTCTTCCAGATGCTTCTCCTGGCTCATGAAATGCCCAAGGGGCTCCAAACTTACAAGACACTAAATAAACAAACCTTTTCACAGAATCTCTGAAGGTTAACTGATATCTATTTCAAGCAAGTGCCAATTGGTCTTTAGCAGCTAAGGGAGTACTTTAAAATGTTAGAAATGTTCAATAGAGCATGAGAAGAGCTCCTTATTCATATCAATTATCGATTGCTCCACTGAAATAGGAGCATTGCCTAGAAGGGTGAGAATAAGAGACGCTCCCTTCCTCCACAGTCTGGATCTTTCCCATGAGCCATCCACACTCCCCATCTTAGCACTGGTACTCACTTCCCTGCCCTGGTGAGCACTTCCAGACTGGCTTGAGGTACTTGGCCTGACCAAAGCCTACAGGGTAGCAAGGCTATCTTTCTACATGCCGTGTCTACTACTAGAGATGGGTCCCCAGTTTTCATGGATTCTGAGGTAGTCCATTATTTCTCCAATGGCTGTTCATGGCTACTTAAAGGGCCCCAAGCTGGCTGAACAATCTCTTTCTCATAAACTTTCTTGCAGGGGAGAGTACGTACAGCATGCTTTGGGAGGCTAATTTCCCTCTTCTTTGACAATATTAATATTTCGTTTTGCCTATGCTGTGGTCATTCACTATTTTTTTCAGCCTTTTGATGAATTGTTGTACACACTCCATGGCCTCCCAGAGGTTGTTGATCACAGTACTTGACTTTCTGCCAACTTCTCTTTCTGTAGGAAGTTCTGTTCAACACAAATCATGACACATTTGCTTATGAGTGATCAGTTTTATTTGATTTCCTATTCCTTTCATTCTTTTAAATGCTTTAAGACCTTACAGACCTAATTTATATGCTGTCTAATATCAAATCCCACTATGGTGCTTAGCAAAGTGGCTAGAGTCCTATGTACCAGCCCTGAGGTCCTGGCTGAATGAACCATATTTAATTCCCCTGTGAACAAAACCCTATTAGAGCCAAAGAACTCGACATCACACATGGCTTTCCGTATATCCCGTTCATTCAATGACTCCTGATTTTCTGTTGGTTTTAGTTTCTGTATTTATGGAGACCTCAATCAGCAATAACTTAATGTCCTATAAGAGCCAGTCCAGCAGGAGATTGGTTTCCTTCACATTGTCTTAAACTATACAACCCATGTCTCAAGGAGGGATGGGTGGTTTTAGTACTCCAGTTTCTCGGCTTCTAGGGTACTTATACCAATCACATCTGCATTGTCTGTATTTCCCACAGCCTTCCAAGCCAGGTTGTGCTGTACTATTTCATTCTTCATTTAAAAGTTTTTCTCTGTTTAAGCAGTTCAGAGGCAGAGCATTCCCTATCAGAGATTTTTCTCTCACTTTATCTTTTACTAGTCAGGTGTGAGAGGTGTGCTTTGCTATTTCCATCCTACTTGCTGTGTGCCACTGCCTAGCCCCTCCTCCCCTATATTCCAGGTCTTTGGATCTCAGGAAGGGCTTTTTGCCACAGGTCTAACCTTTAGTTTCTGTCCTCATGTACCATGAGATTGAAGAAATGGCTGGACAACATCTTCCTCTCATCTTTTCCCCATACTTTTTCCTGCCAAATAAGAGACTATTGTGGAAGATATACATATTTATTTTATTATCATTGTCATTCCTCAACATGGTACAGAAGTACTTTCTTGGAAGATAGCTCAGTTTTCGTTCTTATCCCCCACAGCAAGAGCCATATAACTTCCAGCACAGCCTGCCTAGGATCTCATCTCACATATGCTATATTCTCAGGGCTCACTGTTATCAGAGTCATCCCCATACTCTGGTTCACCCCATTGATTAAGGAGGCACACAGAGGGTGATGGCTGGCATAGGATTCTTTCCAAAAACAGTTTACCCATAAACAACTCAACTTTGGTTACACGTTTTATAATACTCTATCACTAAATGAAGGGACTTCACCATTTCATTGAGTACGGAAAAAAGGTAGTTTGACTTCAGTGTTAACTGTCCTTTTGACAATATGTAGATCCATTTGGGAGCCAAGCCTCTGGGCATGCCTGATAATCTTGAGTAAACTAGGTGGTGTGGAAAGACCATCTTAAGTGTGGGCAAAACATTTTCTCGGCAGGAGATCCCCGACTCCGTGAGGTGGAGAAAGATCACCAGCAGGCACACATTTGTTGCTCTCTTCTTCACACTGATGTAATATGAAGAGCTATTTTAAGCCTTTGCTGGTGACTTGCCTACCATTGTAGGCCATAGTCTGGAACTGTGAGATAAATAAGCCCTTTCCTCCTTATGCTCAGAGGCAAAGAATTAACTAATACAGAATATTACAGTAAATAGCTCCTCACTCCATCTCTTCTGTCAGATCCCTCTTGAGCCCCACTTTGCTTCCTCTTGGCTACCTAATTTCCAGGTCTTGCTGTGGCTATGGAAACTATCATGCAGTACCTGTCCCATTTTTCTGACTCTTTGTCTTTCTGCCTCCAACATCTGAAGAGTATGTGAGGCGGAATGGGTTAACACTCATGGTTCCAATCTTAAGCAATGGAAGATGAGAACTTGTTGTCTATAACCAGACTTTCAGTCTGTTTTATTGGGTTCTTTTCCCTACTGCCCTACTTCACCCTTTTCCCTTCCAACCCTCCAACACCAAGTAGGAGAGAAAGAACAATAGAGGAGAAAGAGGAGTGGCAATCTCATTAGACTACTTCCTACTGATTATGGGTGTCCAGTTTTTTAAGACAAGTCCAGTCTCTATTAGGATATCTCCAACCAGCAACCATCATCAGAGAGAACAGCAGCTGTCACAGTATCTATGGGATGTGACATTTTTATACCCTCTGAAGAGTACCCCAGAATTGCAAATGTGAACTATCTTCAGCTGGCAAAGTCACACCCCCACCTGCCATAGCAAAGAGAAATCATAGCTGCTGTGGAGAACTGATGAAGCCCTGCATCCCACACCTGGGATTAAAACAAGAACATATTTCCATATTGTATCTGTATTTTAAAAGAAACCAAAATTCTCACTATAGTTGTCCATTTCTGATTAGGAGCTACCTTTAACGTGCTCTGTCCTCTGATGTCACCCACTCCTTTACTGTATTAATTTACTATTTGTGTCTAGTCATACTCTCCGTTTTCTCTCATTGGAGTGGAACTCCCTGAGAGTGCCAATCT
The DNA here is from genome assembly GCF_978045245.1 of Mus caroli. Lineage (NCBI taxonomy): Eukaryota > Metazoa > Chordata > Mammalia > Rodentia > Muridae > Mus > Mus caroli. Next base: position 9,067,172 of record NW_028227272.1, read on the forward strand.
TTGATTGTTGCCATAATAACCAACATCCACTATAGTGCCCATGACAGTGTAGGTGCTCAACAGTCTTTCTTGGCATTATGGAAGCATAAAAGAATGCCTGAAGGAAGTGTCATGGTTTTGATGATAAGGATGCTTTCCATCTACTATAACAGCCCCATAATTGCTTATGGGAAGAGATGTCCAAAGAAACAAGAAAGATGACTTCATTCACACCACAAAGATTTCTCAAGACCATTGAATATCCATTGATGACCCAACTCTGTGTATGACCTCATGATATTCTTTAAAGAGAGGCCACTAGCATTTCCAGTGAAGCCAACACCAAAGTGTGTGGTTCTGGCTCACACTGCTCAACCTGGAACAGGCTCTTCAAACTTCTCCTATTCTTTCCTGTCGTGTGGTAGGTCGTTTGAGTCACCTGAGGAGAGTGCTGCTCTGGAGAGAAGCTTCATAGACCTTTCTTGCTTGGGGCCTTTTTCGCTCAAGAATTTGTTGCCTGACCCTAGGGATATGGCTACATAAAATAAACATTTAAATTCAATATTTTATAAAAAATAAATCATACAAAGCTACTTAGAAGAAATTCTTTGATATACATGCAATCTTTTCACTTATTACAAACGAAAGCAAGTTTGCATATCAATGAGAGGGATGTGCTTGCTTGGTTTTATATAAAGAACTAAATCTTGGCTGAATATTTGGTACTATGGGATATAGATTTTTTTAAATGATTTTAATAGTTGACACATAGATTGGATTTGTAACTGCCAATGGTCTGGACATCATGACATAGTACATAGAAGTTGGAGTAGGGTTAAGCCCATTCTAGAAATTATTGCAAATTCTCTTCTAACCTCAAGCTAAGATTCATTTAGTGATTTAAAAAATGTAACCCAAGTGATCTACTTAAATAGAAATCTTTAAAATTAAATATTCTAACAAAATACGAATCAAAGATATACTAATTTGATACTTTCATGCTGATGAATGGTGGTAGAAAAAATTTAAAAGCTTTGTTTTCCATAATTAGAGCATTGTGTTTCTGTAAGAGCAGAAAACTCTGTACTTACCATAAAACCCCTGCAATTGATAGCATATAAAAGTCTCAAATGTAAGCAGATGTGTTAGGGTGGCATTCAGCAGCACAGAGTGTCAAGTGGAAGTTGTGTGTTCAGAACAAAACTTCAGTGGATGAACGCTGCCACAAACATTTTAGCATCATTAAGCACTCAATTTTGAATTAAGTTACCATTTTTGCCTTTTCAAAGATCCTTGTACTGTTATCACTTTTTCATGACCCCCCTCTCCCCATTCAGTTCCTTGACCCTATATGGTGTTGTGGCTACACCTTAGAGCAAGTACACCAATTACAATCTTTGTCCTGATCCTCTTTTCCAGCACTTTACACACACCACAGCCCATACTATGTCTGCTACTTCTTGAGCTTGGAGACAAACAATGAGGGGGGCATCATTTGACAAGACAACTCTGGAACACCCAGTAAGGTCAAAAGGGAACACAAACTCCCCATATAACATCACTTAGCAAGCACGAGAGGCCAAGTGAGACTGGGTGGAAATTTACCTTTCTTTACTTCACTTAAAAAATAATCCTCTCACTTCTTTTCTCCTGGGAGACTGAAAACTGTCTTCACATTTCTCATTATCAGGTCTTAATGAGAATTCTAATTAGGGCTACTGCACACTTGGGTGGTAGTTTTCTAAATGTAGCTCTGGAGTTTTATCCATCAGTCTTTAGCATCCTGGCCAAAGATGTCCACTATAATAATAAATGATAAAACTATTATGTATTGAAAGACTACTATGTGCCAGGCAATTTGCAAACATTAGCAATGGTCTCTCTCTCTCTCTCTCTCTCTCTCTCTCTCTCTCTCACACACACACACACACACACACACACACACACATACACACATACACACACACACACACACACACACACACACAGAATATCATATGAGATGGCAACTATTAATCCTAACTTTAGAAAGAAAATGAGCTTCAGGTTGCAAGCTAAGCGATGGGGAATTTCAAGAGTCAGCATGCTATTCAAGTCTGTTCTTTGATAGAGAATGTTCCTTGTCTAATCAACACAAATCTTGGGGAGAAGGAAAATAAGACAATGGCATTGGTTCCTGCTTCCAAAGTGGCCACTGATTGCAATCAGAATATTTGTGATGAGTAACTATGTTTCAGCTTTGGTCACTGGGTCTTCTGAGAATCATGTCATGGTTTAGGGAACCCCAGGAGACTCAGACACCCAATTAGAAGGTCAGTAATAGCAGATCCAAGAATAGACTGATTGCTTATTCATTATTCATGTTATTCCCAGCTTTTCCCATCCATCACACAGAGGACTGTCAGCAATTACCATGACATTCTTTCCAGAAAGGAGTTCTTGGCCCAGATAATCACCTCATCTGGATCCTAACACTCTCAAATGTATAGTCTCCTGATCTGACATCAAAATTCTTCGGTCTCAGGGGTATCAAGTACGTCCCGTAAGTATACCTTAGGGGAAAAGCAAAAGACCTGGGTTTTTGCAAATGAAGGCTCAGTCCCTTCTAGGCTTGCCAAGTGCCAGTCTTGTTTAATAGGTGTATGCAAAGGCAATGTGGCCTTGTCAAAGATCTGTTGACTAGAGCAGGGTGAGGAGGATCAGATGGAGCAGTGCAGACTGAGCATCGAGGCTTCCTATCTTCTTCATCCAACAAGGACGTCTTGTATGTGTTACATATGCAGCGCCACTTCTTTCTGTCTTCCTCTTTTCTTTTCTCCTCATCCTCTTCAGGCTATTCACTAATTTAATATCTCCCCTCACACTGTATTCCTGGCCTTCCCTGACAGAGAATGCCTTCCATAAGTGCTGTCTCCACACTCCCTCGTTGCCTACCTTTTCTTTTCTCCTTCTTTCTCCTTCTGCCTCTGTCTTTCTCCTCCAAAATATGTTTCTTCTTCATCCCTCTCTCAATTAATTTCCCTAGTCCCCATGCATGTGCCCCCGCATACTTATGCATATGTGTGTGGGAACACAGACACACACACACACACACACACACACACACACACACACACACACTTTAACTTTCTGCTTGGGCTTTTGTCTTAGCATGCATTTTATGTACTTCTTGCCTTCAAACCTGCCTCTGTGTGTGTGTGCACACATGCATGCACAAGCATATGCAAGACAGAGAGAGAGAGAAAGAGAGAGAGAGAGAGAGAGAGAGAGAGAGAGAGAGAGAGAGAGAGAGAGAGACATATTCTGCTGCTTGCTTTTGGATCCCTTTCCTCTAACTGGGCTGCCTCCTCTGGCCTCAGTGAGAGAGGATGCACTTAGTCCTGCTGCAATTTGATGTACAAGGGTGGGTTGGTACATGAGGCCTCCCCTTCTCTTAGGAAAAGGGGATGGGGAGTGGGGGAGGGGTGTGAGGATGGGACTGGGAGGAGAGTAGAGAGGGAAGCTTCAATCAGGCTGTAAAGTGAATAAATAAATTAATTAATGAGAGGAAAAAACACCCTTTTCCAAATCAAATGATTTTGTTTTGATTCTTTCTTGTGTTTCCATTTTAGGAACTCTGCCTTTCTTCTTTATCTCTCAATTCCTTTCTTCATTATGTCTCTTCCATACAGACACAAAGAAAGAATGTGATTATGTCTCTAGGTCACTTCACATTAGACCATCCACCACCATCTTCCGTTCTTACATTTGTTATGTAGCATCCAAATTGAGTGGTCAGAGGTAAACTCTTCTTTGATCCTACATGTGGCTTCAATTTCCATCTCCTTTTCACATCCAGTCTATTTCCAGTTCTCAAACTTTACTCCCATCTCCCTATCTCTACTGCTAACTTATTATCAAAAATCCTAGTACACTGTGGCCTGAGTACCAGAGGCTTTCTATGGAAATCTCTGGCCATCTCTAGTGTGAGGGTGAAGCAAGCAAATGCGGGCAGGGAGGGGAAGTTGCTTCTATGCTTCTGCTGCACTGGTTGGATCCACCTCCTTCTATAACATGCTGTAATTCTGTGCTGCCCTGCACTAAGTTGGGTCATTGGCATGAAAACCTTTTAAGAGAAGGTTTCCTTTTTAGCACTATTGCTGCTGATATACAATACTCTGTTATAACTCTGGAGACAGACTTGGGTAGGCTACGCGTGGGGTGATGAATGTAATTAAGCTAGTTTAAGTAGCATCTGGCTTACTTCTTATTAATTACATGCAAGTTATTTAACCTCTGGGATGCACATTTCAGATCAGTGAGATTGGGCTAACAATTACAATCTTACAAGATATTGAATAGAAACCCCCAAGGGTAGTAACTAGGGTTATTTCTGGTTATGTTTCACGCTCAGCAATCATCCAATTATAACCACCACCATTATGATTATCCCTAGAACCCAGATTTCTTGATCAGTGTGATAGTAAACCATGTCTGTCTGTCTGTCTGTCTGTCTGTGTGTGTGTGTGTGTAGCTTTGCATTTATGAGAATGCTTTTATAAGCCAGTAGTCAACTTTGGATGTCTTTCCTCATGATGTCACCCACCTTAATGTTTATTGATATTTACTTATTTTTATTTTATGTGTGTGGGTGTCTGGACTGCATGCATATCTGGGCACCAAGTGCAAGCAATACCTGCAGAAGCCATATGCAGGTATTAGGTTCCTTGAAACTGGAGTTAACAGACAATTGTAAAGTACCACATAGGTGCTGAGAGTCAAATGCCAGTCCTCTAGGAAGAGCAGCCAGTGCTGTTAACTGCTGAGCCATTTCTCCATCCAACACACTGGGCACCCTCTCCACCGTTTTCCTTGCCACTTTGTTTCTGAGACAGTGTGTCAATGACTAGGACTCACCAATTTAGCTAGGTTGCTTGGTGAGTGAACCCCAAAGAGCTACCAGATTCTGTCTCCCCAGCACTGGGATTGCAAGTGCAGGGTCCAACACCCAGCTTCTTTTCACATGGGTTCTGGGACGGAACGTGGGTGATCAGGCTCCACAGCAAGCACTTTACCAATTGTACTATCTCCCTAGACCCAGCATGCTATTCACTGATTGTTCCACCTCCCCAGACCTGATGTAGTATCCTTACAACAGTATTTTAGTTGCTTTTCATGGAGTGGAGGAATATCAGCTGGCATTTTTTGGAGATATTACTATAACTCAGGTGTCATTTACAGATATTGCCATGTCCATATGGTACCTCTTAGTGCCCCGTAAGCACTTATGTAAAAGTCCTATAACTTGACCTTTGGAATTGGAAAGCTCTCTCTCTCCCTTTACTGAAATCTCTTCATTAAGTTGGAAGAAATCCCAGCTTAAATATTTCATTTTATTGGTGACTTGAGTCTGTGTTTGTCATTTTCTTTGAGGAGATTTTAAAAGCAGCGTGTTCAAATAATAACATCATGACCAGACTTCTCAGCATGCCCTGTTTGGATGGATAGTTTTGCAAATGGAAAAAATATTCACCTTCTTAATTATAAATAGCTAGAATTTGACTAGAAAATCTTAGCAGCCTGAAGGCCAGTTAATTTAGTGTTGATGACATTGTTGGCCATGTGCCATTCAGTCCCAGATCCTAGTTCCTGTCCCCTATTTGGAGGCAGTATATGTTTGGTTTCCCAGATTACACAGAACAAAGGTGATTCTGCATAAGAGCACTTGCAGGGTCATTAGAGAGCGATCCTGGTATGAAATGACCACTGGGCAGATCTATGTTTGAATGCCATTGCTACTTCCTAGTGATCTGCCCTGTGTGAAGTTACTTAACTTTGCAGAATCTTTATAATGATAGCCTAGAGATTAAGTGCAATATTCTAAGGATTCTTTGACGATTAAAGCACAGGCTATAAGGTGTATGGCATATACCAGTGCTTAGTAAGCACTAAGTCACATATCCCTGTTCATTTGCTTAATAATATGTTAATATGGAGCACATGCTATGGGAATGAGGATGTTATAGAATAGAAGATGACATTGTCTTGAGGGATCTAACTACAGAATGTGACATAGTCTCACGAGTGTTTGGGAAAGTTCATAAACTAATAATAATATTATATTATCTTTAATCTGCAAGGTTACTGTTGATGATGATTAGGATAACGATGGTGATGATGGTAATGATAACGATTTCTATGCTGATGCTGGTGATGCTGGTGATGTTACTTATGATTTCAGTTGTGATGTTGATGATTGTGGAAACTGTGACACTGAGGCTGATGAGTACAACATTCATAGTTTTGCTAAAGACACATAGATGCTACGTATCAGTGTCCAATTCATACTGGATTTTTCTACTCCAGATATGGAGCCTCCCTAGCGGGCTTGCTTGAGGACGTTTTTCTAAATTTGAGCAAGAATGAATCCTGTTCACCCCAACCTTGTGGTATATTTATGTTCATCGTAGGCCTCCTTATAACCCAGTGCACTGTTTTAAATGTCTTGTGTCATGATTTGAAAACAAAATATTCCACATAAGCCCATGTTTGAAAGATTGGTCTCAGTATGTGCTGGTGCTTTGGGAGGGTGTGGAAGGTCCAGAAGGTGGTCCCACTTAGAGGACATCGGTTGCTAGAGGCCATGCAAGGTCTCCAGTCTCTTTTGTTCTCTTTGCTTCTTCACCAAGAAATATAGCACAGATTCAGCTCTACTCTCCCACAACAATGATGCTCTCCCCAAATTCCTAAGATGAAGCAGCCATGTATGAAACCCCCCTGAAGCCACGAGCTCAGAATCACCCTCCCCCCCCCCCCGCCCCCGCCAGGCCTTCCTCTCAGGACTTCGTTCACAGCAATAATTCTTTCTAAGTGTTCACGTGGCTCACAACAACAGCAACAATGACAGATGCAATTTGTACCTTCTTCTGAGAAGCTGATGGAGTAACAATACACAGGCCCAACAGATGAGGACTGTAATCATAACAGCTTTCTGTAACCTGTTGACTGCAACTTTCGTGAGCTTCAGAGGATTATGACAAAGAGAATGAGAATATTGATGCAGCATTGCTGAGATTAGAATGCATCTGTGGCCAAATTTTTTAGGAGAAGAAATAAATTATTCCCCCAAATCAGAACATCTCTTGCCTCCCTCCTCTGTTCTGTGGCTGAAGATGTCAGTGGGTCTGTTGGCAAAGCTAGCCTTCAGGCATGCCCCAGTGCAGCTTTAATATCAACAACGTGACAACAGCTTCAAAAGCAGCAGATAGATAATGTAGACATTAATTAAATCAGCCAGTCCAGGTGGGTCCCCTCGATAGAGTCTTGGAAAATGGAGATAAGAGACAGGAGTTCTCTTTGAGGTTTAGAAGGAAAAGATAACAATGCTTCCGACACCCTCAAATGTCTCCAAACAATCGAGCAAAAACAACAGACTGTCAATCACCAAAGGGAGAAAACCAGGTCTGATATGCTTTATGCCTAAAAAGAATGGGGAAGACACCAACAGTTTCTGTAAAAGTCAAAACACCAGATGCTGCCCTTCGCAAAACCCTCTAGTGAATTCTTAATTCCCTCCTTTCCCAAACACCCTGGAGCCAGCCTGCTCTTCTTCCACTGCATCCATACTGGAGTACTTATCTTCCATAATGCCTGGAAGACTTGTCCATTAGGCCAGAAGATTCTTAAATGCTACACTCTGGTCCCTCTGACTTTCAATTTGCCTGTGGTGAGAGCCACAGAATTCTGTAGCTTGTTGTAGGGAATGAAGAATGTAAAGAAGCCAGCCACACCTGAACTAGCCGGTCACTCCAGCACGAATGCCATGCTGTTGCTGAGTGTTTGTGGCTGCCCAGTTAGGAATATAAAGCCAAGCTTTGCTCATTTAACCAAGATCATGGACGGCACATTGGCTTTCTCTCTATTCTTTTCCTTCTCTTTCACCTTCTCAGAGCACTGTGCCTTGAATGTCCACAGCTGTCAGTTAAATATCCACCTTATTCTATTTGCATCCATGCTTAGATACCTGTCTTAGCTCTCTTAAGCTGCCTTTCAACACATCCATATTCTGAGGATCCTGCTTTTTTCACCCCTTAAACTTCTAGAGCCTTCATGTTAGTTCACAAGACCTGAAACACCCATGCCATCCTTCCTCACAAACACCTCCTTTAGTATTTCCCCTGGGAATTGGAGCTGGCAATGATTGTTGTTCAGGAAGTTTACAGTCATAGTGTTCATGGTTAGTACCAACAGACTCTATTATCAGAAACCCATAATTCCTATTGACTCTATATAATTGACTGTGTGCAAGCTCTTGTATGAGACTGCGTCAGTCTCCATCTCCTGGGTTTAATCATGAACTAGAGTTACATAAGATGCCATTTTCAGGAGATGCTGAGTGACAGGTACATGAGATCTGTCTGTGTGACTGCAGAACTTATTGTGAGTGAATAAACAATTCAAAGTAAAAAGTCTGGGATATGTAAATAGAAAATACGTATGAATGAAAAGTCGAGTATATACTTAGTATTTTCTAGGAAAATAATCCCTTCTCTTCCACTCTCTAAATTACTTTTGGAGACAGTGTGGTGCTATGTCACTCAGCCTGGTCTTGAACTCACGATCCTCTCTCCTCTGCCACTAACTATAGCATAAAAATCCCTTAAAATGGGTTATTATGTGTATAATTGTACAAACACTGATATAACCAAAGATACAATCTTGGATCTCAGGGTCTTTCCCTTCCTTTCCGGATCCAAAGTTGTCTGAAGCATCCAGAAGCCCACAGAGCTTTGCTGCTGCAAGAACCTGTTTCATACTGTTATTTCTCTTATGCTGCGTTGTGCTGAAGAGCTGCATCTCTTTTGTCTCTGGCACTGATTGATGCTGCAGAAGTTTCTGCTTCTGACATCATGGGTTTGAATGGATGAGCACTGGTTTAAGGAATAGGGTATTTACTTTTGGCACCAGTGACAGAAACCTTACTTTAGTCCAACAATGGGTAAAGAATTCACCTTCTGTGTGAAAACTAAATTATGTTCCCAGAGACCTTTTGAGACCAATCAATGGGCATCTGACAAAAAAAGGAGTAACATTTCTTCCATTTCCCCTCTTCTCTTCTTCTCTTTCCTCCACCCCCCTCCTTTCCCCCTCTCTCCTTCTTTTCTCCTTTTCTCCTTTTCTCTCCCTCCTTTCCCCTCCCTTCACATATTCAACAAGTATATGCGAACATCAGAGTATGTTCTAATGGCTTGGCATAGTGAGCCATATCTGTAATCATGGCATGGAGCCAAGAGAATTATCAATTCAGGGCTCCCTGTGCTGCATAGCAAGTCCTTGTCTCAAAACCAAATCAAATAGAAAAGCAGCACAGAGTGTGTCACCGACATTGGAGCTAAGGAAATGAAGAAGACATTGGTCCCTGCCACAAACAGGCAACCAAAAGGAAGGGTTTGGGGGGATTTGCTTCATTAGAACAATGTACCACATCCAGAAAGGGCACAGGGTGTGTGTGCTCAGTGAGAGCAAGGTCATGGCCCCCCTCCCATCCCCTCCCTACCCCTTCCCATACTGGCTTGGGTGGTGAGAATTTATTGCATGTTTAATTTTTTAAAAAATTCTTGAAAATAGATTTTTTAAAAAATAAAATAAATCTCTATTATGGTTTCCCTTCTCTCTACTCCTCCCAGTTCCTTCCAACCTCACCTTCCATCTGGATCTATCCCCTTCCTGTCATTAGAGAACAAGCACACATCTAAAGGATAATTATAAGGATTATTATCCAATTATTATCTAAAGAATAATAATACAATTATTATCCAATAAGATATACTCAGGTAAAGCAAAAACAAACTAATAGGAACAGGACAAAACAAACAGAAGGAGAAGAGGCCAAAAAAAGACATGAGAGACAGAAATAGGTGCAGATACTAACTCAATCACACACTCTGGAGTCTAATCAAAACACAGGACTGGAAGCCAAAATATATACACTAAGGACCAGTGATTAATTTTTTTAATAAAGAGGACATTAAAACAAAGAAGAATAGGAAAAGGGAAAGGCCTTGACATGACATTATGAGACAAAAATCTTCTAAAGATGTAGCTGAGTTCATTTTCTTTTGGCCGTCTACTGCTGGGCTCCCTTGGAGAGAATGGAATTTTCATTTGCAAGTGGTTATCAAGAGATAGGTTCTGGGTTAGAGGAGTGGAGAACATGTCCAGTTCTTTCAGCTCTAGGACCTCAACTGAAGCAGAGCACTGCAGGCCCTGCACCTACCTGCTTCCTCAGTCTCTGAGTTCAAACATTTGATGGAGACAAGGTCTGAGTGTTCCAAGGTCTCTCGTTCTTTGAGTAATGTGTAATGTCTGGCTATGGGTCTCTGCATTTGTTCCCGTCTGCTGCAGGAGGAAGCTTCTCTGGTAATGGCTGAGTGAGGTGCTGGTCCATGAGTACAGCAGAATGCCACTAGGAGTTATTTTCTTGCCATGTTCCTTTAGTAGAACAGCAGTATTTGGATTCTCCTAGGTCTCTGGGCTTTCTAGTCTCAGGTTCTTGATCTCCTAAGCAGTATCAGGTATGGGTTCCATCTTGTGCAGTGGGCCTTAGGTCACATTAGATATTAGTTGGTTACTCCCACAAGCTTGGTGCCACCATTGTCCTAGCATCTCTTGCAGGCCTTCCCTTGCCACCAAACAAATCTTCTAGTATCAGAAATGGGTTATGTCTAATTGAGAAAGGGGTCCCATGGAACCCCCAAATAGCCCAGGTTACTGACACAGCTACAGGCTGCTCTCTACAAACTGACAGCAAGGCCCTGATACTGAAGGCAACACCTATACAATTCACTGAACATAAACATAAAGAAGTTGAACTTGTGCCTACACCGGGCCTTCACCCCTACAAGGCTAGTGTTCTTGGTACCAGAAGCATGCTATATACTACCAATGTAAACACAATTTATGTTCTTATGTTATGGGATCAGAGAAAGATCTGGTTCTGCACACCAGACATCAGAAAGTGAGTGTGCTGTGTTTTAGTGCATCTGGTTTATGTAGTCATTGATTGGTCCCTAAGACGCGGTATGCTTTTATTGCAAAGCAATTGTTTGGCCACATTTAGACGTGTCAATCAGCTTCCTAAGGATGAGTAGCAGCCTTGTTCCTCTCTCTACCTGTCTCCCCTCTTGGGCAGATCCTTAGAACGAGGGCTTCTTCTTTATCATTTGCTCTTTCTTTTTGAAAATTGATTTCGTAGTTTTAAGGATGGATGCATTGTTGTTGTTGTTTTCTATGTGTAATTTATTGATTTCCTTTTTCAGGATGATGGCTGAGTTCCTCCAGGCTTGGACTAAGATCGAGGCTCTGTGGTTCTCATTGTCTGCAGTGCCTCTCTGGAACCCTATGCAGGCTGTTCACTTACTGAGACTTGCTCAGGCTCTAGAGAAGCTAAGGCTGTGTTTCTCAAGTGGAACTTGAGGCCCCAGACCTCCCAGAGTGTAGGTTGCCACTGCAAAAGCAACATAGATAGAAAAAAACCAAAAGCTTGGAGATACATCAGGCTTTGGTCTGATGTCCAAGGTTATCTCTGGGGATTCTGCAGGAGGAGAAACTCAGTAGGTGGTTGTAGGTGTAACAGAGAAAAAGAACATCTGCAGAGGCCTTTGCCCAGCTCCAAAAGTGAAGGACCAGAAACAGCTGCTTTGAGGAACAACACCTTACTTAATGAGGTTAAGGAACCATGGGAACAGGAAGGGATTATTATAATGAATACCACTGAGACAAATGTTGGTTGGCAATTTAGCAAAAACCCAGGTTAATCCTATATTGGACTCAATCTTGATAATAGAGAAAAGAAATCCCCCAAGCTTCCAGAACAAAAAACTGATCATTTTAAAATACAAATAAGCAAAAGAATAAAATAAAATTGAACATTTATCAAGATACTGAGTCAGAAAATACTTAGTTGGCAACATCACAAAATGTTATATTTATGGATTAAATTGTATTTTAGAAAGTCTTTGGCTTTACAAATCTTAAATGGATGCAGAATGGAACCATATCTAAGCAATAATAACAAGCCATGATTTAATAGTTTTAACATGATGAGCTTAGAAAAATCAGTAAGATTCTGAAAGCTAAAATGGGCAAAAAATAAAAAATATCACAAAGAGGAAAAAAGAATAGCTTTAAAAACAACAACAACCCCAAGGGAAAGTGTTCAAACCTTGTTTGGTAATCAAAGAAATAAAAAAGAATATGGTGATGTTATTTGTAGTTGGAAAATGAGGAGAGGGAAGGAGGGAGGGAGGAAAAAAGAGGGAGGGAAGGAAGGAGGGAAGGATGGAGAGAGAGAGGAGAGGGAGAGAGAGAGAGGTTGAGGAAGAGAGTCAAATACAAAACTGACCAGGATGTAGTAAAATTGATCTGCTTATGCACAGCTGGAGGTGATGTGAGCTGCTGCTGGCCTTGGAACGCACTTTGGCAAAGTGTATCAACAGCCTTAAAAATATCCATGCTTCTTACTTCAACAAGTCTACCTCTAGCAATTCTAAAGGCAGGCAGAGATTTTTGGTATTGCAAAAAAGAAAAAAATTCCAGCCCACTTGACTATGGTGTTATTTACAATGGTGAAAAGAACAATGTATTCTAAGTGTCTAACAAGAGGGGAACAGTTAAGAAAATGATACAATCCCTTTTGACTTGTGATAAGCCATTAGGAGTGAGTCAGAGCAACTTGGGTCTGTTCCCTGCTCTGTTCTCTCTGCATCTCCAAGAATACTGCTTACATTTCTGTACAATTGAATTAATGGGACTCTGGAGGGTGGTGGTGAGAATCTGGTGTGTTATTTGATATTATGGCTCCAGGGGTCTTTTCTTGCCCCAAACTTTCTTGAAATAGCACCTGGATTTTTTTTTTTTTTGAGTACATACCCTTGTTTCTCAAAGAATCCCCATAGCCAAAAAACTCTATGGAGGAGGGATAGAGGAGCCCCCTTTCCCCAGACCCCCACCTCTCGACTCCTTTCTCAGAATATTCTCAGTCCAGTGAGACCTGCCTGGCTGTTTTTGTGGTGGGTAAGGGCCTGGAAGATACTTGCATGCTGAAATGAGTAAGCCATGCCTTATGTTCAAGGAAAACCCCCCTTTGAGAAACTCATGCTGTGCAAACTGCTTTGCAGCACATAATGTTCTCTACATATGTGAGGAAATGAAGATGCTCCCTCAGGAGTGATAATGATCTTCTCTCCATCCTTAATGTCAACATATCTTCCCTTCTAGTATGGTGGGCACAGTTCCTTGCGATACTTCTTTTCTAATGAGCCAAAATGCCTTTATATCTATCCCAGAGATTCTTTAATTAAAAAAAAAAAAGTCAACTCACAGTTAGAAAAAGTTACAATTGTGGTGGAATCCACTGTTACTAATTTTTCACACAGGAAGTCTTTGCTGAGTCCCTATTATGCGGACTGGATATGCCGACATGGCTGCCGTTATACATATAGCTGTTAGTACTCCAGAGTGGGTCACAAGCAAAACATAACAAAGGGAGCACTTCCAGGGGATTTGCTTTATGAGAATTATGTACCCACTCTAGAGAGGGCTTGGGGTATATGCTCATGGTGGGAGCACAGCCACAGCTCCAGCTCCCTCCTCCTTCTGGCTTGGATGGTGAGAATTTGTGTTCTGGTTACAGGTTCAGAACAGAGCCTGGCTCTGTGCATCACTGTTTTTTGTTGTTGTTGTTGTTGTTTTTTGTTTGTTTGTTTTTTTATCACCGCCATTAGAAGTTTCCTAAAATGTGCTATGGTTTTTATCTCAAAGCAGTTTAGCTTTAATTGTCTTGTCCCCAGGTCTCCCCTCTTGGTGAGTCCCTAGAGACAAGGCCTTGAGATTGGCTCGCTTTTTCTTCCAGAATGCCACTTCTGTATTCCTAAACGTCAAAACATGAATATTCTGTATTCATCTTCCCCACGTATTATTTATTGGTTTCACTTTGAGAACATAAGGTTTTCACTCTCCTACAGGTGCTTATGAGTGGCCTTAGCCCTCAGTAATCACCAATAGAGTGATAGAGTTGAAGAAAGATAGTAGTGAATGGATACAACTGGAATACACTGTAGATGTGTATGAATATACAAAATATAAATAAAGAATATTATTATGAAAACTCACAGGTTAAAAACAAAAGCTATATGCTGGAGTCAGGGGACATACAGGAATGTGCATACAAAGTGCCATGGTTCAGAGGAAGTACTGGAGAGCTGCCTTTCAAGAGGTGTTGAGCCTGAGCTGATCCTAGAGAGAGGTATAAACCTGTGTGTTTGTACAAAGCACTGCAGGGCTTTTGCAGCAATCTGCATCCTTTTAGAATACATAGCATGCCTTTGAAGTCAAATATCCCTGGACTAAATGCCAGCTGAAGGCTTAGGAGTGAGCCCAGTTGATAAATTGCTAGCCATAGGTAAAGAAGGATCCCAGTTCCTCACCCAGCACTCGTGTCAGAAAGGTGAATATGTTGGTGTGTGCTCACAATCCCAGTGCCTGGGGAGGGGGTTAGAGACAAGGTGACCCTAGCTGATAGCCTGCCAGGCTAGTAAATCTGTGAGTCCCAGGTTCCAGAGAGAGACCTTGTCTAAATATTTGGAGGGCAGTTTCTGAGGAAAAAAAAAAATCTAAGGTTGATGTTTGGCTCTTACACTTATTTGTCCTGTACACAAATAAATATGTATACCTTCCTACAATGGTTTAAAGAACTAAGTATTTCAAAGTAAAAAAATAAAACTATAATACCAGCTAGGTAAGCTCCCAGCTGAATATGGGGAAGATACTACTGTGTTTCTCAGAACTTCACTTTCTGTCTATGAGAACTTGACAAGGCAGAGCTCCCTTCACATCTATGGATGCTCACACTTTTATTGGTCATCTTCAAGCCAAGTGTCTCCTTAGATGATTATGTCTGGCCTCATTCTGTTCCGTGCCTGCCTGTTCTCAACATTGAGCCTTGGCCAAGCCCTCTCTTCTACTTCTGACTCTGTGACCTTAAGCCTTACTCCCCTCTCCACACTTTAGTTTCTTATCTAAAGGACAGAGACAGGCAAAAATGGCTTCCTTCATCTGTAGTGCTCAATACTGTTCTAGCCAGAAGAAAGAAACTGCCTAAGTTCTGGATGAATGCATGAAGCAATGGCAGAAACAACACAGAAGGGATGGTGGCCAACTGTCATCCAAAGCAGTGCTGTAATCTGACTAAGGCCATATACCTTGTACATAGGGGTCTTAGATTTAACTCACAGTTGGCAGTAAAAGCCATATACATGCGAGCACCAAAGACTCGGTGAAACTCTGGAACGTTCCTCAGCAGGCAGGCTGACACTTGTCCAAAGAGAGCCTTCATACAAGTGCTTTGGAATGAGACCCTGAGAGGCTGACTCCATTATCACCCCTCCACCTGCAGCAGTAAATTTAAACCCGGTCACACATTGGGAAGAAGTGTTTGTTGGGCTCTGATAAGGGCTTAAAATGGAGCAATGCCCTGCTTTGCTCACCAGACTCCAACAGAATCCAACTGTTTATTTGATGAAAAATTCAGCTTGCTTTTCATTTACATTTCCCCTGGAGGCAAGGGGCTGCAGGCTGTAGGCTGGCTGAAGCAGGCTGCAGAATGGTATAGCATCAGCACACTGCTTTTCTTGGTCTCCCCAGATCCACTGGGAGGAGGGTAGCAGATGCTGTTGCAATTCTCCAGGGCACCTCCACTGGGCTCTTTGGAAGGAGACCTCTGGTATGAGGCAAAGAGGACTCAGACAGAATGTACTTTCCTAATGGCTCTCTCTTAGGAGAGTGGGGGAAGAAAAGAAAATGATGGAGACTGAATGAGCTTCATAAGAATGTATTTACAATTAAATTGCACTTTAAAGAGAAAATGGAAACTTCTCTGCAAAGAAGTAAGGTGGAGGGAAGCCAGCAGACTGTAGTACAAAGTATGCAAGCTCTGGAGTTAAGACTTGAAGTTCTGAAGCTGCAATTAGCAGCTGTATGACCTTGGCCAATTAACCTATCTGAAGATCTGTGTCTGAAATAAAGATAATAATATGCTTCTGTGATGGGGTGACTGGGCAGGCGCGCCACAGTGCCTCTGAATCTTTCGTCTCTCTCATTAACCCAGTGAAACAGGCAGTAAACAGAAAATGAAAGTGGGCAGAGCACCTTGAAGTTAGAAAACCCCAAAAAACACATCTCAGAGTCATTGAAGGTCACGTTTCCCACAGAAGAAGTTGGTTTAGGAATCTCATTGAGGAAACAGATTAAAGGGTCCTGTCTTGGGTTTGGATGGGAAAAAAACAAAAAAACAAAAAACAAACAACTAAGATCTGACCTTGAAAAGCATCAGGAACCTGTGGAACATCTTGGATGACAGAAGCCTGGTCCAAGGCAGATGTCCACGGGAAATGCTGACTTGCATTTGCAAAGGTGAAACTCACCTTTGGGGAGATCTTGGCCAAACTCAACTAAGAAAGAATGAGACCAAAGCCCTACAGTGTTGATCCAGAGACTGGTTTGGGAATGCTGGAGTAGGTAGGAGGCAAATGGCCTTTGTTGGATTCTGCAAAAACAGTGCCTCAGGGAGCTTTGTCAACCAATGAATGTCCAGGGACCTCCTCCAAGTCCATTAAAAATTCACTGTGTGTATTTGGTCTTGAGAACCATGATGGACATCTGTTTAAAAGCACATTTAATTGGTTCCAGCCTGATGCTGTGCTCAGAGCTGCTGCTGGAGTTTTTTCTGTGCACAGCATTGTGTGCTCATAGAGGAGCTGGGATGTGGTCTGCTCACTGCAGGAGACACTTCCTCAGGGAGCTTCAGATAAATTATGTGGAACAAACAGGAGCAAAAAGAAGAAATGGACCCAAGCCACAAGCATACCATTGTATCTCTAGGCTATAGCTTTAAGAAAAATGGTAGAGAGTGGGGGCTGAGGAGATAAATGTCTCAATGGTTAAGGGCATTTGCTGCAAAACCAGGAGTTTGAGTCCTCTACGCCTACAGAAGTGTAGAGTCTTTAGATAGGGTTCATAATATTTTTCTCTGACCCCCTTGTACTTGCATAAGCATGCTTATTTACACATACACATGTTTATATACCACACACACTATACTCTCCTATGTACACACCAAAGAGAAGAGAGGAAAGTAGAAAGGAAGGAAGGAAAGAAGGAAGGAAGAGGAGGAGAGAGGTAGGAAGGAAGGGGGAGACGGATAAAATGAGGAAAAGAGGGGAAGTAGAAGGGAAAGATTCAAGATTAACTCATCTCTGCACGAGTGTGTGTGTGTGTGTGTGTGTCTGTGTGTCTGTGTAAGTGTGTATGTGTCTGTCTGCCTGTCCGCAAATGTTCTCAACAGATTTATAATGGTGGTTGTAACATTTGTTTAATTTATTCACAGGAATGTAATTGAAACAAATGAGTTTCGTGGGATGTAAAATACCACACTAGAATTGCTTCTCAAAGCAGTGTGAGAAGAGCCAAGGTTTAATGGCACACAGAGGTGGAAGCTGGAGAACCAGAGGTTCAAAGTTATTCTTAATGACATAGAGAGTTTGAGATAGCCTGGACTGTAGAGGTCTGATTCAAAAAACCAACCAAACAAAATCTGTGAAGTGGTCAGTTGTACACCAGTAACTGGTTCTTTTTTTTTTCTGATGCAAATGTGAAGTTGGATGCCTATTCCACTCTCCACTGTCCAGCCTTAGGAGAAAATCTGGTGTTTTTCTGGTGTAAGTAGAATCAGTAGGGAAGGGAGGTGGGGTATCTTTGGTTACTCTCATTGAGCTGGTAGAGTCAAATGTTATTGGACAAATGCCAGCAATGGTACAGTGTATACACAAGGAATTTATAGCTATGTAAGGGCAGAGTGGACTGGGCAGGGGGCCTCATAGTTGGAAAACACTGAATCTCACTCTCTTCTTGCTTACAGTGTGCTGCCCTGTCATGGTTTCTCACCAGGCTACACATGTGTTGAAAGGGGTCTACATATTTCCCTCTGCCTTTCCTATCACCAGTGCCCTTTGGCAATTCAGCAGATTTTCTGTACTGAGTCACAATGCCCTCCTTTGTCTCTCTCCCTGCAGATTTAAATTCTTGAGGAAACCAGGATTGGTATTTTTGCTCTCTGTCTGAACTTGTCAAGCTACAAAATAGCAGCACTGGAGGAACTGTGCCGAGCCTCTAGCTGACCAGAGTTTCTACTGTATTCCTTTGGACTTGGTTGTTCTGAGCTGTGGGACACCAGTATTAATAAGGACCTAATTTTTACCTCTGTGTCTTGTGCATGACAACACAAACACCAATATTCTAGTTTCAATGATGCTGGGATGTTACATCTGAGTCTGCACCTGGGTGGCTGTGTTGGTTGTTAAGTCTCTTAATGTTCCAGGCCTTTGTCAGCTAAATGTAGAGGCACTTAGGAAAAATCAACTGGATTTTTTTTTCTTTTTTTCTAAATTTATTTATTTATTCACTTTACAGCTCAATATCAGCCCTTCCCCTCCTCTCAGGACTCCTTCATGTAAATCCTTCCCATCCCATCTTCCCCTTTTTTAAGAAGGGGAAGTCCCCACTCTAAATGTTACCCTACTAACCCCCATGCCTACTCCCACCCTCCATCTTCCTGAACATTTTCTCCCACTGAGGCCAGACAAGGTGTTCCAGTTAGGAGTGCGGAATCCATAGGCAAAGGCCATAGGGCCAGACTCAGAGAAAAAGTTTACTGAATTTCTCATTCTTTCCCCAAGTCCTCCTAAAGTGAAAAAGCTCCAGAATTGCCATCAGTTGTCACATTCACAGTTGCTCATCTTCCCGAGATCATATGAAATAGTCTTCTAGGACTATCAATCAGGGCACCATTGTAGATGATTGAAGCTAAAAGGTACCAATGTGGAAACTGAATCTTTTAAAATGTGTATGTGGTGTGTGTCTATTTGTCTGTGTACCTTTCCATGTATACTTGTGGGTTTGCTTAGACACTAGAGGTCAACATCCAGGTGTCTCCGTGAACTGGGCTCTCAGCAATTCAGCTAGACTAGCTGGGGTCCTGTCTCTGTTTCCCCAGTGCTGAGACTACAAACTGATACCATTACATCCTGCTTTTCACACTGGGGGCAGAATCTGAAACTCAGATCCTCATGCTTTGGGAGCAAGAGCTTCAGCAGCTTGGCCATCTTCCCAGGCTCCCCAAGCAGTTGTTTTTAGGAAAGAAATAACTTGCTGTGTGCCCTTGAGAGAGTCACTCATAGCCTCTGCCTCTCTCCAACTTGACAAAAGTAAGGGCTTTGGCTAGATAGGCACCAATAACACATGTCATTAGCTTGCTTATTTCTCACTTGAAGCCTTATAGATGAAAATATTAAACTGTGTTCTCACATCCAAAGTTGTCTTGGCACCCGGTGAGAGAAGACAGTGGATGAGTGTTTCCTTAAATTGTCAAATTGTCTCTTTTTACTTCTCGATGGTTTTCTTCTTTTCTTCTTCTTTCTCTTTTTCTTCTTTCTCTTCTCCTCCTCCTCCTCCTCCTTCTCCTCCTCCTCCTCCTTCTCCTCCTCCTCCTTCTCCTCCTCCTCCTCCTCCTCCTCTTCCCCCTCCTCCTCCTCCTCCTTCTCCTCCTCCTCCTCCTTCTTCTTCTTCTTCTTGATATCCTGGCTCTTACTTTCCCCATATGGATCCATTTTAATGTTCTGGGGAAATTTCCAAGTGCTATATACAGCAAGATTGTTCTGCCTTAATGTCCGTGTTTATGGTTTGATTACTGATATATACGCTTAGGGAATGGACTTTATGCAGCTAATGTAGTCTAGAGAGGGGAAAAGTTTTATTCAGATAATAAACATAAAAAGTATTTTTAGAGAAATTTTTCCCCTTGACAAGCAGTTGAAATCTCTTGAAGAGAGTATGCATTCCTATGTTTTCTGATGTAAAGGGTGCTCAATCAATGTGCCCAAAAGGTCTTTCATTTAAATTTTAATTATTAAGTCCAGCCTCTAGCAGCTGTGCAGTGAAGTGGTTGTTAAACCCACAGGGAGGAGAAAATGGGGGCAGACAGAGGGGAGCCAAATTACCTCTAGCTGACCCTGAAAGGAGGGAAAAGAACATTCCTGATTGGGCCAAGTGGCCCAAATTCCATGGCACACAGGCTGTCAGAGAAATCTCCATGGCTGAAGAAGTCAAAAGGCCCTCAAGAGCAATCACCATCCTTCTAGAAATCTGCCAGATGGCCCCTTGATTTCGTCCAGCCAAGGCTATCAGCTAATAATGATAATTCATGCAACAGCGCTCTTGTCAAGATTTCCAAGGTGCCTTGTTCATGCAGCCCAGGGTGCTGGTCAATATACTCTGAGTTGTGATCGTGGCTATTTAATGTCACAGTAGCACATGTCACTCACTGTCTGGTTTACATTCCCTACTAATCGCAAGGCATAAAATCAAATGTTTCCTGATCTTGAGTCTTCTACTATTTGTATATGACTACATAATAAAGAAAAGAATAATATACTTCAGCCGGGCGTGGTGGCGCACGCCTGTAATCCCAGCACTCGGGAGGCAGAGGCAGGCAGATTTCTGAGTTCAAGGCCAGCCTGGTCTACAAAGTGAGTTCCAGGATAGCCAGGGCTATACAGAGAAACCCTGTCTCAAAAACCAAAAAAAAAAAAAAAAAAAAAAACTGGAAAAAAAAAGAATAATATACTTCACTGATCATTGCGAAGGTCAAGTGTGACATTTCTGAACCAAGGATATTGTAACTGGAAAGGGGTTTGCTGAGTGCACATATATCTTCTCAGGATCTATGTGACTTTGGTGGCTGGGTCATGACCCAGGCTGAGGTTTTATAGTCTTGCCCCACTTATTACTGGCTTTCTGCTTCCTGGTATAGCTGAGATGTGATCTCTCAGCTTCCTGCTGTTGTTGCCTGCTGCCGTGCTTTCTGTCCTCTAATAGCATGAGTTGCTTTTGGTCAAGTAACAGAAAAGAAACTAAGATATTAATAAAGCATGTGTCTTAAAGACAGACATCATACGGTAGTCATCCATGTTTTCCTTTTTAAACTCATCTTCACAGCTTACATACTGAGGCTGTTTGCAAGTTGTATAACTGCTGGTGTGATTTGAACCATTGAAATGTTTATTTTTTGCCAGCTGTTTGTGTGAGTGTGTGCATGTGTGTGTATGTGTACATACACACACATGTGCATGCATGTGTGTGTCGATTTTGTTTTCTTGACTTGTATTGGTTGAACAATAGTATTACATTTAATTTCTTGCAAAGGAGTATGCCTGTATTTTAAAATGAGCACACAAACCAATATGCTTTAGAATGATATTTTCACACATTTGTTTTTGCTGACCCTTCACCCTTCCTTCTTCTCCACCTGGTACCCTCACTCCATACCTGTAGGAACCTGCTTTCTACTTCTGTAATATGTATGCCCTATTTCTCACCTCTCACTGTGTAAATAAACTTTTACTTCTGAGTAGCTGGAATTGATAGAATTATTCTGTACAAGGTATATAAAGATCCTCATACTGGACTCTATGTCCTCTATTACTTGTGTCTTACATTTGCCTGACAATTTGTCACAAAGTGCACATGTCATTAGAGTTTAAATGTTAACACACTATAGTACTAACAAAAGTTCATGTTTTATTTGAATGCTGTTGGTACACCCCAATGTCCTATAAAAGTAGAATCTTTGTGTACATTGTAGATTCCATTATGTAAGGTTTTGTTGAGGATTTGTGTGTTTGTGCTCATGAGAAATGTCAATCTGCAATTTATCCCCTAGAATGAGATGTGTTAGGGCTCTCTCTCTGTCTCTCTCATCTCTCTGTGTGTGTCTCTCTCTCCTCTATCTTCTACTGAATGGAGAACTGGTGTCACTTCTGTTTAAATAGTTGGAGGAGTTAAGCAGTGACGTCACATGTGCCTGGAGACCTTACTTTGAGAAGTTTAACTTGGCCATTTAAAAATTTAATGGTTGTAGGCTTCTTCAAATAATCAATTTTCTTTATTTTAATTGATGGTACTTTTTAAGGAATTATTTATTTCATCTAAAGTTATCAAGTCTGAGGAAGTGGGTTTGAGTTATTTGAGGAATAGCTCTACCATGCTTCTTTAGTAACATTAATTGTACAAAATAGTGGACTTTACTGTGACATTTGTCTACATTCAACATAGACCGTGATCACAGATGCCCCTGTATTGCCCTGTCTTTTCCCCTACCTCTTTTCATAGTCTCTTTCTCTTTCCTAATAGCCTTCCATTTACATTTCTACCCCGTTGTCTCTAAATTCTATATATGATTTTTTAAAAAAAGAACATGATGCCGTCTTCCTGAACCTAGTTTATTTCACTTAGCTGTTTTATGCAAAATGATATAATTTGTTTGTTTTGTTTTGTTTTGTTTTTGGTGGCTGAACGAACTGCAGACCTGTCTGTGAATAGATGTGTATGCTCAGTGCATGTCTTGGCTTTTATGACCAATGCAGAAATGAGATGTCTATGCACACACCTCTGTGGCATGCTGATTCCTCTGATGGTTCTCCAGATGTGGCATGGCTGGACTACTCAGCATGCCCAGGAGTGACATGACTGAACCTTGTATGCTAATTTCTGCTTTGGCTTTACTAACCCCTGTTTCTACCAACCAGTCAAAGATGCCCGTCTTTCCAGCAGCTCTTGATTGCTTCTCTTGGTTATAGTTTTTCTAATTGCTATTAGCTTTTAATCCCATTGGTTCTGGAAATTGGATCATAATTTAATGTAGTTCCAATTGGATCGTAAGCACTCTTTTCATTTTGATATTAATAATTTACACCTTTCCTTTATTTTTTTTAGCTTGGGTAGTTTATCAATTTTACTCATCCTTTCAAACACTGAACTTTGTTGTTCCCTAGTTTGTGTTTCATTAACTTCTAACTTTATTAGTTTTTCTTTTGCTCACTGTGAAAATCTACTGTTCTTTTTTGCTATAGTTTCTAGAGGCAGAAACTTAATCTATGTTATACCTTTTCTTTCAATGTTTACATTTATTATTATAAAATTTTTTCTACATACTACTTCCTCAGAAGCATACAAACTTTAATCAGTTCAAAGTATTTAATATTTTTCTTGACTTCAAGTCCTTTATTTTTTAAAAATATTTTTTTAATTTTTCATTTTTCTCAGAAATCCCCTTCTCTCTTCTCCCCCTTCTCTTCCTTACTCCTCCCTATCCTCCTCTAAGCGAGCCTAGCTGAGATTGGCCTCAAATCTGTGTATAGTCACAGATGATCTTGAAATTTTACTATCCAACCTCCACCTTCTGAGTGCTGGGTCATAGGTGCACACCATCATGCCCAGGCTATTTAACATCTTTCATAAAGTCAGATTCAGTTGACAAGATGAATGCATATTGTGTGTGTCTGTGTGTGTATTGAAACATCACACTGAGTTTTATTGATATAAACATTTAAAACATATTCATCAAAACTAAAATGTTCAATACTCTGACGATGGATGGTGATGATGGCTGCTCAGCACCATGGGTGTGTACTGCTACTGAGATGTGCATGGAAAGTGATGGGAGGAGGGAAGTAAATGCCACCAAGCACACCCAGTAACATTATTTCCTTTAAAATATAAAAATGAGTTCACCAGATGGAAATGTATTGATACTTTAGTACACAGTATACATCCTACCTTGGTGAATGTTTCATAAGTCCTTGAAAAGAATGTGTGTTCTTCAGTTTTGAGTGAGCTGTTATGCAAACATCAGCTTGGTCACATTGGTTTACATTGTTGTTTTGAAGTTTTGTACCCTTGTTAAGAATTTCTCACTTCCTCTATCAGCTGGTGAGAGGGGCTTTTCACACCTCCCAGTATAATTTAAGATGTTTATTTCTTTATTTCGGTCACTATTTTAGTATGTTGGTATATTCGTGGTGAATTTTACTTTTGTTATACTTTTTCATTTCCCTAAAACTCTTTGTCATAAAATTTGGTGTTGGTAATGACTTGTTATGGTAGATGCATCTTGAACTGTAAGCTGAAACAAACCCTTTGTCCCTTAAGTTGCTCATGTCAGAGTATTTTATCACAACAATGGGATAGAAACCAAGATACTCTTGGTTTCCAGTGGCTGTTCTTTGTCTATGACTATACCTTCTGAAATTATATAAATGTACATACAGTGAGAATGAATATACTCTTTTATTCTTCACACTGGGTAACTTCTGTCTGCTCCTCACCCTACACCCCATTACATTTGTTCCTGGATCACTTCCCACATTCCTTCTCCTAATGCCTGCTTCAGAGTATATATTTTATACTCCATAAACATTACCTTAGGGAGTGGGATTTCATTACAGAGACTCCCTCCTCCCTCTGCTTTATGTACTGGCCTGTGTAATTTTATTTCTATGTCTGCTTTAAATCCCAATTCACAAGGCTGCTTTTGTTTAGTCAGTGTTGTTTTATGATAATTATGAGAAAGAGAAACCATCACATTGTATTTTCTTTTATCTTTTTCTTTCTATTTATTTTTTTATTTTTTACTTTTTCTGGTGCTCATGGCTTTTTGTTTCTTTGTTTTTAACTAGACTTTTATATGTTTCATTTCCTTTTGACTTGAAGGGTAACCTTTTTATGTCTTTCAATGCAGACCTGTTCATAATGTATTCTCCCAACTTGTGTTTATCCAAAATGCCTATATCTTATCCTATTTTGAAGATTATTTTTGTTGTATTTAGATTTCTGATTATGTTTTTACATTGTTTTCTTTGTCTTCCATTGGTTCAGTGAGAAGTCACTGACAGCTCCCCTCTGTGTCTGTGTGTGTGTGTGAGTGTGTGTGTGAGTGAGTGTGTGTGTGTGTGTGAGAGTGTGTGTATGTCTGTGTATGTGTGTGTCTGTGTGTCTGTATGTTTGTGCTGCCTTGATTTTTAGGCTTTATTTTTCTCATTTCTTTTTCCAGTACTGTGTGTGAGAGAGCAGAGTTGGAACCAGCAAAGATAGCCGAGGAGAAGCTACTGATGAAAATACAACTCAGTTATGACAGAAGACTCCAGCACATTGGAGCTGCCAGTACCATGGGATGACCACCAAGAACAGCAGCAGCATGGAGTAAAGCCAGCTGGAGCCTAAAAACCAAGATGTGTGTGCTCCAGAGGGCAGAGCCAGAGAAGTGACCTGAGCCCCTTGAAGGAGCACAGAAGATCATGAATCATGATCCACTAGGTCTTTGGTTCTCTGAATATGCTGGGGGCATTTTCTTTAAGCAGGGAGCTGGACAATCATGGGGCCACTCAAGAAGGTCTCCTCTTTCAGGGACCATAGTCTTCAGCTGCCTGTCTTCCACTATCTAAGTCATATGTTGACTTATATATTATACTACCCTGGACCAAAGCAGCAGAGTTCAGCACCTTCCTATAATACACAGAATTCAGATAAAGTCATTAGCATATCCTCAGATGTAATGATTTTGTGGTTGCATTTTAAATAGTGCCAAATACATATGTGTTTACTAAAACCATACTTGACAAATGAAATCTTGGCCAGTAAGGTGAGATGGCTCAACAGGTAAAAGGCATTTTCCATGAAGGCTTGATGATCTGAGCTTGATTCTGAGAAACCATAGAGATGTCAAAAAAGGGCTTTCCAGCTTCCACCTGTGCGAGGAGCAGAGCCTCAGCTCTGGATCCGAACCCACACAGCTCACACTCCAGTTGCAGCTCCCCAGGTATTCTGACACATCCAGGATCACAGGATCACAGGCTGACAGGAAGGACAGGCTCCAGCCAGAGACAGGGAAACCTGATAATATGCCCTACCCCCAGCCTTGAGCCAGCTGAATCAGATCATGTCTGTCACAGTTGGCTGGCCCATCTAGGGTAGAGTCTTCTGACCTAGGTAAAGTCTATTGTACTGTCACATCTGCAGCTTCCTGCAAGAAGGCACTACCTGCTGAGAAGCTGAGCTTACTCTACTGATGAGATCCTGGCAAAGCAACGAGATCTTGGCATAGTGGGGGATGGGTTCCCCCCCCCTTTAAAATCAGACCCAAGAATTATAACATTGTGCTTTGATCAGAGAACTTTGTCTTGGCTCATTATTTCTCTAGTCATTCTTTCCATCCACCGCCAGCTTTGCTTTCAGGAACCCAGTAACCCATGGCCACTGGTAGCAACCGGATAACACCAGAGATAACCAGATGGCAAGAGGCAAGCGTAAGGACATAAGCAACAGAAACCAATTTGACTTGGCAACATCAGAACCCAGTTCTCCCACCACAGCAAATCCAGGATACCCCAAAACATCTATAGAGTAAGATTCAGAACTAAGTTCTCATTTTATGAAGATGATAGGGGAACTTAAGGATATAAATAACTCCCTTAAAGAAATACAGGAGAACACAGGTAAACAGATAGAAGCTCTTAAACAGGAAACACAAAAATTCCTTAAAGAATTACAGGAAAATACAATCAAACAGTTGAAGCAATTGAACAAAACTGTCCAGGATCTAAAAATGGAAATAGAGACATTAAAGAAAACACAAAGAGAGTCAGCCCTGGAGATGGAAACCTAGGAAAGAGAACAGTAATCACAGATGCAAGCATCACCAATAGAATACAAGAAACAGAAGAGAGAATCTCAGCATTGAAGATACCATAGAAGACATTCACACCATAGTCAAGGAAAATACAAAAAACAAGAAACTCCTATCTCAAAACAGGATATTATGAAAAGACCAAACATGAAAAATAATTGGTATAGAAGAGAGTGAAGATTCCCAACTCAAAGGGCCAACAAACATCTTCAACAAAATTATAGAAGAAAATTTCCCTAGCCTAAAGAAAGAAATGCCCACAAATATACAAGAAGCCTACAGAACACCAAATAGATGGTGCCAGAAAAGAAATTTCTCTAGTCACATAATAATTAAAACACCAAATGCACAGAACAAAGAAAGAATATTAAAAGCAGTAGGGAAAAAGGTCAAGTAACATATAAAGGCAGACCTATCAGAATTACACCAGACTTCTCAACAGAGACTCTAAAAGTCAGAAGATCCTGGGCAGATGTAATACAAACACTAAGAGAACAAAAGTGCCAGCCCAGGCTACTATATCCAGTAAAACTCGAAGTTACCATAGATGGAGAAATCAAGTTAATTCAAGACAAAACCAAATTTAACAATATCTTTTGACTAATCCAGCCCTACAGAAGATAATAGAAGAAAAGTCCAATACAAGGAGAGAAACTACACCCAAGAAAAAGCAAGAAATTAATATTTTCACAACACCCAAAAGAAGAGAAACACACACACATAATTCCACTTCTAACCACAAAAATATCAGGAACCAGGATCCTGATATAGCTGTCTCTCGTGAGGCTGTGCCAGTGCCTGGCAAACACAGAAGTGGATTCTCACAGTCAGCTATTGGATGGAACACAGGGTCCCCAATGGAGAAGCTAGAGAAAATACTCAAGGAGCTGAAGGGGTCTATAACCCTATAGGTGGAACTACAATATGAACTAACCAGTACCCCCAGAGTTCGTGTCTCTAGCTGCATATATAGCAGAATATGGCCTAGTCGGCCATCATTGGGAAGAGAGGCCCCTTGGTCTTGCAAATTTTATATGCCCCAGTACAGGGGAACACCCGGGCCAAGAAGTGGGAGTGGGTGGGTAGGGGAGCAGGGTGGGGGGAGGGTATAGGGGACTTTTGGAATAGCATTTGAAATGTAAAGAAGAAAATACCTAATAAAAAATTGGAAAAAGTTAAAAAATATATCAGGAACCAACAATCATTTGTCCTTAATATCTCTCAACATCAATGGACTTAGTTCCAGAATAAAAAAGACATAGACTAACAGACTGTATATGTAAACAGGATCCAGCATTTTGCTACATACTGGAAATACACCTCAATGACAAAGACAGACATTACCTCAAAGTAAAAGGCTGGGAAAAAAAGTTTCCAAGCAAATGGTCCCAAGAAACAAGCTGGAGTGGCCATTCTAATATTCACCAAAATAGACTATCAAAAAAGATGGGAAGGACAATATATACTCATCAAAAAAAAATCCACCAAGATGACCTCTCAATTCTGAACATCTATGCCCCAAATGCAAGGGCACCCATATTTGTAAGAGAAATGTTACAGAAGCTCAAAGCACACATTGAACCTCACACAATAATAGTAGGAGATGTCAACACCCAACTCTCACCAATGGGCAGATCATGGAAACAGAAACTAAACAGGGACACAGTGAAACTAAAAGAAATTATGAACCAAATGGATTTAACAGATATCTACAGAACATTTTACCCTAAAACAAAAGAATATACCTTCTTCTCAGCACCTCATGGTACCTTCTCAAAAATCAACCATATACTTGGACACAAAACAAACCTCAACAGATACAAGAACATTGAATTTATCCCATGTATTCTATTGGACCACCATGGTCTAAGGCTGGTCTTCAATAGCAACAAAAACAACACAAGGCCCACATACACTTAGAAGCTGAACAACTATCTACTCAATGATAACTTGGTCAGGGAAGAAATAAAGAAAGGAATAAAAGGCCTTTTAAAATTTAATGAAAATGAAGGCACAACATATACAAACTCATGGGACACAATGAAAGCAGTGATAAGAGGAAAACTCATAGCCCCTAGTGACTATATATAGAAACTGGAGAGAGCTTACACTAGCAGCTTGACAGCACACCTGAAAACTCTAGAACAAAAAGAAGCAAATAGACCCAAGAGGAATAGACAGCAGGAAATAATCAAATTCAAGGCTGAAATCACCCAAATAAAAACAAAAAGAACTATACAAAGAATCAACAAAACCAGGAGCTGGTTCTTTGAAAAAAATCAACAAGATAGATAAACCCTTAGCCAGACTAACTAGAGGACACCCGAGACCATATTCAAATTAAAAATCATACAACAAATGGAGATCAAAGGCATACAAATTAGGAGGGAGGAAGTTAAGATATCACTATTTGCAGATGATATGATAGTATACATAAGTGACCTCAAAAGTTCTACATGAGAGCTCCTACAGCTCATAAACAACTTCAGCAAATTGGTTGAATATCAAAGTAACTCTAACAAATCAGTAACCTTCCTCTGCTCAAAGGACAAAAGGGTTGAGAAAGAAATGAGGGAAACAACACCCTTCACAATAGTCACAAATAATATAAAATATCTTGGTGTGACTCTAACCAAGCAAGTGAAAGATCTGTATGACAAGAGCTTCAAATCCCTGAAGAAAGAAATTGAAGAAGACCTCAGAAGATGGAAAGATCTCCCATGCTTATGGATTGGCAGGATTAATATAGTAAACGAACTCACACACTCATGGTCACTTGATCTTTGACAAAGGAGCTAAAACCATCCAATGGGAAAAAAAGACAGCATTTTCAACAAATGGTGCTGGTTCAACTGGTGGTCAGCATGTAGAAGAAATAGTATACACTCACTGATAAGTGGATATCAGTCCAAAAGCTCAGAGTGCCCATGATACAAACCACAGACCATATGAAGCTTAGAAGGAAGGAAGACCAGGGTGTGGATAGTTCTGTCCTACATTGAGGGGGGAACAGGATGATCATGGGAGGGGGAGGAGACAGGGACCTGGGAGGGAGAGAGGAGGGGGAGGAAATAAGGGGGCAGTATCAGGAACTGGAGGAGATACAGATGGTCAGGAAATCGAATAAAAATATGTAGCCGGGGGGAGATGAGGAACTGGGGATAGCTACTGGAGGGTCCCAGACACCAAGGAAATGTGAGGCTCCCAGGATGAATTGAAATAGAAAATATCATCCTGAGTGAGGCAACCCAGACACAAAAGAAAACTTATGGTATGTACTCACATATGTAGCAGAGGATGGCCTTGCCTCACAGCAATGGGAGGGTAGGCCCTTGGTCCCAACCATCAGACTAAGCTCAGGGAACCTGATGGAGGATCTGGCAGAAGGACTGGAGGAGCAGACGGGGATTGCAACCCCATTGGAAGAACACCATAGGCTGGCTTGACCACCCAGTTCTCCCAGAGACTAAACCACTAACCAAGGAGGGTACCTAGAGGGAACCATGGCTCCAGATACATATGTAGCGAAGGATGGCTTTGCCTGGCAGCAATGGGAGGGGAGGCCCTTGGTCCCATGGAGGTTTGATGTTCCAGTGTAGAGAGATGCTGGATTGGTGGGGCAGAACAGTGTGGGTGGGTGGGTGCAGCACCTTCATACAGGCAAAAGGGTGGTAGGAGAGCAGATGGGGTTGGTGGAGGAATAACTGGGAAGTGAGATATCATTTGAGATGTAAATGAATGGAATGATTAATGAAAAAAATAAAAAATAAAGAAAGAAAAGAAAAGAAAAGAAAAGAAAAGAAGAAAAGCTGAACTCTACAAACTTGTTCTTTGACTTCCACTCAAGTGCCAAGGCACATGGCACACATATACAAGCTAATAAATAAATGAAATAGCATCATTGACTACATGAGAAGTCTAAAATTCCTTTCCGGAGGCTGGCAAGAGGCTCAACAGAGAAGATCATGTATTGCCTTTCCAGAGGCTCTGAGTTTGGTTTCTACTACTCATGTAGAGGAGCCCAAAATCACCTGTAGCTGCAGTTCCAGAGGATCCAGTGTCTTTGGACTCTGCATACACATGCATTCACATTCACACAGTCATCACAGACACATAATTAAAACTAAAATAAATTCTAAAACACTCCTTTCATGTTTGATGTTTTCTCTCGTTCTTTGGAAGACTTAGTGAGTAAATACTGAATTTACCAAACTTATGCATTCTATTCCTTGGCAAGAGCCCATTATATTTGACCTTTTTTTTTTTAATTAGCCAGTTATGAAAGAATTTTCAACTAAGTATACCAGTCAAGATTTTTAATATTCATTGATATCCATGCTTCCATACAGAACATCCATCTTGTAGTTCTTAGCTTGACAATCTTTGTTGTCCTAGTTTCATTTCCATTGCTATGAGAAATACTCTGGCCAAAGCAACTCTAAGAAAGATAGGATTTATTTAGCTTACAATTGCAGAGTTCACTCTATCACTAAGAAGAAACCAAGAGAGGAATTGGAGACAGTGAGTCCCATCCAGAGTCAAGAGCAGAGAGAGAGCTCTTCCGGTCAAAAAAGCACCGGGGCAGCTAGGGCGCAGGGTCGGCTGACACTCGCCAGCTACCCACAACACCCGCCACAGGATCTTAAGACTTCTGGTGAGTGGAACACAGCTTCTGCTCCAATCCAATTGTGCGGGACCTGAGACTGCATTAGTTAGGGAAGCAGAAACCGGCCTGAGTAGGGCCACAGGCCTCATCCGGCCGGATCAGCACCAGGGTAGCTAGAGCACAGGGCCGCCTGACACCCGCCAGCTACCCACGACCCCCGCCACAGGATTTTGAGACTGCTGGTGAGTGGAACACAGCTTCTGCTCCAGTCCAATCACGCGGGAACTGAGACTGCTTTGGTTGGGGAGGGAGAAATCCGGCCTACATAGGGCCACAAGCCTCTTCCGGTCAGAAAAGCACCGGGGTAGCTAGGGCGCAGGGTCTGCTGACACATGCCAGCTACCCACAACACCCGCCACAGGATCTTAAGACTTCTGGAGAGTGGAACACAGCTTCTGCTCCAATCCAATTGCGCGCGGGACCAGAGACTGCATTAGTTAGGGAAGCAGAAAACCGGCCTGAGTAGGACCACAGGCCTCTTCCGGCTGGACCAGCACCGGGGTACCACCAGCTACCCACGACCCCCGCCACAGGATTTTGAGACTGCTGGTGAGTGGAACACAGCTTCTGCTCCAATCTTTAAACAGTGACAACGACAACAACTAACCCCAAAGATTACCAGATGGCGAAAGGTAAACCTAATAATCTTACTAACAGAAACCAAGACCACTCACCATCATCAGAACACATCACTCCCACTTCGCCCAGTCCAGGGCACCCCAACACACCGGAAAAGCTAGACACGGATCTAAAAGCATATCTCATGATGATGGTAGAGGACTTCAAGAAGGACTTTAATAACACACTTAAAGAAATACAAAGGAACACTGGTAAACAGGTAGAAGACAGTAAAGAGGAAGCACAAAAATCCCTTAAAGAATTGCAGGAGAACACTGCTAAAGAGTTACAAATCCTTAAAGAAAAACAGGATAACCTAATCAAACAGGTAGAAGTCCTTAATGAAAAACAGGAAAACACATCCAAACAGATGATGGAAATGAACAAAACCATACTAGACCTAAAAAGGGAAGTAGACACAATAAAGAAAACCCAAAATGAGGCAACACTGGAGATAGAAACCCTAGGAAAGAAATCTGGAACCATAGATACCAGCATCAGCAACAGAATACAAGAGATGGAAGAGAGAATCTCAGGTGCAAAAGATTCCATAGAGAACATCGGCACAACAATCAAGGAAAATGTAAAATGCAAAAAGATCCTAACTCAAAACATCCAAGAAATACAGGACACAATGAGAAGACCAAACCTACGGATAATAGGAGTGGATGAGAATGAAGATTTTCAACTCAAAGGACCAGCAAACATCTTCAACAAAATTATAGAAGAAAACTTCCCAAATCTAAAGAAAGAGATGCCCATGAACATACAAGAAGCCTACAGAACTCCAAATAGACTGGACCAGAAAAGAAATACCTCCCGACACATAATAATCAGAACAACAAATGCTCTAAATAAAGATAGAATACTAAAAGCAGTAAGAGAAAAAGGCCAAGTAACATATAAAGGCAAGCCTATCAGAATTACACCAGATTTTTCACCAGAGACTATGAAAGCCAGAAGATCCTGGACGGAAGTTATACAGACACTAAAAGAACACAAATTCCAGCCCAGGCTACTATACCCAGCCAAACTCTCAATTAACATAGATGGAGAAACCAAAGTATTCCACGACAAAACCAAATTCACACATTATCTCTCCACGAATCCAGCCCTTCAAAGGATAATAATAGAAAAAAAACCAATACAAGGACAGGAACCACGCCCTAGAAACAACAAGAAGGTAATCCCTCAACAAACCTAAAAGAAGACAGCCACAAGAACAGAATGCCAACTTTAACAACAAAAATAACAGGAAACAACAATTACTTTTCCTTAATATCTCTTAATATCAATGGACTCAACTCCCCGATAAAAAGACATAGACTAACAAACTGGCTACACAAACAAGACCCAACATTTTGCTGCTTACAGGAAACTCATCTCAGAGAAAAAGATAGACACTACCTCAGAATGAAAGGCTGGAAAACAATTTTCCAAGCAAATGGTATGAAGAAACAAGCTGGAGTAGCCATTCTAATATCTGATAAGATTGACTTCCAACCCAAAGTCATTAAAAAAGACAGGGAGGGACACTTCATACTCATCAAAGGTAAAATCCTCCAAGAGGAACTATCAATCCTGAATATCTATGCTCCAAATACAAAGGCAGCCACATTCATTAAAGAAACTTTAGTAAATCTCAAAGCACACATTGCACCTCATACAATAATAGTAGGAGACTTCAACACACCACTTTCACCAATGGACAGATCATGGAAACAGAAACTAAACAGGGACACAGAGAAACTAAGAGAAATTATGAATCAAATGGATCTGGCAGATATCTACAGAACATTCTATCCTAAAACAAAAGGATATACCTTCTTCTCAGCACCTCATGGTACCTTCTCCAAAATTGACCACATAATTGGTCACAAAACAGGCCTCAACAGATACAAAAATATTGAAATTGTCCCATGCATCCTATCAGATCACCATGGACTAAGGCTGATCTTCAATAACAAAATAAATAATAGAAAGCCAACATTCACGTAGAAACTGAACAACACTCTTCTCAATGATACCTTGGTCAAGGAAGGAATAAAGAAAGAAATTAAGGACTTTTTAGAGTTCAATGAAAATGAAGCCACAACATACCCAAACTTATGGGATGCAATGAAAGCATTTCTAAGAGGAAAACTCATAGCCCTGAGTGCCTCCAAAAGGAAACTAGAGAGAGCACACATTAGCAGCTTGACAACATACCTAAAAGCACTAGAACAAAAGGAAGCAAATTCACCCAAGAGGAGTAGACGGCAGGAAATAATCAAACTCAGGGGTGAAATCAACCAAGTGGAAACAAGAAAAACTATTCAAAGAATCAACCAATCAAGGAGCTGGTTCTTTGAGAAAATCAACAAGATAGATAAACCCTTAGCCAGACTCACTAGAGGGCACAGGGAAAGCATCCTAATTAACAAAATCAGAAATGAAAAAGGAGACATAACAACAGATCCTGAAGACATCCAAAACACCATCAGATCCTTCTACCAAAGGCTATACTCAACAAAACTGGAGAACCTGGATGAAATGGAGAAGTTCCTAGACAGATACCAGGTACCAAAGTTGAATCAAGATCAGGTTAATGATCTAATCAGCCCTATATCCCCCAAAGAAATAGAAGCAGTCATTAATAGTCTCCCAACTAAAAAAAGCCCAGGACCAGATGGGTTTAGTGCAGAGTTCTATCAGACCTTCAAAGAAGATCTAATCCCAGTTCTTCACAAACTATTCCACAAAATAGAAACAGAAGGTACTCTACCCAACTCATTCTATGAAGCCACAATTACTCTGATACCTAAACCACAAAAAGACCCAACAAAGATAGAAAACTTCAGACCAATATCCCTTATGAATATTGATGCAAAAATCCTCAATAAAGTTCTTGCTAACCGAATCCAAGAACACATCAAAACAATCATCCATCCTGACCAAGTAGGTTTCATCCCAGGGATGCAGGGATGGTTCAATATACGGAAATCCATCAACGTAATCCAGTATATAAACAAACTCAAAGACAAAAACCACATGGTCATCTCGTTAGATGCGGAAAAAGCATTTGACAAGATCCAACACCCATTCATGATAAAAGTCTTGGAAAGATCAGGAATTCAAGGCCCATGCCTAAACATGATAAAAGCAATCTACAGCAAACCAGTAGCCAACATCAAAGTAAATGGTGAGAAGCTTGAAGCAATCCCTCTAAAATCAGGGACTAGACAAGGCTGTCCACTTTCTCCATACCTATTCATCATTGTACTTGAAGTCCTAGCCAGAGCAATTCAACAACAAAAGGAGATCAAAGGGATACAAATTGGAAAAGATGAAGTCAAAATATCACTCTTTGCAGATGATATGATAGTATATATAAGTGACCCTAAAAATTCCACCAGAGAACTCCCAAGCCTGATAAACAGCTTCGGTGAAGTAGCTGGATATAAAATTAACTCAAACAAATCAATGGCCTTTCTCTACACAAAGAATAAACAGGCTGAGAAAGAAATTAGGGAAACAACACCCTTCTCAATAGTCACAAATAATATAAAATATCTTGGCGTGACTCTAACTAAGGAAGTGAAAGATCTGTATAATAAAAACTTCAATTCTCTGAAGAAAGAAATCATAGAAGATCTCAGAAGATGGAAAGATCTCCCATGCTCATGGATTGGCAGGATCAACATTGTAAAAATGGCTATCTTGCCAAAAGCAATCTACAGATTCAATGCAATCCCCATCAAAATTCCAACTCAATTCTTCAACGAATTAGAAAGTGCAATCTGCAAATTCATCTGGAATAACAAAAAACCTAGGATAGCAAAAACTCTTCTCAAGGATAAAAGAACCTCTGGTGGAATCACCATGCCGGACCTAAAGCTTTACTACAGAGCAATTGTGATAAAAACTGCATGGTACTGGTATAGTGACAGACAAATAGACCAATGGAATAGAATTGAAGACCCAGAAATGAACCCACACACCTATGGTCACTTGATCTTCGACAAGGGAGCTAAAAACATCCAGTGGAAGAAAGACAGCATTTTCAACAAATGGTGCTGGCACAACTGGTTGTTAACATGTAGAAGAATGCGAATCGATCCATTCCTATCTCCTTGTACTAAGGTCAAGTCTAAGTGGATCAAGGAACTTCACATAAAACCAGAGACACTGAAACTTATAGAGGAGAAAGTGGGGAAATGCCTTGAAGATATGGGCACAGGGGAAAAATTCCTGAATAGAACAGTAATGGCTTGTGCTGTAAGATCGAGAATTGACAAGTGGGACCTCATGAAACTACAAAGCTTCTGCAAGGCTAAAGACACCATCAATAAGACAAAAAAACCACCAACAGATTGGGAAAGGATCTTCACCTATCCTAAATCAGATAAGGGACTAATATCCAATATATATAAAGAACTCAAGAAGGTGGACTCCAGAAAGTCAAATAACCCCATTAAAAAATGGGGCTCAGAACTGAACAAAGAATTCTCACCTGAGGAATACCGAATGGCAGAGAAGCACCTGAAAAAATGTTCAACATCCTTAATCATCAGGGAAATGCAAATCAAAACAACCCTGAGATTCCACCTCACACTAGTCAGAATGGCTAAGATCAAAAATTCAGGTGACAGCAGATGCTGGCGAGGATGTGGAGAAAGAGGAACACTCCTCCATTGTTGGTGGGATTGCAAGCTTGTACAACCACTCTGGAAATCAGTCTGGCGGTTCCTCAGAAAATTGGACTTAGTACTACCAGAGGATCCAGCAATAGCTCTCCTGGGCATATATCCAGAAGATGTCCCAACCGGTAAAAAGGACACATGCTCCACTATGTTCATAGCAGCCCTATTTATAATAGCCAGAAACTGGAAAGAACCCAGATGTCCCTCAACAGAGGAATGGATACAGAAATTATGGTACATTTACACAATGGAGTACTACTCAGCTATTAAAAAGAATGAATTTATGAAATTCCTAGCCAAATGGATGGACCTGGAGGGCATCATCTTGAGTGAAGTAACACAATCACAAAAGAACTCACACAATATGTATTCACTGATAAGTGGATATTAGCCCAAAACTTAGGATACCCAAGATATAAGATACAATTTGCTAAGCGCATGAAACTCAAGAAGAATGAAGACCAAAGTGTGGACACTGTGCACCTTCTTAGAATTGGGAACAAAACACCCAGAGAAGGAGTTACAGAGACAAAGTTCGTAGCTGTGATGAAAGGATGGACCATTTAGAGACTGCCGTATCCAGGGATCCATCCCATAATCAGCTTCTAAACGCTGACACCATTGCATACACTAGCAAGATTTTGCTGAAAGGACCCAAATATAGCTGTCTCTTGTGAGACGATGCTGGGGCCTAGCAAACACAGGAGTGGATGTTCACAGTCAGCTATTGGATGTATCACAGGGCTCCCAATGGAGAAGCTAGAGAAAGTACCCAAGGAGCTAAAGGGATCTGCAACCCTATTGTCGGAACAACATGATGTACTAACCAGAACCCCGGAGCTCTTGTTTCTAGCTGCATATGTATCGAAAGATGGCCTAGTCGGCCATCAATGGAAAGAGAGGCCCATTGGACTTGCAAACTTTATATGCCCCAATATAGGGGAATGCCAGGGCCAAAAGAATGGGAATGGGTGGGTAGGGAAGTGGGGGGCGCTATGGGGGACTTTTGGGATAGCATTGGAAATGTAATTGAGGAAAATATGTAATAAAAAATATTAAAAATCAAAAAAAAAAGAGCAGAGAGAGAATGTTCCTTGTGCTTAGTTCGCTGTCTATCCTTATATAGTTCAGGGCCCAAACCTGGGGGACGTTGCTGCCCTTGGCAGGTCCTCTCACATCCTTATCAAGAAAAACTTGCAGGCACTCCTACAGGCCAACCTGATCTCTCAGTAATAGGGTCGTCTTAGAGAGGCAGAGGAGGTGTTCTAGATTGTGTCTTGTTGACAATTAAAACCACCACACTAGATTTAGTTTTTGAGAGTCCTTTTTTTTCCAGCAGCCAGTTTTTTCCTGCTGGTGTGACAGTACAATAAATTTCTTTGGGTTTAATTTGTTAACTGTTCTTTACACATTAATATGCTTATTGTCTTTTGAATGTTCTTCGACACTGTTGGGTTTCTTCAGATGAGTGGTATTTATTGGTTGTTGTTTATAATTATTGATGAAATTTAAATTGAATGATGTTGCCAGCTGGGGAGCATTTCTTTAGCCCAGTAATTATCCAGAAATTTCAAGAACATTGTTCCCTTGGCAATGGCTGCATATTTGGATCATGAGGGATCTACATTCTGTTTCTTTACTTTCTTTTATCTAACAAGTTAGTTTTATTTTGAATATTTGTTCTTTCTTGTCTTTTCTGGAAGCTGGGAGTTATCTGGGTCACACCTTATGTCTCTAGCCATAGATTACACTTTGAGAATCTTTGGGTCTAAGTTCTACATGCAAGACATTTTCATAAGCATGAACATGTCAGATGAAAAATTCTGATATGCAGGCTCTGGGTTAACTGCTTCATCTTTTAATTAACTGTCCTTCTGATGAATAATGACCCTTTGTGCTTTAATCCACCTATCATTTAGTCGTTTCTGCTACTTTTCTCTCTCATATAAATTGCTTTTTGAAGTGTGTGTGTGTGTGTGTGTGTGTGTGTGTGTGTGTATGCTTTAGTTTATGCATGCATGTACACAAGTATACAGTGGTCTGCTCATCTGTACATAGACACGTGGAGGCTAAAGGACTAATGGATCTCGTGCCACAAAAGCTACAAAGCCATAAAACCACATATGGTTCTGAGAGTGAACTCAGGTTTTCATGCTTGTATAACAATCACTTGGCTGTCCTCTGAGCTTTGTGCTTGGGCTCTATGGATGACTTTACTGTGTGCCTGATTGTCTTCGTCCATCCTAGTCATAAACTTTAAACCAGAAGTGGCTGCTAGCAACTGTATGTCCTGTTCTCAGCAGCCACTATATCCATACATTTTCTTTATGGTTACACATATTTGCCAGTATAAAACTGCAGAGCCTATATAAAATAAGATATAGGTGTGAGTGAATCACTTTCCTGGGTAAAATATAACACCAATGTTTACTTATTCCATAGTGATTAGTAGGAAAGAACACCTTAAATCTACACGAGAGAGAAGGGTAACAACAAAAAAGCATGTAATCTGCAAAATCCACCAGAAAGCTTCGATGTGTATCTATTTATCACTTAAGGATAATCAATGACACAAAAGATCTTCCATCTGTAGATCAAAGTATCCCAGAATGACAGATATCAGCAAGTAGAATAGATTTTTAAGATGGCAATGAAGTTAGCATAAAGCCCAAATCAGCTTGACCTTGTATCTAAAGCTTTGAAAATGATATTTCAAAGACACCTTTCAAGCAGACTCCAGTCAATCATGATGTGGTGTGTCTTGGGGGTGGGGTTGTATTTGTATTTTATTTAGAAAATGTATTTTTTAAACTAAAATAAAATAATATCACTTTCCCCCTTCCCTTTCTTCCCTCCAGGCTCTCCCCAGTACACTCCCTTTAACCCCTTCTATGTACCTCCATTCTTAAATTGATAGTCCGTATCGTTGGTTGTCATTATATATATACATATATATATATATACATATACATATATATATGTATATACATACATATGACACATACATAAGTTTAAAATATAGACTGCTGAGTCCATTCCTATTGTCTCTGTGCATATGGTCTCAGGGCTGACCATTTTGTATTATATAACCATTAAAGAGGCTCACCCTGGGGAAGTCTAATTCTTCCTTGCCCAGCAGTCATTACTTGCATGTAGTTATTTGTCTTCATGTAGGACCACATGGCATTTACTCCTTCCACATTACTGTTTAGCGATAGTGTCATTGTTTCAGTTTTGTCTATGTAGCCTAATATTTTTATTTTTATATTTGTGTGTGTGTGTGTGTAAACAAGTTTAACTTTCAGTAACTGTTTCTCCTTCCATTATGTGTATCCCAGCAATTGAGCTTAGGTTGTCATGTTTAATAGTCAACACTTTTACATGCTGAGACATCGTCCAGGCTTTTTCCTTTTTCTTTTTCTTTTTCCTTTTCTTTTTTTCCTCTTCTTTTTCCTTTTCCTTTTTCCTTTTCTCTTTTTTTTTCCTTTTTCTTTTTTCTTTTTCTATTTTCTTTCTCTCTCTTCCTCTTCCTCCTCCTCCTCTTCCTCCTCCTCCCCCTCCTCCTCCTCCTCCTCCTCCTTCTTCTTCTTCACAAAACTAAGACAAACTAAATGAAAACTAGGTAAAACTAGGTTGGCCATGGGTCTGTATACTTTTGGTATATGCTTTTCTTAGTACTCATTGTCACTTTGATTAAACATGTATTAATTAAGTAGTCAAAGTAGACTCCAACATTCTCTCACTAGCAAGGTACTCACAGGATACAGAAAAGAAAAAAAGAAGCACCTCCCCAATTCATAACAACATACTGTGGTCCTACAAGAAAGTTAAGATTCTGGTCTACAAGAATCCATGAAAACACAATTAAATTGGAATGTGTGTGAATGAGAGTCTCCAGAGGAAGAAATAAATTGAAACTAGATGGAATAATATGAAATAGCTCAGTTAGCTGAGATGAGATGAACAAAGTGAGGTGGGGACTTTTACTTATCTAGAGGCATGGCCATATATTATGTGGTCCAGTAGAATGGAGTAAGTCTGTATTGCCAATGGAAAAAATATGAATGGGAAATGTCGTAAAATAATATTGGAAAGGTATATTAGTATATTTTTGTAATTATAATAAAATACATAATCTAGGTTACTTTATAAAGAAAAGTGCTTTATTTACTTCAAAATTTGAGGCTAGAAATACAAATAACATATCACAGGCTCTAGTGACCATCATGCATTGTGCCATGGTGGCAATGTACATGTCTCTCTGACTGTTTGGTATCTATTCCTCTTCTCATAAAGTCCCCAGGATTCCATCATAGGAACAACTTCATCTAAACCTAAGTTACTTTGTAAAAATATTACCCTTGTTCACCATAGTTGGTTAAAATTTACCATACCCCTTTATGCTATTTACAAGTGACTTTGGGCATTAAACACTTGGGTGACTTTGGGAGAGACAGAGATCATATTCAATGGTAGCTGAAAGGACCCAGGAGTCAGACAATGCATAGGGTTTGCTTGTGCTGTTTGGATATAAGAAACATCATGAGGATGTGGTTGTGTTGGATGTAGAAGACTGTAGAGGAAGGAACAGACAACAGAAGAAAGAATTGAAATCATGAGGACAAATTAGAAAAGTGTGGCAGAATTTTATAGACATTGATAGGTACTTTGGTGAAGATATTGTCATCAGAATGACAATAAAGAGAAAGGAGTGAGAATGATCTAGAACTTGAGAATTATCTAGAACTTGAGAATGATCTAGAACTTGTGAATGATGTAGAACTCAAGAATGATCTAGAACTTGAGAATGATC
This sequence comes from Mus caroli, assembly GCF_978045245.1. Lineage (NCBI taxonomy): Eukaryota > Metazoa > Chordata > Mammalia > Rodentia > Muridae > Mus > Mus caroli. The sequence goes on from NW_028227272.1 coordinate 9,108,541, forward strand.
TAGAACTTGAGAACAATCTAGTACTACTTGTTTTATATAATAAATGGAACCTGGAAGCAGTGGTGCAAATGTTGGCATCTCTGAGCTACTCAGTGAATGCAGAACACTTCACAGAAATCAGAGTGTGGTGAACATAAGAATGAGGAAGCTTTGAGGGAAGGTAACATGCTCAGTTTTGAATTCTTTGCTCTGTGTGTGTGTGTGTGTGTGTGTGTGTGGTCTGTTATGCAACTATACACACCCATAAAAGCAAAAAGTCGTTAATGAATGTCTTCCACAATTGCTCTCCACTTGAATTTTTGAGTCAGTGACTATTTGAGACAGTGTGTCAACCTGGAGCTCACCAATTAGTTTGGTTGTCCAGCCAACATACTTTAGGGATTCCTCAGCCCCACTGCTAACATTGAGGTTCCAGAATCGTGCTGTAGTGACTGGCCTTTAGATGGGCATTGTGGATATACACCCAGGGCTTGTGCTTGAGTAACAGATGTTTTAGCATTCATGCCATCTCACCAGCCCCAGCTTTGGCTTCTGTAAGCGAAGCACAATGGTACTGCTGTGTTACACACACTCATGTCCCTCATGTGGTAGTTCTGAGTGGAGGATTTTATCTGGAGGATAAAGTGACAAACAGGTAAAAGTCAACTGAGCAAAGAGGATCACATCAGCACAGAGACCAGAAACTCAGCATAAACTGCTCTTTCTGTATCAGTTGGCTTGGACTACTCTTAAAGTGTATAGATTTGGCTTAAATCATAGATTTTCCCCTATTGTGGGAAATATTAAAAATTGGACCTGCCAACTCTTTGAGTTCCTGCTTCTCTCAACCTGTCAACTCTCTGGCCCCTCGGGGTCACAGGGCTCTTTCTGGGTGAACTCAACTCAGACGTCTCTCTGCCCACCAACTCCCTGGTGGGGACCCCCGAGTTTCTCTCATTACCACACAATGCCCCACACACCCCATGGTCAGCCATTATCTCAACACCTAATTATATGGGAAAACCAAACCTGTTAAAGTTTATGATTATAGTTAACCAATCAGATTTATGTATCAATAAAATTACAATTTACAAAATACCAATACAATAATTTCAAAGCCAATTGAAAAGCTTTACCTCAATTATTCTAACCTTATTAAATCATCACATCGGCCTCTATTCTCCTTCCCTCCTCTTCTCAGACACCTCTGTCTCTGCAACTCTTAGCTCTGCCTCCCTTTCCCTGTCTAATCACAGGCCTCCTCTGCACTAATGTAATTGGACAGGGAAAATCCTGCAACATTCCCCCCTCGGTTTGGAGGCTGGAATTTCAAGCATGGTTCTTGTGTGGTCTTCTTGTTTCTTATTTGGGATGAAGAAGCAGAAAGAAAAGGAAGAGGGAGTGGGAGAAGGAGGGTAAGAGACAGAGATAGACAGAGAGACAGAGAATAGATTAGAACAGGATGGTGGTTTCTGGGAGCAGTAAGTTTTAGCATTGACTATACATGCTTAAGGTTCTCAAATATTTAGCTGCTCACTTGAGCTACTCTGACTTTGCAGACACACAACACAAATGCTGACCTCCTTCTAGGGTAATGTGAATTGTGTTGCATTGTCTCCTAATGTCAGAACTCCGACTAAGCCCGAGATTCCTGGTATGGGAATAAAAGTAGTGCTATGATTTGAGGACTTGCTCAAGGGTGAGAAAGTTGAGAAAATAAGTGTTTTAGAAGAATGAAGATCCAAAATCTCTTGGATCTTCATCTCTTGGGAAAAAGACAGCATTTTCAACAAATGGTGCTGGCACAACTGGCAGTTATCATGTAGAAGAATGCGAATTGATCCATTCTTATATCCTTGTACAAAGCTCAAGTCTAAGTGAATCAAAGAACTCCACATAAGACAAGAGACACTGAAATTAATAGAGTAGGAAAAAGCCTCGAAGATATGGGCACAGGGGGAAAATTCCTAAACAGAACAGCAATGGCTTGCGCTGTAAGATCAAGAATTGGCAAATGAGACCTCAAAATTGCAAAGCTTCTGTAAGGCAAAAGACACTGTCAATAAGACAAAAAGGCCACCAACAGATTGGGAAAGGATTTTTCCCAATCCTAAATCTGATAGGAGACTAATATCCAATATATACAAAGAGCTCAAGAAGCTGGACTCCAGAAATTCAAATAACCCCATTAAAAATGGGGTTCAGAGCTAAACAAAGAATTCTCAACTGAAGAATACCGAATGGCTGAGAAGCACCTGGAAAAATGTTCAACATCCTTAATCATCAGGGAAATTCAAATCAAAACAACCCTGAGATTCCACCTCACACCAGTCAGAATGGCTAAGATCAAAAACTCAGGTGACAGCAGATGCTGGCAAGGATGTGGAGAAAGAGGAACACTCCTCCATTGCTAGTGGGATTGCAAGCTTGTACAATCACTCTGGAAGTCAGTCTGGAGATTCCTCAGCAAATTGGACATAATACTACTGGAAGATCCAGCAATACCTCTCCTAGGCATATACCCAGAAGAAGTTCCAACTGGTAATAAGAACACCTGCTCCACTATGTTCATAGCAGCCTTATTTATAATAGCCAGAAGCTTGAAAGAAACCAGATGTCCCTCAACAGAGGAATAGATACAGAAAATGTGGTACATTTACACAATGGAGTACTACTCAGCTATTAAAAACAATGGATTTATTAAATTCTTGGACAAATGGATGTATCTGGAGGATATCATCCTTAGTGAGGTAACCCAATCACGAAAGGAGTCATTAGATATGCACTCACTGATAAGTGGATCTTAGCCCAGAAACATAGAACACCCAAGATACAATTTGCAAAACACAAGAAAATCAAGAAGAGTGAAGACCAATGGGTGGATACTTCATTCCTCCTTAGAATAGGGAACAAAATACGCATGAAAGGAGTTACAGAGACAAAGTTTTGAGTTAAGATGAAAGGATGGACTATCCAGAGACTACCCCACCAGGGGATCCATCCTATAATCAGCCACCAAACGCAGACACTATAGCATATGCCAGCAAGATTTTGCTGAAGGGGCCCTGTTATAGCTGTCTTTTGTGAGGCTATGCCAGTGCCTGGCAAATATGGAAGTGGATGCTCACAGTCATCTATAGGATGGAACACAGGGCCCCCAATGGAGAAGCTAGAGAAAGCACCCAAGGAGCTGAAGGGGTCTGCAACCCTTAGGAGAAACAACAATATGAACTAACCACTACCCCAGAGCGCATGTCTCTAGCTGCATATGTAACAGAAGATGGCCTAGTCAGCCATCACTGGGAAGAGAGGCTCCTTGGTATTGCAAACTTTATATGCCCCAGTACAGGGGAATGCCAGGGCCAAGAAGTGGGAGTGGGTGGGTAGGGGAGCAGGGCGGAGGGAGGGTATAGGGAACTTTCAGGATAGTATTTGAAATGTATATAATGAAAATATCTAATAAAAAAAGAAGAATGAAGATCTAGTCATTGATGTAGAATGCGTTTCTTTGTTCCATTGCTGGGTGTGAATAACATGGGTTATGCTGTATGTGAATAACTCAATTTGAGGTAAAGGGGTCTATTTTGTGACATAACCTAAACTACACCTCTATAGTACTGCATGTGTGCTTATAATATTGGATTTTTGTTTACTATGATGAAAAGGCAAAGATGTTCATGTATAGAAGAGAGCCACAGCACACTGGGTTTGGGGGAAATGAGGTTGTAAACAGAATTGTATCTCCCAGAATTGAGTCTCCTCTGTCATCTTTTGCCATCATGGTCACTCATGCATGGCATTAGCTAAGCCGAAAACACCAGGAAGGAAGTGTTACACCATTGTTAAGACCTATGAGAATAGAGGCGAACTTAGAAGTTGCGTTTCCAGAGGAGAGGACTTGCTACCTTGTGTCACTGTCCCTTTTTTTGTGGCCTGTTGCCCAGAGTGATTATTCTGAGCTCAAACCCAACTAAACCATAAAGGGTAGATCACAGCAGGACAACCTGTTCAGTATAAGAGAGGCTCACAGTGGGACAACCCGTGAGAGGCTCACAATGGGACAACCCATAGGTATAACTTAGAACAAGGTACACTGACAGAATGAATGACACCCCCCCACACACACACACACACTCCTCTCACACCTACCCACTGGTCACACACTCCACAGTGAAGAACAAGGAACGTGTGCTTTTGAGTCACACCACTGAACTTAAAGGGGATGTGTGGGTTTTTCTCCACCACCTGCTGGTTCTGTAGGTGAAGAATTGAAGGCCAACGATCATTTAACTTGTTTATAAACATCCAGCAGTTGATAACTGTTGGAACTAGAGGTCTGTGTGTTGATGTCTGTCCTGGTCTTCTGCTTGTACCAGTTCTGATCACACATCTATCTCCTGTGGAGGGAGGGTGCTATTCTAAGCATGTTCTCTAGGCTGTGAGATTAGTGGTCAGGAGAACTGAGGTCTGCTTCATGTCTGCTATGATTCCTTCTTGAGCAGCAGCAGATTGGTTTCTGATCAGCTACCTGTGCTACATACACTATGTGGCCTTCAACTCCACTTCAGCACATCAGATCTGTTTCCTTATACGGTGCGTTCAAAACAGTAATTCAAGACTGAAGATCGTCACCATAAGACTTTCTGAAACCCACACACCAACCCTTGAAAAGATCACTCTCTCTAACTTTCTATTGCTGAAATCAGGCTCCCAGGCCAAACTCAAGGTGTTTTAAAATCAGCTCTATATCCTGATAAAAGGAGTGGTAAAGGTTGTGTGGGCTAGACCTTATTAATTCGTGTGTGTGTTGCATGTATGTTACAGTGTGGCATATACAGCACTGTGTGTACATGTGGAAGTCACAGCAGGACATCTTGACATTATACTGTATTGCTATTTATCTGGTTACTTTGAAATAGACTCACCCAGTGAACCAGGCATTGCTGTCATTGGGCTAGGCTGGCTAGCCAGTGAGCTCTCAGGATCTGTCTATGCTCCCCCATTCCTGGGCTTATAGGTACGAGCAATCATACTTGAGTTTTCATGCGGTGGTGAGAATCTGAACTTGGGTCCCCTAGTGTAAGCACACTTACCAATGAAATCATCTCCCCAGATAATGTTCTCAATGTTTTAAAAGAACTAAAAATTTAAAAATTTTCAAAGATTAAAAATAAAAAAAATGAGACTATCTTAGTCCAGACTGGCCTGGAGCTCACCTTTGTTGTTCAGGCTGGCCTTGAATTTGGGACTCTTCAGCTTCAGCCTTTCAACTCCTGGGATGACAGACAGGTGTGAGCATGTCTGTCCCACAGAACTTGTTATTACTTTCATCTTTGTAACTTGAATTTACTTGGCGAGATAATGTGAAGTCGACATAAGAATAGCAAAATAACCACATTGACTCCTTTATACAAATACACCTTCTACGCACTTTCTGGAGTTGGCTGGTTTCATGTTGCTCATGAGGTCATATTGAGATTTTTGTGTATGTAGGGCATCCTTGTAGAGAAATTATAAGCGTGCATGTGAACCATACACGTGTATGCACAATCAATGTACATCTTAATATGATTTTTATAAGAATCACAGTTTTGATATTAAAGAATTTGTTAATCTTAATACAGAAGTCTGAGTTAAAAAATTAAATGAAAAGCTGAAAATAGGCACTATTATATCCTTAGCCAGCTGGTATAGGAAGATTACAAGCTGCCTTTGAGTTTCCTAGGAGACATCATAGGAGTCACAAACGCCATGGATTTTGTTAAGAGGGACAGAGAAGGTTGACCACAAAGTCATGTCTGGAATCTAAATACCATCTCTCTCTCTCTCTCTCTCTCTCTCTCTCTCTCTCTCTCTCTCTCTCTCTCTCTCTCTCTCTTTCTCTCTCTCTCTCTCCATCTTTCTATGTATGTATGTATGTATGTATGTATGTATGTATGTATGTATGTATCTATCTATCTATCTATCTATCTATTGATGTTGGATGTTAGTATGTATGTGCATGTGTGTGTGTATTCACATGTATTTACATGTGTGTATTTGGGGATGGATGTGTGTGTGTGTGTGTGTCCACAGGCGCACATGTAGAAATGCAGAGTTCACTTTCAGATGTCATCCTCCATTACTTTACCCCTTATCTTTTGAGGTGGGTCTTTCACTGAACAGAGAGCTCACTGATTGGCTACACTGCCTGGCTGATGAGCCCCTAGTATCTTCCTGTCTATGCCTCCACATTTCTGGAATTATCGGCATGCACCACCATGTGTGTCTCGTTTTAGTGAGTTCTAGGGATCTGAAGTCAGCTCCTGTGGTGGTTGTTTTAATGTCACTCTGCTACAAACTAGAATTACCTGAGCAGGAAGGCTCACCTGAAGAGCTGTCCTGATTTCCTTAGATGACATGTGGGCAGCACTGGCTGGTAGCCGCCCAGACAAAGGAGCCATGGTAGAAGGGTGGTTATTTGCTGTTTTCTCACTTGGCTTTCTCTTTGGCTGCTGAGTTGGTTTACTTATTGCTATGACTGCAAATTATTTCACTGACATTAGATCTAGAGTTTCCACCACTGGACTGGGACCAAAGCTCTTCAGGAGCCTTCCACAGTCTGGTGCCAGGATGAGACTGTGGAGGCACACAGCCATGTGGACTGAGCTGTCAGCCTCTATTGAGACAGCCACTGTTCATTTACATTGAGGTCTGAGGTACCCAGCCTAATGGATGGAGAAACTATCAGGTTCTCAGACTCTCTAATGTGAGACAGCTGTTGTTACTATTTTAATATATTTTTTTAAATGAAATTCTTTTAATATATAAGTCATGCTATTGATTCTGTACCTATAGAGAGCCCTAACTAATAACACTCATGCTTCTATGGAAAGAACTTTAAAAAATATTTATTTTATATGTTGACATTCTAATATAATTACATTATTTTCCCTGTCCCATTCTTCCCTCCAAACACATTCATATAGCTTCAAACTCAAGAGGTGTGTGTGTGTGTGTGTTTGATATAATATCTTTGCCCAGTCTATATACAGTTACTTCTATATGTTTGGGGGCTGACGATTTAATATTGGATAACTAACTGCCCTGGGGAAGGCTATTCTTTCCTTAGTTGCCTATAGCTCTTTGTATGGGACAGTACCCCTTGAGCATTGAGCATTTTCCATTGCTGTTGTCCTCATTCAGCTCATGCTGTCATGTTGGTGAGACTTTATGGATGAACCTTCTGACTTTCTGAAGAGACACAATCACACAGCAACCCCCTAGTTTCCCATTTCTTAAAGTCCTTCTGCCTCCTCTCCTGAAATGATCCCTGAGCCTTAGGTAAAGAAAGCAACAGACTCACTACAAGATCTTCCTGATCCAAAAAGTTTGTGTGCTGTCCGTGGTGCTGAAGTAGCTTGCCGAGGGTGAATTCTGATCCACATTAGAGACCATTTAGGTTGTGACTGGAATTTCAGGTGTCTTCTTGTTGTCACCACGTTGAAGATGTGGACTGAGTGTCCTGGTAACCCTGCCTACCTCTCCAGACGCTCGTGTCTCCCGTTTTGCTCCTTCCTTTACTATATCTTGAAGGCACAAAAGGTACTGGTAGTTTAAAAACTTCTTTATTATTTTTATTTATATGTGTGAAGTGGGGATTGTGTATGATACTCTGGTGTGTGGAGGTCAGAGGACAACTTGTAGGAGTCAGTTCACTCCTTCCACCGTGTGAATCTCAGGGATCGAGCGTGGATCATGATCACGTGACTGGCAGCTAGTACCTTCACACAGCGCACTGGCCTCCTGGCACTTTTACTTAAAACAAAATGGAGTTCAGTGAAAAAGCCTGTGAGTATTTTTCATCTTTTCAGTTATTTCTCAGATTTCCAGTTAAAACAAACAAACAAACAAAAAATAACAACAACAAGAACAAAAACAAAAAACCCTCTGTTTCTTGTAGCCTTCGTCATGTGCCTTGCTGAGATATGTCGCTAATTCCAGACTTGATCACCTGTCTCCTACCACATATAATCAGCTTCTCAGGTAAGAGGAATTAACTTTAAAAATATTAATTTCAAATCAAGGGCAGGAAAATGGAACAAGAGACTTATAGATGGGTGCTGTAGACTGTGTCCCAAAGGGTTGTCTAGAAAACAATCTCAATCAAAGTACACTTTTAAAGTTTCCAGCAAGAAAAAAAATCAGCGAGGCATAAGCCATTGATGTTCTGCTCAGGAAAACTGCCCCCCTCCTTTCTCTTCTATTAGATTCAATGTATCTAGTTTTATGTGGAAGTCCTTGAGCCACTTGGACTTGAACTTTGTACAAGGAGATAAGAATGGATCAATTGGCATTTTTCTACATGCTGACCGCCAGTTGAACCAGCACCATTTGTTGAAAATGCTAGGTTTTCCCCACTGTATAGTTTTAGCTCCTTTGTCAAAGATCAAGTGACCATAAGTGTGAGTTCATATCTGGGTCGTCAATTATGTTCCATTAATCTACCTGCCTGCCACTGGACCAGTATGATGCAGGTATTATCACTACTGCTCTGTAGTTCACCTTGATATCAGGGACACTCATTCCCCCAGGAGTTCTTTTATTGTTGAGAATAGTTTTTGATATCTTGGTTTTGTTGTTGTTGTTATCCTAAATGAATTTTAGAATTGCTCTTTCTAACTCTATGAAGAAGAATTGATTTGGAATTTTGATGGGGATTGCATTGAATCTGTAGATTGCTGTCAGCAACATGGCCATTTTTACTATATTAATTCTGCCAATCCATGAGCATGGGAGATCTTTCCATATTCTGAGGTCTTTAATTTCTTTCTTCAGAGATTTGAAGTTCTTGTCATACAGATCTTTCACTTGCTTGGTTAGAGTCACACCAAGATATTTTATATTGTTTGTGGCTATTGTAAAGGATGTCGCTTCCCTAATTTCTTTCTCAGCCTGTTTATCCTTTGATTATAGGAATGCTACTGATCTGTTTGTGTTAATTTTATATCCAGGCATTTTGCTGAAGTTGTTTATCAGCTTTAGGAGTTCTCTGATGAAATTTTGGGGGTCACTTAAGTATACTATCATATCATCTGCAAATAGTGATAGTTTGACTTCTTCTTTCCCAATTGTATCCCTTTGACCTCCTTTTGTTGTCTAAGTGCTCTAACTAGAACTTCAAGTACTATATTGAATAGATAAGGAGAGAGTGGTCAGCCTTGTCTAGTCCCTGATTTTAGTGGGATTGCTTCCAGTTTCTCTCCATTTAGTTTGATGTTGGCTACTGCCTTTCTGATTATTGCTTTTATTATGTTTAGGTATGGGCTTTGAATTCCTGTTCTTTCCAAGACTTTTAACATGAAGGGATGTTGAATTTTGTCAAATGCTTTTTCAGCACCTAGTGAAATAATCATGTTGGGTTTCTTTGAGTTTGTTTATGTAGTGAATTACATTGATGGATTTCTGTATATTGAACCATTCCTGCATCCCTGGGCTGAAGCCTACTTGATGATGCTGAATGATCGTTTTGATGTGTTCTTAGATTCAGTTTGTGAGAATATTATTGAGTACGTTTGCATTGATATTCATAGGGAAATTGGTCTGAAGTTCTCTTTCTTTGTTGGGTCTTTGTGTGGTTTTGGTATCAGAGTAATTGTGGCTTCATAGAACAAATTGGTAGTGTTCATTCTGTTTCTATTTTGTGGAATAGTTTGAAGAGTATTGGTATTAGGTCTTTGAAGGTCTGATAAAATTCTGCACTAAGCCCATCTGGTCCTGGGCTTTTTTGGTTGGGAGACTTTTATTGACTGTTTCTATTTCTATAGGGGTTATAGGACTGTTTTGTTGGTTTATCTGATCCTGATTTAACTTTGGTACCTGGTATCTGTCTAGAAAAATTAATCACTTCATCCAGATTTTCCAATTTAGTTGATCATAGGCTTTTGTAGTAGGATATGATGAATTTTTGAATTTCCTCAGTTTCTGCTGTAATATCTCCCTTTTCCTTTCTGATTTTGTTAATTTGGATACTGTCTCTGTACCCTCTGGCTAGTCTGGCTAAAGGTTTTTCTATCTTGTTGATTTTCTCAAAGAACCAACTTCTGATTTTGTTGTTTATTTGTTAGTTCTTTTTGTTTCTATTTGGTTTATTTCAGTCGTGAGCTTGATTATTTCCTGCCATCTTCTCCTTTTGGGAGTATTTGCTTCTTTTTGTTATAGAGCTTTCAGGTGTGTTGTTAAGCTGTTAGTGTATTCTCTCTCTCTCTCTCTCTCTCCAGTTTCTTTTTAGAGGCACTCAGAGCTATGAGTTTTCTCCTCTTAGCTTTGCTTTCATTGTGTTCCATAGTTTGCATATGTTGTGCCTTCAGTTTTAATAAATTCTAAAAAGTCTATGCTCTAAGATCAAGAATAGGCAAATGTGACCTCATAAAATTGCAAAGCTTCTGTAAGACAAAGTACACTGCCAATAGGACAAAATGACAACCAAAAGATTGGGAAAAGATCTTTACCAATCCTACATCCAATAGAGGGCTAATATCCAAAATATAAAAAGAACTCAAGACTCCACAGAACCAAATAATCCTTTTAAAAATGGGGGACAGAACTAAACAGAGAATTCTCAAGTAAGGAATCATGAATGGCCAAGAAACATCTAAAGAAATGTTCAGCATCCTTAGTCATCAGGGAAATGCAAATCAAAACGACCCTGAGATTCCACCTCACTTCAGTAAGAATGGCTCAGTTCAAAAACTCAGATGACAGCAGATGTTTGTGAGGATGTGGAGAAAGAGGAACACTCTTCTTTGCTAGTTGGTTTGCAAGCTGGTACAACCACTCTGGAAATCAGTCTGGCACTTCCTAAGAAAATTGGGCATAGTACTACCTGAGGACCCAACTATATCACTCCTGGGTATATACCCAGAAGACACTCCAACATGTAATAATGACACATGCTCCACTATGTAGTAGTAGCCATATTTATAATTCCCATTGGAATTATAAGTTGGAAACAACCCAGATGTCCTTCAACAGTGGAATGGATACAGAAAATATTTACACAATGGAGGACTACTTGACTATTAAAATCAATGAATTCATTAAATTCTTAGGGAAATGGGTGGAACTAGAAAATATCATCCTGAGTCAGGTATCCAAGTCACAAAAGGACACACATGGTGTCCACTCACTGATAAGTGGATATTTGCCCAAAACTCAGAATACCAAAGATACAATTCACAGACCATATGAAGCTAAAGAAACGGAAGACCAAACTATGGATGCTTCAGTGCTTCTTAGAAGGAGGAACAAAATACTCACAGAAGGAAATATGGAGACAATGTGTGGAGAAGAGACTGAAGGAAAGGCCACCCAGAGACTGCCCCTCCTGGGGATCCATCCAATACACAGTAGTCAGTCTGGATGCTATTGAGGATGCTGAGAAGTGCTTGCTGACAGGAGCCTGATTTGGCTGTTTCCTGAGAGGCTCTGCCAGAACCTGACAAATATAGAGGTGGATGCTCACAGCCAACCATTGGACTGAGTACAGGGTCCCAGATGAAGGAGTTGTAGAAGGGACTGAAAGAGCTGAGGTGGGTTGCAGCCTCTTGGGGGGAGCAACAGTGTCAACTGGCCAGACCCCTGGAGCTTCCAGGGACTGGACCACCAACCAAAGGGTACACATGTAGGGACTCATGGCTCAGGCCACGTACATGGTAGAAATTGGCCTTGTTGTCCATCAGTGGAAAGAGTAGCCCTTGGACCTGTGGGGGTTTGATGCCCCAGTGTAGGGGAATGCCAGGGCAGGAGGAGGGGAGTGGGTGGGTCGGTGGGGGAGCAAGCTCATAGAGGCAGAGAGAGGGGGAATTGGATAAAGGATTTCTGGAGGGGAGACCTGGAAAGGGGATAACATTTGAAATGTAAATAAAGAAAATATACAATAAAAAAAAAGAAAAAGAAAAAACAGAAACAAAACAAATCCGTCACTGAGACACTATTTCTCCCAATGTTGATTCTGTCATCTTCAGCAAATATGTCAAAATCATCTCCCATATGAAAATACTTTAAACTTTTGGTGACAGCAGTCTATCTCTCATGAGTCTTCCTGAATCAGAATTTTATTATGTGAAGAAAATCATGCAGTAAGTTCTCTGTGATGTTTATCATAGTAATAGGAAACATACATGCCCATACCATCCACTCATATCCACAGACATACATATCCACATGCTTACACACACCTACATATGCATACACTCCACATATATGCCTACATTCATGCATGTACACATTGCATACACATAGTCACATACATATGCACATATACATTCACATACAAAAACATCCAAATGCATACAACATGCAAACACCTGCACACCCACATATGCATCTGGTAATGCATATATATGCATATCCATATCCATACATACATACAGGCACATGCATGTACACACAAGCACACATTTAACACATGCACAGATACACATGAACATACACGCATGCATATATAAACTCAGACACATCTGTATATAAGCACTTTCAGTGAGATGAAAAGCCTGAGCTGTTTGTGTTCTGTCTTCAATTCTCCTTCTCACCTCCTTGAGCTATTCAGTCACAAGGTCACGTTCTCTGCTCCACCATAAACCTCCTAAGTGATGCAGCAGCAGAATCACAAAGATACTGCAAGCCTAGGCTCAGACTCTAAGTCTCCTCAGTTGAAATCTACTGCTCAAAGGCTTAGCTCCCTTAGACACATTTCTTAGCGAAAAAGTTATCTAAGCAGGCCCGTGATCTCAGCTACTCAAGAGGCTGAGGTAGGAGTGCAAGTTCAAGGCTTGCCTGGGCTTTAGGATCAGTTCAATATCAGGGTGTGATACCGCAAAGCCCACAAAAAGAAAGAGTAAAAAAGGATTGGCACAGCTCAGAGATAGAGCAACTATTCAAATACACACAACACTCTGGATTTGATGAGGAAGCAATGGTACAAGTTTTTAAGATTGTTGGGGAAGGAAGTTTAGGTTGTTCCCACTTCCTAGTACTTCTTAACTGAGGGAGCAAACATGGTCAAAGCGTCTGTGGAGTAGGATGAAAAGTCCTCTGAGCATATGCCATGGAGTGCTATAGTTGGATCATAGGTTACAATTATTTTAATTTTTGAGGACTCTACACACTGATTTCTACAGTGGCTATCCCAGTCTGACCTCTCACAAACAGAGGAGATTTCCCTTTGCCTATAACCTCTCCAGCATTTATTGTCAGATGTTCTGTTGTAATGACCATTCTGACTGGGGTAGGATGAAATATTTCAGAGTTGCTTTAATTTGCATTTCCCTGATTGCTAAAGATGTTTAACCTTTCTAAAGGTATTTCTTAACCATTTTTATTTCTTTTATTGAGACCTCTAATTAGATCTCTAGCCTATTATTAATAGGATCATTTGTTTCCTTGACTGTTTTGTTTTGTTGTTCTGTTTTGTTTTTAGTTCTTTGTAAATTCTAGATGTTAATCTACTATCAGATATGTATCTGCAACAATTCTCTTCCTCTCTGTAGCTATACAGAATCACTTTTAGTTTTATGAGTTTCCATTTGTGAAATTTTTATCTTTTATTTATTTATTTTTTATTAGGTATTTGTTTCATTTACATTTCCAATGCTATCCCAAAAGTCCCCACCCACTCCCCCACCCACCCACTCCCACTTCTTGGTCCTGGCATTCCCCTGTACTGAGGCAGATAAAGTTTGCACGACCAATGGGCCTCTCTTTCCACTGATGGCCATCTTCTGACACATATGCAGCTAGAGACACAAGCTCCGGGGGGTGGGGGGAGGGTACTGGGTAGTTCATATTGTTGTTCCACCTATAGGGTTGCAGATCCCTTTAGCTCCTTGGGTACTTTCTCTAGCTCCTACATTGGGAGCCCTGTGATCCATCTACTAGCTGACTGTGAGCATCCACTTCTGTGTTTGCTAGGCCCCGGCATTGTCTCACAAGAGACAGCTATATCTGGGTCCTTTCAGCAAAATATTGCTAGTGTATGCAATGGTGTCAGCGTTTGGAAGCTGATTATGGGGTGGATCCCTGGATATGGCAGTCTCTAGATGGTCCATCCTTTCGTCACAGCTCCAAACTTTGTCTCTGTAAGTCCTTCCATGGGTGTTTTGTTCCCAATTCTAAGGAGGGGCATAGTGTCCACACTTCAGTCTTCATTCTTCTTGAGTTTCATGTGTTTAGCAAATTGTATCTTATATCTTGGGTATCCTAAGTTTTGGGCTAATATCCACTTATCAGTGAGTACATATTGTGTGAGTTCCTTTGTGATTGTGTTACCTCACTCAGGATGATGCCCTCCAGGTCCATCCATTTGGCTAGGAATATCATCCATCCTGACCAAGTAGGTTTTATTCCAGGGATGCAGGGATGTGGGCATCCACTTCTGTGTTTGCTAGGCCCCGGCATAGTCTCACAAGAGACAGCTATATCTGGGTCCTTTCAGCAAAATCTTGCTAGTGTATACAATGGTGTCAGCGTTTGGAGGCTGATTATGGGATGGATCCCCGGATATGGCAGTCTCTAGATGGCCCCTCCTTTCGTCTCAGCTCCAAATTGTGTCTCTGTAACTCTGTGTAACTGTAACATGGGTGTTTTGTTCCCAATTCTAAGAAGGGGCAGTGTCCACTTTTTGGTCTTCGTTCTTCTTGAGTTTCATGTGTTTAGCAAATTGTATCTTATATCTTGGGTATTCTAAGTTTCTGGACTAATATCCACTTATCAGTGAGTACATATTGTGTGAGTTCTTTTGTGATTGGGTTACCTCACTCAGGATGATGCCCTCCAGGTCCATCCATTTGCCTAGGAATTTCATAAATTCATTCTTTTTAATAGCTGAGTAGTACTCCACTGTGTAAATGTACCACATTTTCTGTATCCATTCCTCTGTTGAGGGGCATCTAGGTTCTTTCCAGCTTCAGGCTATTATAAATAGAGCTGCTATGAACATAGTGGAACATGTGTTCTTCTTACCGGTTGGAACATCTTCTCTATATATGCCCAGGAGAGGTATTGTGCGATCCTCTGGTAGTACTATGTCCAATTTTGTGAGGAACTGCCAGACTGATTTCCAGGGTAGTTGTACAAGCTTACAATCCCACCAACAATGGAGGAGTGTTCCTCTTTCTCCACATCCTTGCCAGCATCTGCTGTCACCTGAATTTTTGATCTTAGCCATTCTGACTGGTGTGAGGTGGAATCCAGGGTTGTTTTGATTTGCGTTTCCCTGATGATTAAGGATGTTGAACATTTTTTCAGGTGCTTCTCAGCCATTCGGTATTCCTCAGGTGAGAATTCTATTCAATATGAATATATATATATATACGAATATATATATGAATATATATATATATATACATATATATATAATTCAGCTATGAAGAAAAATGAAATCATGAAATTTGCAAGTGAATGGATGGCTCTAAAAACAATTATATTGAGTGAGGTAACCTAGACCCAAGAAGACAAATACTGTATGTTTTCTTTCATCTGCAGTTCCTATCTCCAAAACTTCAGATATTATTAAACAATATGGAGTTACCACAGAAAATGGACCATGGGAGTGGGCATTGAGAGTGAAATAGTGGGATGCATGGGATATGAAGAGAGAAATGGAAAAAAGGGTAAAGAGAGTCTAACTTAGAATTGGGGAGGGAGGTCATTACAGAACAATGAGGAAGGTGGGATAAACATGGAGGCTGTTTCATAAAGAGGTAAGGAATTATTTTATATTTACTTAGAAGTTATATATAATACATAAATGTACATCATACATAATACATACATACATAATACATACATACATAATACATACATACATAATACATACATACATGAAGCTATGGTACTTGGACTGACAACACTCCTCAGAAGACACATAAACTAACAAAATCCCCAATAACAACCATAAGAAGAGAACCTCTTTGAATGGTTGGCTAGGGTAGTATAAATAACTATAGGGTATTACCTTGGATGGTTCTCAGAGGTTGAAGGTCACAGGTCTGAGATTTTCTGACCTGTAGCTAAACTTCTTGTGGTCTAGCCTCCATAGTATCAGAAAGCACTATGTAAGCTGCCAAGGGAGGGAAACAATTAATAGTCAATTCTTCCCAGCTGTGACACCTATGATTCAACAATGATCAGCATGGCAAGACATTCATAAAGGTACAATAGTGGTACTCACAGGCTGGTGGTTACCAACAGCTGTCTAAGTGAACTTAAGGCCTACCAACAGGAGAGAAATCATGCCTGTTACTAGAAACCCAGTGAACATCCTGGGGCTAAAGAGATCATAATTCTTAGACGAGTATCTACTAGCCTCACTTGACTAGGTTAGCAGAATTCCTTTAATATATTCTAAACCTTATTCTTTTAGCCACAGGTAGGTGCAGCTATTATGCCTTTAAAGAAGCTTCTCAATATAGCAAATGAAGACCATCACAGACAATCAGAACTGATCACAATGCAAAGATCAATGGATCATGGGAACCCAGCACAAGCGATTACATCTGTAACCCAAATACAGCATCTATGACTTGGGGATTCCAGCATGGCTCTTGCAATGAATGGTGTAACATGGTTTCCTGCCCATAGAGTACAGCCAGCAGGAACAATCGTTGACAGTTGTTGGACATAAGTTTTGTTTGTAAGATAATGTACATATTTCCTCATTCCCCCTTTCGAGGAATGTCTTCCCTGTTAATTTTAATGACTCCATGTTAATCAGAGTCCAGAAGATGAAGGTGTGGCTAATATCTCAGCAAAATGGTAAATGCTGGGACCTCCAGGTCAGCCCTTAAGGATGAGAAAAAGAAGTGTAAATCCATGAGTTTGAAAATGTATAATTTCTAAACCACACAAAATATAAGAATGCAATATGAATTATATGAGGAGCTTCACAAATCTAAAAGAACAGAGGCAGCTACACTATTAGCCGGCTTATCAGAAAGATACAAAGTCAGGTAGATACAAATGCAGGTCAGGACCATCCTAGGACAAAGCTAGGTCCAGGTGTGGTTGGGATGGTAATTTCAAGACAAGGTCCCGCCCAGCTCAACTTAAAAAGGAAGGCAGATCTCTGAATTCTTTTTTTCATTGTTTAAAAAAAAGAAGAAGAAAGAGAAAAAAGGAAGTACTTGCTATCCTTTTCCTAAGAGTTAAATGACTAGGGTCAAGGAATGCTGATTCCTGGGATGGTCAAAGGAAACCTGGAATAAATAACTGAACTGATATATAAATAATAACTGATTTTTGGTCTGTGTGAGATGAGTTAGTGTAAGACTCTGATGATCCTTGGTTAGCTGGGGATCGATGCAAATACAAGAGGAATTTATTGTTCCAATATGTTGGGGTCGTCCTGCATATGAAGGAGAGGCAGCAACCTCTTGGCAGCCCATTTGGCCAGTTTTGTACAGAGCAGCAGCCATTAGGTACAATGTGCTTGTCAGAGCAGTGTGAGTTTTAAACTGATTTGTCCTTAGGGAATGAGGTAGCAAGGGGTAGCACATGGTCGGTCCCCCCCCCCTCCCAGTGGTCTTCCAGGAAGGGAGGGGTGTCTACATGCTCTCTGTCCTGTCATTTCTAGGAGGGGAGGGGTGTGATGGAATTTTCCAACAACTCTGAGCTGACCTCTTCACTAGCAGAAAGTGATAGATATTCCTTTTTTGATTTTTTTTTTTTTCTAGCGAGAACTCAGCTGTCTGGAGACCTCTGGAGAGGGAATACGGATCTTCAAGAATTTTTCTCGAGCTTCTGCTCCAATCCAATTGCGCGGGACCTGAGACTGCATTAGTTAGGGAAGCAGAAACCGGCCTGAGTAGGACCACAGGCCTCATCCTGCTGGATCAGCGCCGGGGTAGCGGGAGCGCAGGGTTGCCTGACACCCGCCAGCTACCCACGACCCCCGCCGCAGGATTTTGGGACTGCTGGTGAGTGGAACACAGCTTCAGCTCCAATCCAATTGCACGGGACCTGAGACTGCATTAGTTAGGGAAGCAGAAACCGGCCTGAGTAGGGCCACAGGCCTCATCCGGCCGGATCAGCTCCAGGGTAGCGGGAGCGCAGGGTTGCCTGACACCCGCCAGCTACCCACGACCCCCGCCGCAGGATTTTGGGACTGCTGGTGAGTGGAACACAGCTTCTGCTCCAATCCAATTGCGCGGGACCTGAGACTGCATTAGTTAGGGAAGCAGAAACCGGCCTGAGTAGGGCCACAGGCCTCATCCGGCCGGATCAGTGCCGGGGTAGCGGGAGCACAGGGTTGCCTGACACCCGCCAGCTACCCACGACCCCCGCCGCAGGATTTTGGGACTGCTGGTGAGTGGAACACAGCTTCTGTTCCAGTCCAATCACGCGGGACCTGAGACTGCTCTGGTTGGGGAGAGAGAAATCCGGCCTACATAGGGCCACAACCCTCTTCCGGTCAGAAAAGCACCGGGGCAGCTGGGGCGCAGGGTCGGCTGACACTCACCAGCTACACACAACACCCACCACAGGATCTTAAGACTTCTGGAGAGTGGAACACAGCTTCTGCTCCAATCCAATTGCACGCGGGACCAGAGACTGCATTAGTTAGGGAAGCAGAAAAACGGCCTGTGTAGGACCACAGGCCTCTTCCGGCTGGACCAGCACCGGGGTACCGTCAGCTACCCACGACCCCCGCCGCAGGATTTAGAGACTGCTGGTGAGTGGAACACAGCTTCTGCTCCAATCTTTAAACAGTGACAACAATAACAACTAACCCCAGAGATTACCAGATGGCGAAAGGTAAACGTAATAATCTTACTAACAGAAACCAAGACCACTCACCATCATCAGAACCCAGCACCCCCACTTCGCCCAGTCCAGGGCACCCCAACACACCGGAAAAGCTAGACACGGATTTAAAAGCATATCTCCTGATGATGATAGAGAACTTCAAGAAGGACTTTAATAACACACTTAAAGAAATGCAGGAGAACACTGCTAAACAGGCAGAAGACAATGAAGAGAAAGCACAAAAATCCCTTAAAGAATTGCAGGAGAACACTGCTAAAGAGTTACAAATCCTTAAAGAAAAACAGGATAACATAATCAAACAGGTAGAAGTCCTTACAGAAAAACAGGAAAACACATCCAAACAGATGATGGAAATGAACAAAACCATACTAGACCTAAAAAGGGAAGTAGACACAATAAAGAAAACCCAAATTGAGGCAACACTGGAGATAGAAACCCTAGGAAAAAAATCTGGAACCATAGATACGAGCATCAGCAACAGAATACAAGAGATGGTAGAGAGAATCTCAGGTGCAGAAGATTCCATAGAGAACATCGGCACAACAATCAAGGAAAATGTAAAATGCAAAAAGATCCTAACTCAAAACATCCAAGAAATACAGGACGCAATGAGAAGACCAAACCTACGGATAATAGGAGTGGATGAGAATGAAGATTTTCAACTCAAAGGACCAGCAAACATCTTCAACAAAATTATAGAAGAAAACTTCCCAAATCTAAAGAAAGAGATGCCCATGAACATACAAGAAGCCTACAGAACTCCAAATAGACTGGACCAGAAAAGAAACACCTCCCGACACATAATAATCAGAGCAACAAATGCTCTAAATAAAGATAGAATACTAAAAGCAGTAAGAGAAAAAGGCCAAGTAACATATAAAGGCAAGCCTATCAGAATTACACCAGATTTTTCACCAGAGACTATGAAAGCCAGAAGATCCTGGACGGATGTTATACAGACACTAAAAGAACACAAATTCCAGCCCAGGCTACTATACCCAGCCAAACTCTCAATTAACATAGATGGAGAAAACAAAGTATTCCACGACAAAACCAAATTCACACATTATCTCTCCATGAATCCAGCCCTTCAAAGGATAATAACAGAAAAAAACCAATACAAGGACAGGAACCACGCCCTAGAAACAACAAGAAGGTAATCCCTCAACAAACCTAAAAGAAGACAGCCACAAGAACAAAATGCCAACTTTAACAACAAAAATAACAGGAAACAACAATTACTTTTCCTTAATATCTCTTAATATCAATTGACTCAACTCCCCGATAAAAAGACATAGACTAACAAACTGGCTACACAAACAAGACCCAACATTTTGCTGCTTACAGGAAACTCATCTCAGAGAAAAGGATAGACACTACCTCAGAATGAAAGGCTGGAAAACAATTTTTCAAGCAAATGGCATGAAGAAACAAGCTGGAGTAGCCATTCTAATATCTGATAAGATTGACTTCCAACCCAAAGTCATTAAAAAAGACAGGGAGGGACACTTCATAGTCATCAAAGGTAAAATCCTCCAAGAGGAACTATCAATCCTGAATATCTATGCTCCAAATACAAAGGCAGCCACATTCATTAAAGAAACTTTAGTAAAGCTCAAAGCACACATTGCACCTCATACAATAATAGTGGGAGACTTCAACACACCACTTTCACCAATGGACAGATCATGGAAACAGAAACTAAACAGGGACACAGTGAAACTAAGACAAATTATGAACCAAATGGATCTGGCAGATATCTACAGAACATTCTATCCTAAAACAAAAGGATATACCTTTTTCTCAGCACCTCATGGTACCTTCTCCAAAATTGACCACATAATTGGTCACAAAGCAGGCCTCAACAGATATAAAAATATTGAAATTGTCCCATGCATCCTATCAGATCACCATGGCCTAAGGCTGATCTTCAATAACAAAATAAATAATAGAAAGCCAACCTTCACGTGGAAACTGAACAACACTCTTCTCAATGATACCTTGGTCAAGGAAGGAATAAAGAAAGAAATTAAGGACTTTTTAGAGTTCAATGAAAATGAAGCCACAACATACCCAAACTTATGGGACGCAATGAAAGCATTTCTAAGAGGAAAACTCATAGCTCTGAGTGCCTCCAAAAGGAAACTAGAGAGAGCACACATTAGCAGCTTGACAACACACCTAAAAGCACTAGAACAAAAGGAAGCAAATTCACCCAAGAGGAGTAGACGGCAGGAAATAATCAAACTCAGGGGTGAAATCAACCAAGTGGAAACAAGAAAAACTATTCAAAGAATCAACCAATCAAGGAGCTGGTTCTTTGAGAAAATCAACAAGATAGATAAACCCTTAGCCAGACTCACTAGAGGGCACAGGGAAAGCATCCTAATTAACAAAATCAGAAATGAAAAAGGAGACATAACAACAGATCCTGAAGACATCCAAAACACCATCAGATCCTTCTACCAAAGGCTATACTCAACAAAACTGGAGAACCTGGATGAAATGGAGAAGTTCCTAGACAGATACCAGGTACCAAAGTTGAATCAAGATCAGGTTAATGATCTAAATAGCCCTATATCCCCCAAAGAAATAGAAGCAGTCATTAATAGTCTCCCAACTAAAAAAAGCCCAGGACCAGATGGGTTTAGTGCAGAGTTCTATCAGACCTTCAAAGAAGATCTAATCCCAGTTCTTCACAAACTATTCCACAAAATAGAAACAGAAGGTACTCTACCCAACTCATTCTATGAAGCCACAATTACTCTGATACCTAAACCACAAAAAGACCCAACAAAGATAGAAAACTTCAGACCAATATCCCTTATGAATATTGATGCAAAAATCCTCAATAAAGTTCTTGCTAACCGAATCCAAGAACACATCAAAACAATCATCCATCCTGACCAAGTAGGTTTCATCCCAGGGATGCAGGGATGGTTCAATATACGGAAATCCATCAACGTAATCCAGTATATAAACAAACTCAAAGACAAAAACCACATGGTCATCTCCTTAGATGCGGAAAAAGCATTTGACAAGATCCAACACCCATTCATGATAAAAGTCTTGGAAAGATCAGGAATTCAAGGCCCATGCCTAAACATGATAAAAGCAATCTACAGCAAACCAGTAGCCAACATCAAAGTAAATGGTGAGAAGCTTGAAGCAATCCCTCTAAAATCAGGGACTAGACAAGGCTGTCCACTTTCTCCATACCTATTCAACATTGTACTTGAAGTCCTAGCCAGAGCAATTCGACAACAAAAGGAGATCAAAGGGATACAAATTGGAAAAGATGAAGTCAAAATATCACTTTTTGAAGATGATATGATAGTATATATAAGTGACCCTAAAAATTCCACCAGAGAACTCCTAAGCCTGATAAACAGCTTCGGTGAAGTAGCTGGATATAAAATTAACTCAAACAAATCAATGGCCTTTCTCTACACAAAGAATAAACAGGCTGAGAAAGAAATTAGGGAAACAACACCCTTCTCAATAGTCACAAATAATATAAAATATCTTGGCGTGACTCTAACTAAGGAAGTGAAAGATCTGTATAATAAAAACTTCAAGTCTCTGAAGAAAGAAATTATAGAAGATCTCAGAAGATGGAAAGATCTCCCATGCTCATGGATTGGCAGGATCAACATTGTAAAAATGGCTATCTTGCCAAAAGCAATCTACAGATTCAATGCAATCCCCATCAAAATTCCAAATCAATTCTTCAACGAATTAGAAAGTGCAATCTGCAAATTCATCTGGAATAACAAAAAACCTAGGATAGCAAAAACTCTTCTCAAGGATAAAAGAACCTCTGGTGGAATCACCATGCCGGACCTAAAGCTCTACTACAGAGCAGTTGTGATAAAAACTGCATGGTACTGGTATAGTGACAGACAAATAGACCAATGGAATAGAATTGAAGACCCAGAAATGAACCCACACACCTATGGTCACTTGATCTTCGACAAGGGAGCTAAAAACATCCAGTGGAAGAAAGACAGCATTTTCAACAAATGGTGCTGGCACAACTGGTTGTTAACATGTAGAAGAATGCGAATCGATCCATTCCTATCTCCTTGTACTAAGGTCAAGTCTAAGTGGATCAAGGAACTTCACATAAAACCAGAGACACTGAAACTTATAGAGGAGAAAGTGGGGAAAAGCCTTGAAGATATGGGCACAGGGGAAAAATTCCTGAATCGAACAGTAATTGCTTGTGCTGTAAGATCGAGAATTGACAAGTGGGACCTCATGAAACTGCAAAGCTTCTGCAAGGCTAAAGACACCATCAATAAGACAAAAAAACCACCAACAGATTGGGAAAGGATCTTCACCTATCCTAAATCAGATAAGGGACTAATATCCAATATATATAAAGAACTCAAGAAGGTGGACTCCAGAAAGTCAAATAACCCCATTAAAAAATGGGGCTCAGAACTGAACAAAGAATTCTCACCTGAGGAATACCGAATGGCAGAGAAGCACCTGAAAAAATGTTCAACATCCTTAATCATCAGGGAAATGCAAATCAAAACAACCCTGAGATTCCACCTCACACCAGTCAGAATGGCTAAGATCAAAAATTCAGGTGACAGCAGATGCTGGCGAGGATGTGGAGAAAGAGGAACACTCCTCCATTGTTGGTGGGATTGCAAGCTTGTACAACCACTCTGGAAATCAGTTTGGCGGTTCCTCAGAAAATTGGACATAGTACTACCGGAGGATCCAGCAATACCTCTCCTGGGCATATATCCAGAAGATGTCCCAACCGGTAAAAAGGACACATGCTCCACTATGTTCATAGCAGCCCTATTTATAATAGCCAGAAGCTGGAAAGAACCCAGATGTCCCTCAACAGAGGAATGGATACAGAAATTATGGTACATTTACACAATGGAGTACTACTCAGCTATTAAAAAGAATGAATTTATGAAATTCCTAGCCAAATGGATGGACCTGGAGGGCATCATCTTGAGTGAAGTAACACAATCACAAAAGAACTCACACAATATGTATTCATTGATAAGTGGATATTAGCCCAAAACTTAGGATACCCAAGATATAAGATACAATTTGATAAACGCATGAAACTCAAGAAGAATGAAGACCAAAGTGTGGACACTGTGCACCTTCTTAGAATTGGGAACAAAACACCCAGGGAAGGAGTTACAGAGACAAAGTTCGTAGCTGGGATGAAAGGATGGACCATTTAGAGACTGCCGTATCCAGGGATCCGTCCCATAATCAGCTTCTAAACGCTGACACCATTGCATACACTAGCAAGATTTTGCTGAAAGGACCCAAATATAGCTGTCTCTTGTGAGACGATGCCGGGGCCTAGCAAACACAGGAGTGGATGTTCACAGTCAGCTATTGGATGTATCACAGGGCTCCCAATGGAGAAGCTAGAGAAAGTACCTAAGGAGCTAAAGGGATCTGCAACCCTATTGTTGGAACAACATGATGTACTAACCAGAACCCTGGAGCTCTTGTCTCTAGCTGCATATGTATCGAAAGATGGCCTAGTCGGCCATCAATGGAAAGAGAGGCCCATTGGACTTGCAAACTTTATATGCCCCAATATAGGGGAATGCCAGGGCCAAAAGAATGGGAATGGGTGGGTAGGGAAGTGGGGGGCGCTATGGGGGACTTTTGGGATAGTATTGGAAATGTAATTGAGGAAAATATGTAATAAATATATATAAAAAAAAAAAAAGAATTTTTCTCAACAGGATTTCTGATTTTAGTTAGAAAATCCATGGAAAGCAAACACGGGTCTTTAAGAATTTTTCATAGCTCTTTTGGAATTTTTTGATCAGAAAATCTAAGAATGACTTAGAGAGCTGACACTGCTCTTTTAGAACGTTCTCTAGCAGCTATGCAGAGAAGGCTGTCTGAAAAGCAAACACAGCTCTTTTAGAATTATTTTTTATGGCAGTCTGATTTTGACCAGAAAACTCAAGAATTACTTTTAGAATTTTTTTTAAAACAAAATTTATGACTTGGTTGGAAGATCCAAGAATTTTTTTTATAGCAGCTTTTCTGACTTTGGTCAGAAAACTCATGAGCTGTCCAGAGCTTTTAGAATTTTAATTAGCAGAGAGAACTATCTCAATCAGAGAGAGCAGAAAATTATCTGTCTTAAACAGAGAGGTTTTTGTTTTGTTTGTTTTGTTTTGTTTTTTTAATAGCAAGAAAGAGCTGTTGAGGGCAGAACAGGACACACAGAGAGAACAACCTGAAAAGCTATCTTGAGCAGGCTACAGAGCTAAAAGCTATCTATAGAGAGCTGCTTAGGGAGCCAGCTCAAACAGAACATAGGCCATCACCTTAGACCCGTGATTTGACTTCCAGTCATTTGTTTTTGCCCCCAGACACCCTTTCTGTCAGGAAACTGAACCTAGGAGAGGCTGGCCCTTGGCAGACCATATCAAGGGAAGGGTTATGTCAAGGTTGTAAAAACCAGAAAGTCTTCTGTGAAACAGTCTGTCCTAGAAATGGCAGCATAAACAGGACCTGAATAATGACAGTATCACTAAACATAATAATGGAAAAGAGAGAATGAATCGCACAGGATCCCACCTCTAAACAAAAAACTGTAGACAGCTAATGACTACTGAGGTATGGAGAATTAACCTCTCTAAGGAATGAGACACCTGATTATCTATCTATACAAAGCCTTGAAAATGCACCACATTTTCTGTATCCAAGCCTCTGTTGAAGGACATCTGGTTTCTTTCTAGCTCCTGGCTATTATAAATACGGCTGTTATGAATATAGTGGAGCATGTCTCATTTTTATATGTTGAAGAATCTTTTGGGTATATGCCTAGGAGTGGTATAGCTGGGTTTTCAGGTAATTCTATGTGCTATTTTGTGAGGAACTGCCAGAGTGATTTCCAGAGTGGTTGTACCAGCTTGCAATCCCACCAACAATGAAAAAGTGTTCCTCTTTCTACACATCCTTGCAGGCATCTGAGTTTTTGAACTAAGCCACTCTGAGTGGTGTGGGTGGAATCTCAGGGTTGTTTTGGTTTGCATTTCTCTGATGACTAAGGATTTTGAACATTTCTTTAAGTGCTTCTCAGCCATTCAATATTCCTTGGTTGAAAATTCTTTGTTTAGCTCTGTACCCCATATTTTAATAGGGTTATTTGAATCTCTGCAGTCTAACTTCTTGAGTTCTTTGTATATATTGGATGTTAGCCCTCTACTGGATGTAGGATTGGTGAAGATCTTTTCCCAATCTGTTGGTTGCCCTTTTGTCCTATTGACAGAGTCTTACAGAGCCTTAAAGAATCTTTGCAATTTTATGAGGTCCCATTTGTTGATCAAGATCTTAGAGCATAAGCCTCTGGTGCTCTGTTCAGGAAAGTTTTCCCTGTGCTCATATGTTTGAGGGTCTTCCTCACTTTCTCCTCTGTAAGTTTCAATGTGTCTGGTTTTATGTGGAGGTCCTTGATCCACTTGGACTTGAGCTTTGTACAAGGAGATAAGAAAGGTTTGATTTGCATTTTTCTTCATGCTGACCGCCAGTTGAACCAGCACCATTTGTTAAAAATGTTGTGTTTTGACAGGCGAGAGCCACAGAGCCTCTGAGGCGGCGCCATTTTCGGCTCCAAACAACCAGCCACCTTCCTGGTCAGAGCACAGGTGTCCGCCCGGCCCGAGAGGCTTCTGCCTCAGGTTCCATGGGAGCCACCTTGGTTCTGGGACTCCTCAGAAAGTAGTCTACACAGGTGAGAGTGTGGACTACTGAAACAACGGCTTCTGAGACAGGCCAAAGCAACACAGCTTCTGGGAAAGATCCTGTTTTGGGCCTTCATCTTCGTCCAGGAGGAGGTCCAAACACCAGATAACTGTGCACCTTCCCTGAAAGAGGAGACCTTGCCTGCAGAGACTGCTCTGACCACTGAAACTCAGAGGAGAGCGCTAGTCTCCCAGGTCTGCTCATAGAGGGTAACAAAATCACCAGAGGAACAATCTCTAAACAGAGACAACTATAACAACTAACTCCAGAGATTACCAGATGGCGAAAGGTAAACGTAAGAATCTTACTAACAGAAACCAGGACCACTCACCATCATCAGAACCCAGCACTCCCACTTCGCCCAATCCAGGGCACCCCAACACACCTGAAAAGCTAGACCTGGATTTAAAAGCATATCTCATGATGATAGTAGAGGACATCAAGAAGGACTTAAATAACTCACTTAAAGAAATACAGGAGAACATTGCTAAACAAGTAGAAGACATTAAAGAGGAAATACAAAAACCCCTTAAAGAATTGCAGGAAAACATAACCAAACAGGTAGAAGACATTAAAGAGGAAACACAAAAATCCCTTAAAGAATTGCAGGAAAACACAACCAAACAGGTGATGGAATTGAATAAAACCATCCAAGACCTAAAAAGGGAAGTAGACACAATAAAGAAAGCCCAAAGTGAGGCAACGCTGGAGATAGAAACCCTAGGAAAGAAATCTGGAACCAAAGATGTGAGCATCAGCAACAGAATACAGAGATGGAAGAGAGAATCTCAGGTGCAGAAGATTCCATAGAGAACATCGGCACAACAATCAAAGAAAATGGAAAATGCAAAAAGATCCTAACTCAAAACATCCAGGAAATCCAGGACACAATGAGAAGACCAAACCTACGGATAATAGGAGTGGATGAGAATGAAGATTTTCCACTCAAAGGACCAGCAAACATCTTCAACAAAATTATAGAAGAAAACTTCCCAAATCTAAAGAAAGAGATGCCCATGAACATACAAGAAGCCTACAGAACTCCAAATAGACTGGACCAGAATAGAAATTCCTCCCAACACATAATAATCAGAACAACAAATGCTCTAAATAAAGATAGAATACTAACAGCAGTAAGAAAAAAAGGTCAAGTAACATATAAAGGCAAGCTTATCAGAATTACACCAGATTTTTCACCAGAGACTATGAAAGCCAGAAGAGCCTGGACAGATGTTATACAGACACTGAGAGAACACAAATTCCAGCCCAGGCTACTATACCCAGCCAAACTCTCAATTACCATAGATGGAGAAACCAAAGTATTCCACGACAAAAACAAATTCACACATTATCTCTCCACGAATCCAGCACTTCAAAGGATAATAACAGAAAAAAACCAATACAAGGACAGGAACCACGCCCTAGAAAAAACAAGAAGGTAATTCCTCAACAAACCTAAAAGAAGACAGCCACAAGAACAGAATGCCAACTTTAAGAACAAAAATAACAGGAAGCAACAATTACTTTTCCTTAATATCTCTTAATATCAATGGACTCAACTCCCCAATATAAAGACATAGACTAACAAACTGGCTACACAAACAAGACCCAACATTTTGCTGCTTACAGGAAACTCATCTCAGAGAAAACGATAGACACTACCTTAGAATGAAAGGCTGGAAAACAATTTTCCAAGCAAATGGTATGAAGAAACAAGCTGGAGTAGCCATTTTAATATCTAACAAAATGCACTTCCAACCCAAAATAATCAAAAAAGACAAGGAGGTGCACTTCATACTCATCAAAGGAAAATCCTCCAAGAGGAACTCTCAATTCTGAATATATATGCTCCAAATACAAGGGCAGCCACATTCATTAAAGAAACTTTAGTAAAGCTCAAAGCACACATTGCACCTCATACAATAATAGTGGGAGACTTCAACACACCACTTTCACCAATGGACAGATCATGGAAACAGAAACTAAACAGGGACACAGTGAAACTAACAGAAGTGATGAAACAAATGGACTTAACAGATATCTACAGAACATTTTATCCTAAAACAAAAGGATATACCTTCTTCTCAGCACCCCATGGTACCTTCTCCAAAACTGACCACATAATTGGTCACAAAACAAGCCTCAACATTAACAAAAATATTGAAATTCTCCCATGCATCCTATCAGTTCACCATGGACTAAGGCTGACCTTCAATAACAAAATAACTAATAGAAAGCCAACATTCACGTGGAAACTGAACAACACTCTTCTCAATGATAACTTGGTCAAGGAAGGAATAAAGAAACAAATTAAGGACTTTTTGGACTTTAATGAAAATGAAGGCACAACATACCCAAACTTATGGGACACAATGAAAGCATTCCTAAGAGGAAAACTCATAGCTCTGAGTGCCTCCATAAAGAAACTAGAGGGAGCACACATTAGCAGCTTGACAACACACCTAAAAGCTCTAGAATAAAAGGAAGCAAATTCACCCAAGAGGAGTAGAAGGCAGGAAATAATCAAACTCAGGGGTGAAATCAACCAAGTGGAAACAAGAAGAAATATTCAAAGAATCAACCAATCAAGGAGCTGGTTCTTTGAGAAAATCAACAAGATAGACAAACCCTTAGCCAGACTCACTAGAGGGCACAAGGAAAGCATCCTAATTAACAAAATCAGAAATGAAAAGGGAAACCTAACAACAGATCCTGAAGAAATCCAAAACACCATCGGATCCTTCTACAAAAGGCTATACTGAACAAAACTGGAGAACCTGGATGAAATGGAGAAGTTTCTAGACAGATACCAGGTACCAAAGCTAAATCAAGATCAGGTTAATGATCTAAACAGTCCTATATCCCCTAAAGAAATAGAAGCAGTCATTAATAGTCTCCCAACCAAAAAAAGCCCAGGACCAGATGGGTTTAGTGCAGAGTTCTATCAGACCTTCAAAGAAGACCTAATTCCAGTTCTTCACAAACTATTCCACAAAATAGAAACGGAAGGTACTCTACCCAACTCATTCTATGAAGCCACAATTACTCTGATACCTAAACCACAAAAAGACCCAACAAAGATAGAGAACTTCAGACCAATTTCCCTTATGAATATCGATGCAAAAATCCTCAATAAAGTTCTTGCTAACAGAATCCAAGAACACATCAAAACAATCATCCATCCTGACCAAGTAGGTTTCATCCCACGGATGCAAGGATCATTCAATATACGGAAATCCATCAACGTAATCCAGTATATAAACAAACTCAAAGACAAAAACCACATGATCATCTCGTTAGATGCTGAGAAAGCATTTGACAAAATCCAACACCCATTCATGATAAAAGTCTTGGAAAGATCAGGAATTCAAGGCCCATACCTAAACATGATAAAAGCAATCTACAGCAAACCAGTAGCCAACATCAAAGTAAATGGTGAGAAGCTGGAAGCAATCCCACTAAAATCAGGGACTAGACAAGGCTGTCCACTCTTGCCCTACCTATTCAACATTGTACTTGAAGTCCTAGCCAGAGCAATTAGACAACAAAAGGAGATCAAGGGGATACAAATTGGAAAGGAAGAAGTCAAAATATCACTTTTGCAGATGATATGATAGTATATAAAGTGACCCTAAAAATTCCACCAGAGAACTCCTAAGCCTGATAAACAGTTTCAATGAAGTAGCTGGATATAAAATTAACTCAAACAAGTCAATGGCCTTTCTCTACACAAAGGATAAACAGGCTGAGAAAGAAATTAGGGAAATAACACCCTTCTCAATAGTCACAAATAATATAAAATACCTTGGCGTGACTCTAACTAAGGAAGTGAAAGATCTGTATGATAAGAAATTCAAGTCTCTGAAGAAAGAAATTAAAGAAGATCTCAGAAGATGGAAAGATCTCCCATGCTCATGGATTGGCAGGATCAACATTGTAAAAATGGCTATCTTGCCAAAAGCAATCTACAGATTCAATGCAATCCCCATCAAAATTCCAACTCAATTCTTCAACGAATTAGAAAGGGCAATCAGCAGATTCATCTGGAATAACAAAAAACCTAGGATAACAAAAACTCTTCTCAAGGATAAAAGAACCTCTGGTGGAATCACCATGCCTGACCTAAAGCTCTACTACAGAGCAATTGTGATAAAAACTGCATGGTATTGGTATAGTGACAGACAAGTAGACCAATGGAATAAAATTGAAGACCCAGAGATGAACCCACACACCTATGGTCACTTGATCTTTGACAAGGGAGCTAAAACCATCCAGTGGAAAAAAGACAGCATTTTCAACAAATGGTGCTGGCACAACTGGCGGTTATCATGTAGAAAAATGCGAATTGATCCATTTCTATCTCCTTGTACTAAGGTCAAATCTAAGTGGATTAAGGATCTCCACCTAAAACCAGAGACACTGAAACTTATAGAGGAGAAAGTAGGGAAAAGCTTCGAAGATATGGGTACAGGGGAAAAATTCCTGAATAGAACAGCAAAGGCTTGTGCTGTAAGATCGAGAATCGATAAATGGGACCTCATAAAATTGCAAAGCTTCTGCAAAGCAAAAGACACCGTCAATAAGACAAAAAGGCCACCAACAGATTGGGAAAGTATCTTTACCTATCCCAAATCGGATAGGGGACTAATATCCAATATATCTAAAGAACTCAAGAAGGTGGACTCCAGAAAAATAAAATAACCCCATTAAAAAATGGGGCTCAGAGCTGAACAAAGAATTCTCACCTGAGGAATACCAAATGGCTGAGAAGCACCTCAAAAAATGTTCAACATCCTTAATCATCAGGGAAATGCAAATCAAAACAACCCTGAGATTCCACTTAACTCCAGTCAGAATGGCTAAGATCAAAAATTCAGGTGACAGCAGATGCTGGCGAGGATGTGGAGAAAGAGGAACACTCCTCCATTGTTGGTGGGATTGCAAGCATGTACAACCACTCTGGAAATCAGTCTGGCGGTTCCTCAGAAAAATGGACATAGTACTACTGGAGGATCCCGCAATACCTCTCCTGGGCATATATCCAGAAAATGTCCCAACCGGTAAGAAGGACACATGCTACACTATGTTCATAGCAGCCTTATTTATACTAGCCAGAAGCTGGAAAGAACCCAGATGTCCCTCAACAGAGGAATGGATACAGAAAATGTGGTACATTTACACAATTAAGTACTACTCAGCTATTAAAAAATGAATTTATGAAATTCCTAGGCAAATGGATGGACCTGGAGGGCATCATCCTGAGTGAGGTAACCCAATCACAAAGGAACTCACACAATATGTACTCACTGATAAGTGGATATTAGCCCAGAAACTTAGGATACCCAAGATATAAGATACAATTCGCTAAATGCATGAAATTCAAGAAGAATGAAGACCAAAGTGTGGACACTTTGCCCCTTCCTAGAAATGGGAACAAAACACCCATGGAAGGAGTTACAGAGACAAAATTTGGAGCTGTGAAGAAAGGATGGACCATCTAGTGATTCCCATATGCAGGGATCCATCCCATAATCAGCTTCCAAACGCTGACACCATTGCATACACTAGCAAGATTTTGCTGAAAGGACCCAGATATAGCTGTCTCTTGTGAGACTATGCCGGGGCCTAGCAAACACAGAAATGGATGATCACACGGCCCCCAATGGAGGAGCTAGAGAAATTACCCAAGGAGGTAAAGGGAACTGCAACCCTATAGGTGAAACAACAATATGAACTAACCAGTACCCCGGAGCTCTTGTCTCTAGCTGCATACGTATCAAAAGATGGCCTAGTCGGCCATCACTGCAAAGAGAGGCCCATTGTACTTGCAAACTTTATATGCCCCAGTACAGGGGAACCCCAGGGCCAAAAAGGGGGAGTGGGTGGGTAGGGGATTGGGAGGGGTGGGTATGGGGGACTTTTGGGATAGCATTGAAAATGTAAACGAGGAAAATACCTAATAAAAATATAAATTTAAAAAAAATGTTGTGTTTTTTCCACTGGGTGGTTTTAGCTCCTTTGTCAAAGATCAAGTGGCCATAAGTGTGTGGGTTCATTTCTAGGTTTTCAATTATATCCCATTCATCTTCCTGCCTGTCTTTGTACCAGTATCACAAAGTTTTTATCACTGTTGCTCTGTAATACAACTTAATGTCAGGGGTGGTGATTCCCCGAGATGTTCTTTTATTGTTGAGTATAGCTTTCCTTATCCTGTTTTTTGTTTGTTTGTTTGTTTGTTTGTTTGTTTGTTTTTGGTTATTCCAAATGAATTTAATAATGGCTCTTTCTAACTCTATGAAGAATTGATTTAGAATGTTGATGAGGATTGCACTGAATCTACAGATTGCTGTCAGCAAGATGGCCATTTTTACTATTTTAATTCTTGCCACTCCATGAGCATGGAAGATTGTCCCATATTCTGAGGTCTTCTTTGATTTCTTTCTTCAGAGACTTGAAGTTCTTGTCATACATATCTTTTGCTTGCTTGGTTAGAGTCACACCAAGGTATGTAATATTATTTATGACTATTGTAATGGTTGTTGCTTTTCTAATTTCTTTCTCAGCCTGTTTATCCTTTGATTATAGGAATGCTACTGATTTGTTTGTGTTAATTTTATATCCAGGCATTTTGCTGAAGTTGTTATCACCTTTCTGGTGGAATTTTTGGGGTCACTTAAGTATACTATTATATTATCTGCAAATAGTGATAGTTTGACTTCTTCTTTCCAATTTGTATCCCCTTGACCTCCTTTTGTTGTCTCATTGCTCTAGCTAGAACTTCAAGTACTATATTGAATAGATAGGAAGAGAGTAGTCAGCCTTGTCTAGTCCCTGATTTTAGTGGGATTGTTTCCACTTTCTCACTATTTAGTTTGATGTTGGCTACTGACTTGCTGTATATTGCTTTTACTATGTTTAGGTATGGGCCTTGAATTCCTGATCTTTCCAAGACTTTTAACTTGAAGGGATGTTGAATTTTGTCAAATGCTTTTTCAGCATCTTAATGAAATTATCATGTGTTTTTTTTTCCTTTGAGCTTGTTTATGTAGTGGATTACATTGATGGATTTCTGTATATTGAACCATTCCTGCATCCCAGGGATGAAGCCTACTCAATCATGCTGAATGATCCTTTCGATGTGTTCTTGGATTCAGTTTGTGAGAATTTTATTGAGTGTTTTTGCATCGATATTCATAGGGAAATTGGTCTGAAGTTCTCTTTCTTTGTTGTGTCTTTGTGTGGTTTTGTTATGAGTAATTCTGGCTTCATAGAACAAATTGGTAGTGTTCATTCTGTTTTTATTTTGTGGAATAGTTTGAAGAGTATTGGTATTAGGTCTTCTTTGAAGGTCTGATAGAATTCTGCACTAAACCCATGTGGTTCTGGGCTCTTTTGGTTGGGAGACTATTAATGACTGCTTCTATTTCTTTAGGAGTATTGGGACTGTTTTTATGGTTTATCTGATCCTGATTTAACTTTGGTACCTGGTATCTGTCTAGAAAATTAACCATTTCATCCAGAATTTCCAGTTTTGTTGACTATAGGCTTTTTTTTAGTAGGATCTGATGATTATTTTTTGAATTTCCTCAGTTTCTGTTGTTATATCTCCCTTTTTCATTTCTGATTTTGTTAATTTGGGTACTGTCTCTGTGCCCTCTGGTTAGTATGGCTAAGGGTTTATCTATCTTGTTGATTTCTCAAAGAACCAACTTCTGATTTTGTTGATTATTTTTTAGTTCTTTTTGTTTCTATTTCGTTGATTTCAGCCCCAAGTTTGATTATTCCTGACATCTACTCCTTTTGAGTGTATTTGCTTCTTTTTGTTCTAGAGCTTTCAGGTCTGTTGTCAAGCTGCTAGTATTAACTCTTTCCAGTTCCTGTTTGGAGGCACTTATCTCTGCTTGTATTGTATCCCATAAGTTTTGGTATGATGTGTCTTCATTTTCATTAAATCCTAAGAAGATTTTTCTTTATCTCTTTATTTCTTCCTTGACCAAGTTGTCATTGAGTAGAGCATTATTCAGCTTTCATATATATATATATATATATATATATATATATATATATATATATATGTGTGTGTGTGTGTGCTTTCCATTGTTTTTGTTGGTATTTAAGAGCAGCCTTAGTCTGTGGTGATCTGACAGGATGCTTGGGATTATTTCAGTCTTCCTGTATCTGTTGAGGCCTGCTTTGTGACCAATTACATGGTCAGTTTTGGAGAAGGTACCAAGAGGTGCTGAGAAGAAGGTATCTTCTTTTGCTTTAAGATGAAATGTCCTATAAATATCTGTTAGATCCATTTGGTTCATAACTTCTGTTAGTTTCAATGTGTCTCCATTTAGTTTCTGTTTCCATGATCTGTCCATTGGTGAGAGTGGGGTGTTGATGTCTCCCACTACTAATGTGTGGAGTTCCATGTGTGCTTTGAACTTTATCAAAGTTTGTTTTATGAATGTGGGTGCCCTTGCATTTGGATCATAGATGTTATGTTCAGAATTGAGAGTTCATCTTGGTAGATTTTTCCTTTGAACAGTATAGAGTGTCCTTCCTTATCTTTTTTTTTTTTTTTGATAACTTTTGGTTGAAAGTTGATTTTATTCAATATTAGAACGGCTACTCCATCTTGTTTCTTGGGACCATTTGCTTTGAAAATTATTTTCCACCTTTTTAATCTGAAGTTATGTGAGGAGCAGATGTGGCAGCAGTCCCAAGAAGGCGCCAGGGACTGCAGCTAAGTCGTATGACTTGCACCTGACTTCCTCATATAAGCCACAAACATCGTGAGAGCTGCGCAGGTGTACCAGGTTACTGGTGAAGCCATTTTGGTGGAGATATGCCCCTGCTGCCCTGATTAGCTGAAGCTGCGTACCTGGTGAGGTGATGTGGCCTGCTGTGAGTAGATGGGAACTGATAGTATATAAGAGTGAGAGGCCCAGAGCTCAGGGTCTTTCGCCTACACACAAATGGTGCCGAAACCCGGGAAGTAACATCTTCAGGCATGAGCGAAGATCCCCTGTTACAGGGAGGATTCAGAACTGCATCACGGGGAAGGAGTGGTTAATGAAGTGTTCCTGCAACACAGACTGTTGAGAAGGATTCAACTGCGTGGATTCAGAACTCTTCAGCTGGGGAACAGTGGTACTGGTAAGTAAAAAGAAATTAATGTGAGTCTCTGAGAGATATGCTTTCTTGTGCAGTAGGTCTGGTAATTGTCGCTTGCCTTGATAAGGGTAGCAACTTTTGCAGGAGCACCAGGGAAGCATATCAGAAACAGAGAGAAATGAAAAAGAAGGCATGCGCAGAAATATAAGTAAAATAAGAAATATAAGAAGAGAAAAATGAAAATAAGCTATTTCAGAGCTCTCCTAGGGACAGAAGGAAAACGGGACACATCCTGTTTCCTCTCTGGCAGTAACGATAAGGTTCCCGGTTTTGGGACAAGTTAAGGTTCCCAGCTTTGGGACAAGTTAAGGTTCACGGTTTGGGGACAAATTAAGATTCATGGTTTGGGGACAAGTTAAGGAACTATGATAACCTCAGTGTAGTGATCAATAGATCCTCGCTGTGTAGTTATGCTTTTTTCTCCCATTGACCCTTTGTGGGTAGGTCTGATAATATTGGTCTTGTTTGTTCTGATATATGGACTCTGTTACTGTTTGAATCGAGAGGCAGTCAAGACAGGTCAGAAAATCCTTATAGAGCAACAAGAAAGTATGTTGGAAGAGGAGAAGGGCTTAAAAAGAAAAAAGAAAAAGAAAGGAGACACCGTGTTATCAGGTGGACAGAAAGGACAAAATAAAAGAGCTGAGGTGGAGGAGGAAGGCGAATTGGCTTCTGTGCCCCCTCCTTATGCCTCCTCGGCAGCCACCTATAAGCAGAACTTCTGTCTGGAGGTTTGGAGAGAGGTTAGATTCTCCTTGCTGGGATGTCCTATTTTCACCGACCAAGCAGGGCAGAGATATCATGAACCTCTGGATTTCAAAGTAATCAGGAATTTGGCTGAGTCCATGCGGACGTATGGCTTAACTGCCTCCTATAATGTGGCTCAAGTAGAGGCCTTGAATAGACACTGCATGATGCATTGGGCAGGCTTGGTAAAGGGATGCCTTTCACCTGGGCAGTATTTAGATTGGAAAGCCTTCCATATTGAATTTACAAATGAACAGGCAGTGGCTAATGTTGCTGCAGGAAATCAAGCATGGGACAGGGATATGCTGCTTAGTCAAGGTCGCTTTGCACAACAACAGACAGGATATCCAGTGCAGGTGCTTGAGCAGGTAAATCAGATTGCCATAAGGGTGTGGAAATCATTGCCCACTGGTGTTGAAGGTCTTGTAGCACTCCAGAGAGGTAATGAGGCGCTGAATCAGGTAAGAGAGGAGCGCTCTCAATTGGTTTGGGAGAGAGGGTCTGTTTGTGTTTCCTCAGGATCATTGACAACAGCTGCAGGTCCCGGAGTGGCTGACCAGAGCAATTCAAAACAAGCAGAGCTGTGAGGACGTGGATGTTCCTGTGGCTGGGAATGCTCCCGCTAGTGAGAACTGAAGAGCTACGTTGGGGCTGTGTTCCTGAAACCCATGTCATTGACGCATTCAAGTGTTTCCTCAATTCTTTACATCTAATGCTTCGCTACAATTGCCTTTTTTCTATGCTGCTTCAGCTAAAGGGATTGTTGTATTTTCAGATGATTCAAAATATTTCACTGATGAGTGATTGTGTTCAGCTGTATCTACTAAAACTAATGCTACCTGGATTCGAGGGGTGTGGCCTGCCAGGATATCCAAGGGCAATGGCACTATACCCTCTCAACCTAGATGGACCCCCCTTTCCTTTTTGTAGGAGTGTTCCTGATTCCCTTCCACCTTGGGCAGTGCCCCTTATATGTATGGTTGTTATGTGGGGTGAATGGTAGTTGCACTGATCTTTCCCCCTTAAGCCAGGTGGCGGGAGGGGCCTGGGGTAATGCAAATTTTATTGGAATGGTTCTAATGTGTTTGAAACTTCTGTATTTCAATTTGCTGGAGGAAGGAATGTTTCTTTTCTGGCTATGCCTGTTTGTATGTGATCTCCTTTTGTGTTTATTGTTTATAAGAATGTTAATTGTAGTAGTGATATTCGTTATATCATTTGGCTGTTGTGACTAGGATGCCTTGCTTTGTACCTTTGCCTGTTCAAGTTGCTTTGTTTACAAACTGTCTATCCCTTGCTTCAGGGCTGATGAGCGGGGATGGGAGCCCTGGGATGTATGCTTGTAATAGTGTGTGTGTGGCACATGTGTTAGGTGCAGTGTGTGCAGGCCCGCACTTTCACCATGGTGGCATAGGCTTTTGCTGCAGTGGAGGCGGGACAATCTCCTCAGATTCGGTTTGCCACTCTAAAAGAAATTATGCTGCATTATGCCATGGGTTGTGAGGCTAAGCACTGCACAGAGGATAGCTTGCTGTTGGCATCCTGTGGAAGGCATGTCTGATTGCATGAAGGTTCAGTGTCCTAGTTCCCTTCCCCCCAGGAAAAACGACACGGGAGCTGGCCAAGACCTCTCTGGGTGATGAGCTCAAGGGATGGTTTTGTGTAGGGCCCCTATGCTTGCACACTGGGGATCAGACCTCTACCTTCACCCATGAGGCTTGCTTGTAGCAATTAAGATCTGGCCATAGATTAATCAACATCCTGGCCTTTTAATGCACCTTCCGCAAGCAAAACACAATCTCCCCAAGTGTGGCTTGGCATGATAGAGAAGTAGTCAGTGACGGATAAGACTCCCTGGGCATGTCACCAACCTAAGACAGGGATCAAACCAATGCTGTTTGTCTCCCAAGGACGGGTAAGGGACATTGCTGCAGGGGGCAATCTACAGACATTCTCTCTGGCAATAAAAAAAAAGAAAAAAGGGGGAAGTGTGAGGAGCAGATGTGGCAGCAGTCCCAAGAAGGTGCCAGGGACTGCAGCTAAGTCTTTTGACTTGCACCTGACTTCCTCATATAAGCCACAAACATCGTGAGAGCTGCGCAGGTGTACCAGGTTACTGGCGAAGCCATTTTGGTGGAGATATGCCCCTGCTGCCCTGATTAGCTGAAGCTGCATACCTGGTGAGGTGATGTGGCCTGCTGTGAGTGGATGGGAACTGATAGTATATAAGAGTGAGAGGCCCAGGGCTCAGGTTCTTTCGCCTACACACAAAGTTATATCTGTTTTTGTCACTGGGTTGCATTTCCTGTATGCAGAAAAATGCTGGATCCTGTTTACATGTCCAGTTTGTTAGTCTATGTCTTTTTATTGGGGAATTAATGTTAAGAGAGAGATATTAAGGAAAAGCAATTGCTACCTCCTGTTATTTTTGTTGTTAGAGGTATGACCATGTTTGTATGACTATCTTCTTTTGGTTTCTTTAAAGATTACTTTCTTGCTTTTTCTAGGGTGTAGTTTCCCTCCTTGTGTTGGTGTTTTCCATTTATTATCCTTTGTAGGGCTGGATTTGTGGAAAGGTATTGTGTAAATTTGGTTTTATCATGGAATATCTTGTTTCTCCATCTATGGTAATTGAGAGTTTTGCTGGGTATAGTAACCTGGGCTTTGTTTTCTCTTAGGGTCTATATGACATCTGCCCAGGATTTTCTAGCTTTCATAGTCTCTGGTGAGAAATATGGTATAATTCCGATAGGTCTGCCTTTATATGTTACTTGACCTTTTTCCCTTACTGCTTTTAATATTCTTTCTTTGTTTAGTGCATTTGGTGTTTTGATTATTATGTGATGTTAGAAATTTCTTTTCTGGTCTAGTCTATTTAGAGTTCTGTAGGCTTCTTGTATGTTCATGGGTATCTCTTTAGATTAGGGAAGTTTTCTATAATTTTATTGAAGATATTTTCTAGCCATTTAAGTTGGGAATCTTTGCTCTTTTCTATACCTATTATCCTTAGGTTTGATCATCTTCTTGTGTCCTGGATGTCCTGGATGTTTTGGGTTAGGAGCTTTTTACATTTTGTTTGACTATTATGTCCATGTTTTCTATCGTATCATCTGCACCTGAGGTTCTATCTCTTGTATTCTTTTGGTGGTGCTTGCATGTATGACTCCTGATGTCTTTCCTAGGTTTCCTATCTCCAAGGTTGTCTCCCATGGTGATTTTTTTTTATTGTTTCTATTTCCATTTTTATATCCTGGATGGTTTTATTCATTTACTTCACCTGTTTGATTATGTTTTCCTGTAATTCTTTAAAGGATTTTTGTATTTCCTCTTTAAAAACTTCTAGCTATTTATTTACCTGTGTTCTCCTGTATTTCTTTAAGGGAATTATTTATGTGTTTCTTAAAGTCCTCTATCATCACCATGAGAAGTGATTTTCGATTGGAATCTTGCTTTTTTGGTGTCATGGTGTATCCAGGACTTGCTAAGGTGGTAGGATTGGGTTCTGATGATGCTAAGTAACCTTGGCTTCTGTTGCTTATTTTCTTATGCTTCCCTACTGCCATCTAGTTTTCTCTAGTGCCACCTGCCCTCACTATATCTGACTGGAGCCTGTCCTTCCTGTGATCTTGGTTGTATCAGAGCTCCGAAGGGTCCAGCTGTCTCTAGGGTCCTGTGATTCTGGGATCCTGTAACCCTGAGATTCTTGGTGTGTCAGAGCTCCTGGGAGTCAAACTGCCTCTGGGCCCCTGAGATGCTGGAGTGATCAAGCTCCAGGGATCCTTGGATCCTGTGATGTATGTTAGAGTTCCTGGAGTGGAGCTTCCTCTGGGTGTTGTGGGATTGCCTGCAGAGTTTGCACCCAAGATCTACTCAGGACACTGGCCCAGACTGCAAGGAACCTGTGCCACCAATTGGGTGAAGTTGCTGCATACTTGGGTCCTGCTGGTCCCAGTTACTCCTGATGTTAGGGCAGATGCTGTTTTCCTCATCTTTGATCCTATGATCCTGGGCAAGTTAGAGCCCCTGGGAATGGAGCTCCCTCTAGGTGTTGTGGGACTGGCTCAACAGTGCCCATTTTATGTATTTGTTTGTATTTACCTTCTTTTTTAAATTTATTCTTCTCTAATGCAATACAGTCAGACTATAGTCTCCCCTCCCTCCACTCTTTCCAATCTCTCACCCAAAAGAGCAGGTCTCCCAGTGAAATCAACTGAACATGGCATGACAAGATACAATAAGACTAGGCACAAACTCTCATATCAAGGCTAGACATAGGTACCCAGTAGGAGGAAAAGGGACCCAAGAGCAGGCAAAAAGTCAGAGACAGCCCTCACCATTAGGAGTTAGTAGGAGTCCCACAAAAACAGTAAGCTAAACAGTCAAATATGTAGAGGACCTAGCATAAGCCATGTAAGTTCCTTGATTGCTGGTTCAGTCTCCATGAGCCCCTATGAGCTCTTCTTAGTTGATTTTATGGGCAGTGTTATCCTGGTGTCCTAGTCTCCTCTAGTTCATAAAATCTTTCCTTCCTTCTCTTCTTTGAGGTTCCCAGAGCTCTGCCTAATGTTTGACTGTGGGTCACTGCATCTGTTCCCATCAGCTGCTGAGTGAAATCTCTAATGACAATGGGACAAAGCAGGCACCAACAATATAACAAAATATATAGGAATTCTTTCATTGACTCTTTTTTTGACAGTCATGTTTGGTTGTACCTTAAGTCTCTCAGACATCCAGGTTCTAGCTCCTGGCCATCCAGGTAGTATTAGGAATGGGTTCCCTCTCTGGTGTGGGCCTCAAGTTAGACCAGTCATTGGTAGGGCACTTTCACATATTCTAACCTGCACATCTTACATGCAAGACAGATTGTACATTGAAGGTTTTATGGGTTGGTGTGGCAGCCCTATTACTGGAAGTCTTGCCTGGGGTCTTAGCATTTCATTGCCATGAATAGACACCATGACCACAGCAACTCTTCTAATGAAAAACATTTAATTAAGGTTAGCTTACAGTGGAGAAGTGTAGTCAATTATCATCATGCCATGAAGCATTTTAGCTGGTAGACACACATGGTCCTGGAGAAGTAGCCTAGATTTCTATATTTTGATACTTAGCAGGAAGACAGAGTGAGCTACTGGGCCCCACTTGAGGTTCTGAAACTTCAAAACCTGTGACACACTTCCTCCAACAAGGCCACACCTCCAATAATGAGTATATTGGGGATATTTTCATTGAGTATGAGTATATGAGTATATTGGGGATATTTTCATTGAAACCATCACATCTGCTTACAGAAGATGCTCAGTTCAAGCTCCATATCATCCTTTCCAATAATGCACTCTAGTATCAACATCATAGCATCCAGGAAGTTTCCACTGCACTAGGTTTTCACATTGTCCCTCAAGTGCTCCCTAATTCCAGTCATGTCTCCTCATAGTCTCTTGTTCTTCCCATGTCCCTCCATCGGGTACCTGATCACGCCTGTTCCCATTCCCAGCTGTCCTCAGTACACCCAAAATCTATTCAATTTCCACTTCCCAGGGAGGTTCATGTGGTCCCCTTAGTTCTCTCATTGTTACTTAGTTTCTCTGAGTCTGTGAATTGTAATGTGATTATTTCTTACTTATCAACTCATATTTACTTAGAAGTAAGTATATATCATGTTTTTCTAGGTCTGAGTTACCTCACTTAGGATGACTTTTTTCCAAGTTCAATCCATGTCCCTGCAAATTTCATGATTTTTAAAAATATTTTAACAGATGAGGAATACTCGATTGTGTAAACGTACCACATTTTCTTTATCCATTCTTTAGCTGAGGTATACTAGATGGTTTCCAGTTGCTGGCTATTATGAATAAAGCTACTATGAACATAGTTGAGCAAGTGTCCTTGTGAAAAAATTGAATGTCTTTTGGGTATATGCCCAAGAATAGTATAGCCGAGTCTTGAGGTAGGTCAATTCCCAAGTTTCTAAGGAACTACCATATTGACTTCCACGTGGTTGTCTAAATTTGCACTTCTACAAACAATGGAAGAGTGTTTTCCTTGCTCCACATCCTTGCCTGCATGAACTATATCAATTGTGGTTTTGATCTTAGCCATTCTGACAGGTATAAGATGGAATCTCAGAGTGATCTTGATTTGCATTTCCCTGTTGGCTAAGGATGTTGAACGTTTCTTCAAGAACTTCTTAGCTATTTGAAATTCCTCTGTTGAGAATTCTCTATTTAGGTCTGTACCCCATTTTTAAATTGGATTATTTGGTTTGTTGGTATCTAGTTTCATGAATTCTTTATATATTTTGGATATTAACCCTCTGTCAGATGTGATTGGTGAAAATCTTTTCCCTTTCTGTAGGCTATTGTTTTGTCCCATTGATAGTTCCTTTTGCCTTACAGAAGCTTTTCAGTTTCATGAGGTCCCATTTATTAATTGTTAGTCTTAGTGTCTGAACTATTGGTGTTGTGTTCAGGAAGTTTTGTCCTGTGCCAATGCATTCAAGGCTATAGCCTACTTTTTCTTTGATCATGTTTAGTGTGTTTGGTTTTATGTTTAGGTCTTTGATTCACTTGGGCTTGAGCTTTGTGCAGGGTTATTGATATGGGTCTATTTGCATTTTCTACATGCAGCCATCCAAGTAGACCAGCACCATTTGTTAAAGATGCTTTCTTTTCTCCAGTGTGTACTTTTAGCTTTTTTTTTAAATAAATAATTGGGTGTTGGTAGGTATGTAAATTTATGTCTGGATCTTCAATTCGATGCCATCGATTAGTGTGTGTTTTATGCCAATATAATGCAGGTTTTATTACTATAGTTCTGTAATACAACCTGAAATCTCAGGAATGTTGTAGCTATACTGGGTTTTTGGTTTTCCATATGATATTGAGTATTGTCTTTTAAATGTCTGTAAAGAATTGTGTTGGCATTTTGATGAGTACTGCATTGAATCTGTACATTTCTTTTTGTAGGACACCTATTTTACTACACTAATTCTACTGCTCCATGAGCATAGGACATCTTATTTTCTGCTACCTTCTTCAATTTCTTTCTTCAAAGACTTGAAGATTTTGTCATACAAGTGTTTCACTTGCTTGTTTAGAGTTACTCCAAGACATTTTATATTGTTTGTGAAAACGGTGAGGAATGTTGTTTCATTAATTTCTTTCTCAGTTCATTTGCCATCTGTATATAGGAAAGTATTGGAGTTTTTTGTTTGTTTGTTTGTTTAGTTAACCTTATATTGTTGTTGGGTTTTTGTTTTTTGTCTTTATCTTATATCTAGCTACTCCACTGAGTATGTATTTATCAAATGTAGGAGTTCCCTGGGAGAATTTTTAGGTTGCTTAAATATACTATCATATCATCTGAAAATAAGGATACTTTGAATTCTTCCTTTGCAATTTGTATCCCCTTTATCTCTGTCAGTTGTCTTATTGCTCCTGCTAAAACTTCAATTACTGTATTAAATAGATATAGACAGAGTAGACAACCTTGTCTTGCTCCTGCTTTTTGTGGAACTGTTTTGAGTTTCTCTCCAGTTAAGCTGATGTTGGCTATAGGCTTGCTGTAGGTTGTCTTTATTGTGTTTAGGTCTATCACCTGTATCCCTACTCCAAGGCTTTTATCATGAAGGAGTGTTGAACTTCGTCAAAGCCTCTAATGAGGTAATCATGTATGTGTGTGTGCTTTTTTCCAGTTTATACAATGAATTACATTGACTGATTCTTGTATGTTGAACTATCACTGTGCCTCCAGATGATCTTTTTGACATGTTCTTTGATTCATTTTGTGAGTAGTTTTGCATCTATGTTCATAAGAAAAATTGGTCTGTAATTTTCTCTTTTTTTTGTTGATTCCTTGTATGGTTTGGGTATCAAGATGACTGTGGTCATATAAAATGAAGTGGGCAATGTTCCTTCTGTTCCTATTTGCAGAATTATTTGAGTAATATTAGTGTTAACTTTTTTTGACAGTCTGGTAGAATTCTATGCTAAAATCATCTGGCTGTGGACTGTTCATTTGTTTGGTTTGGTTTGATTGAGATACTTTTAATGGATGCTGTATTTTCTATTTCCTTAGGGGTTATATCCTGTTTAAATTGTTTATCTGATCTTGATTTAATTTTGGTAAGTGGTATCTATGTAGAAAATTACCAATTTGTTTTCGATTTTCCAATTTTTTGGAGTACATATTTTAAAAGTAAGACCTAATCTTTTTTTTTTTTTTTTTTTTTGGTCTCCTCAATGTCTTTTGTTATGCTTCCCTTTTCATTTCTGATGTTGTTAATTTGGATATTCACTCTCCATCTTTTAGTTATTTTGGATAAGGGTTTGTCTACTTCATTGATTTTTTTGAAGGACCAACTCTTTGTTTCACTGAGTATTTCTATTAATGTCTTTGTTTCTATTTTATTAATTTCAGTCTTCAATTTGAGGATTTCTTGCCATCTATTCTTTTTGGTTGTGCTTGCCTCTTTTTTTTTTTTTTTTTTTTATGTTGTTGTTGATG
The DNA here is from genome assembly GCF_978045245.1 of Mus caroli. Taxonomy (NCBI): domain Eukaryota; kingdom Metazoa; phylum Chordata; class Mammalia; order Rodentia; family Muridae; genus Mus; species Mus caroli. Next base: position 9,153,499 of record NW_028227272.1, read on the forward strand.
GTGGTGGTGTTGGCTTTTGGGTGTGCTGTTAAATTGCTTGTATGAGACCTCTCCAGTTTGATTTGTTTGTTTGTTTGGTTGGTTGGTTGGTTTTTTGGTAGGCACTTAGTCTTATGAAATTTCATCTTAATACCACTTTCATCATGTCCCATAAGCTTGATTATTTCATATATGCATTTTCATTAAATTCCAGGCACACTTTAGTTACTTTATTTTTGCCTTGGCCCAGTAGCAATTCAGTAAAGAGATGGTCAGTTTCCAGAAGTTATACACTGTCTGTTGTTGAAATCTGCCTTTAATCTGAAGTGGTTTGGTAGGATGTAGAGGTTAATTCAATTTTCTTGTATCTGTTGTATCTTGCTTTATAGTCAATTTTGGAGAAAGTTCCTTTAGGTGTTAAGAAGAAGGTATAGTCTTTTGTGTTTGTTTAAAACATTTTGTAGATATCTGATAAGTTCATTTGATCTAGAATTTCTCTTTAGTTTTTGGATGGACGACCTGCCCCACTGGTAAGTATGATGCACTGAAGTCTCCCACTATCAATGTGTGAGAGTTGATGTGTGATTTAAGCATTAGTAATATTTCTTTTACAATTGTGAGTGGTAATAGTGCTGTGTGTGTGTGTGTGTGTGTGTGTGTGTGTGTGTGTGTGTGTGTGTGTGATTTTCCTTTTGATTTTCCTGTTCTGAGATTATTTATTTGATGTGTTTCTATGGTTGTAGTTAACCTGGTTTTAGGTTGGAGTTTACCTCCTAGCACCTTCTGCAATGATGGATTTGTAAATAAATACTGCTTACGTTTGGCTTTATTATAGAATGTCTTATTTTCTCCATCTATGGTAATTGAAAGTTTTACTGTATATAGTGTTCTGGGCTGGTATTTGTGGTCTTGAATAGCTTGCAGGACATCTCTCTAACCCTTTTTTTTCTCAGCAAAAAAAAAAAAAAAGAATCAGTATCACAAATTTAATGTTTAAATTTATACATGAATTCCAATGGTCACATAACTACATTGTAAACTGATAAAAATGACTTACTTTTTGAAAATATGTACAAAACCAAAAGATTAGTGTTTACTTTTCCATTTACTAGCCACTTGTGGTGTGTTTTTTGGTTTGGGTTCCCAGAGTGCATTTTTGACAAATCTCTGTCCAGCTTCACAGCCTTCCTTTTGTCTGTTATTTCTTTGACTCTGTTCATGTAGACTCTGATTCTTTCCAATTCCTGCTTCACAGTATGCTCTTTGGGATTAACTCGTTGAGTTGCCAAATAAACCCAAAACATTGACTTTAAGGTGTATGTAGAAACTAAATCCATCTTTGCTAGTTCCAATAGGTCCAACTTCTGCAGCAACTGGTCTCTAGAAACAGACATCATGGTCTTCAGCAGGTCGTTGACAGCACCCCTGGAGCTCTCCAGGGCTCTTAAAGACTCATGAATTTCTTTATTAGATATTTTCTTTATATACATTTCAAATTTCAAATGTTATCTGGAATTTCCCTATACCCTCCACCTGCCCTGCTCCCCTACTCACCCACTCCCACTTCTTGGCCTTGGCATTACCCTGTACTGGGGCATATGAGATAATCTTCATTCACTTCTTCACCTGCCACTGTGACCAGCTCAATACCATGGATGCCTGTTGCCGGAAAATAAGTCCACTCTCTAACCCTTTTTGTTTAGAGTCTCCATTGAGAAGCAGGGCGTAATTCCAATAGGTCTACCTTTATATGGTACTTGACATTTTCCCCTTGTGCTTTTAATATTCTTTCTTTTTCCTTATGCTTAGTGTTTTGATTATTATGTGGCAAGGGGACTTTCTTTTCTGATCCAATCTATTTGGTGTTCTGTGTGCTTCTTGTACCTGTATAGGCATCTCCTTCTTTAGGTTAAGAAAATTTTTTTTCTACACTTATATTTTCTAGGCCTTTGAGCCAGGGTTTTTCTGCTTCTGTTCTTACATTTTCTTACATTTCCCATTATTCTTACATTGTTCTTTTCATGGTGTCCCAAATTTCCTGGATGTTTTGTGTTAGAAACTTTTTAGCTGTATTATTTTCTTTGACTGATGTATCTATTTCATCTACAGTATCTTCAACACCTGAGATTTTCTTTTTCATCTTTTATATTATGTAGGTGAGTGATACTTACGTTTTGTAGTTCCTGTTTGATTACCTACATTTTCCTTTTCTGGAATTCCTACGGTTTGTAGGAATTGATACGGTTTTCTTTATTGCTTCTTTTTCCATTTCTAGGTCTTGAACAGCTTTGTTTCCTTCAACTGCTTTTTCTTTGCTTTCTTGGCTTTTGAAAAGGGATTACCTCATTTCCTCCAATTCTTTAGTTTGTCTTTTACTCAGTTTAAGGGATCTATTCACTTCTTTAAGAATCTCTATTATCTTCATAAGATTGATTTTAAGGTCATGCTCTTGTACTTTAGCTGTGTTGAAATATTCAGGGCTTGCTGAAGTGACATATCTGGACTCTGGTAGTGACATGTTGCCCTGACTTTTGCTGATTGTATCCTTATGCTGCCCTCTAGGCATCAGAGTTTGGGGTAATTATAGGTCTAGATGCTGATTTCTGGATTTGTCTTGTTGGATGGATGTTTAGTTTCTTGATTTCTATTTCCTCTCTGGTCTGCTGGACTGTGTGGCCTGTGCTTTTGAAGTAGGTCTCCACCCAAGGTGGGGGCTGGACTTCTGTTTGCCAGCAAGTTCTCTTGTCCACTCTTGTCTTCTTCTTGAGAAGGTGACCTCAGCCAGAGTTGGGGGATATGACATAGTGATGAGGAGGGAAGAAGGATTGGAAATAGTATCTGGGGTCTGTACACTAAGAGAGTCTGTACACTAAGAAGGATGTCTGTGGGCTCATGACCTTCCTGGAATTCTGGCATCCTGTGTGGTTTCTGATCCAGCAGGAGTCTCTGGGCCTCAGTTGGAGGCAGGTACAAAGTAAAGAGGTGAGGAGTAAGGATTCAGGATAGTGTTATGGGGAGAGGGGAGGGCAGTGCCTAGTTTTTATTACATTTCTTTGCTAATTTCTCACCTTACTCTTAGGGTATCCATTTTTCCGGATACCTTATGAAACTTCCTAATGACTGTTACTGTCTCTGGTTTATTCTTACTTCTATCCAGTCGCTTCTCCCACTGTGCAGCCAAAAGCAAAGCGTCATTCTTTTTTCTCCTTTGAATTTCATTTGAAGCCTATTTTAATACATATCATTAGGATAGCAATGTTTGTATTGTTTTTCCATTCTTTCACTTTCAGAGAGTTTCTGTATTTGAAGGTAAGATGAATTTCTTATAGACAAGCGACACATGGATTTTGTTTATTAATCCATCCAATTGACTTTTATCCTGTGCCTGGGGAGTTGAGGCTATTTATTTGTAAATCCATTAGAATACTATTGCCTTTGCAGAGCCTACAGCTGCTAATTTCTTGGCACCAGGTTTATGAATTCCACAGATGGGATGTTATTTTTCTCTTCTGATTTTCCTATATGACTCAATTTGGGCAACTAAATGAAACAGATTGATAATATTCTCTCTCTCTCTCTCTCTCTCTCTCTCTCTCTCTCTCTCTCTCTCTCTCTCTCTCTTTCTCTTATAGCCCTGGCCTTCCTAGAACCCATTGTGTAGACCAGGTTAGCCTTGAACTGCAGAGATCTGCCTGCCTCTGCCTTCCTATTACTGGGATTAAAGTCATGTGCCCTCATACCTGTGTATGTGTTGTTTTTAACTGAGGCCTTAAGGGGGCTTCATGTTATCTTGATAAATACCTTATATTTTATTCACCAGATTTGGAAAGGGAACTTTTACTACATTTGTAATGTTAGAAGAAGAGGAGTGGTAGATAAAGCAGCACTCCATATTAAGTCAGAATAGCTAAAACAACTCACAACAAATTCTGGCAAGGATGTGGGGAAAGGAAAGCCATCATTCACTGTTGGTGGAGTAGTGAACTATTTAAATAATTATGGTGAATTCTCAAAAATATAAAAAGAAACCTACCATATGACCTAGCTATACAAGGATACTACTCCCTGGCATATGCTCAAAGCTATATTGTACTTTGCAGGTGATTGCTCAGGTGTAGTCATTGCTGCTAGGTTCACAATAGCTAGTTGTCTTAGTTAGGGTTACTACTGCTGTCATGAAACACCATGACAAAAGCAATTTGACAGGATAGGGTTTATTTGGCTTATGCTTCTACATCATTATCACAGAAGGTAGTCAGGACAGGGACTTTTACTGTGTAGCTCATTATGACTTGCTCAGCTTTCATTCTTATAGGACATAGAACTAGAAGCCCAGGGGTGGCCCTATCTACAATGGGCTGGGTCCTTCCCCATTAATCACTAAATAAGAAAATGCCTTGCAAGCTTGCTGACAACCTGATCATATGGATGAATTGGTTTCTCTCTTTTCATATTACTTTAGCTTGTGTCAAACTGACCAGCCAGCATGCCAGGAAATAGAAACAAATGTCCTTCAACTATTTATCAGATTATAAAACATGGCACCTACATAAAATAGAATATTATACCATTGTAAAGGAAAATGAAGTTGCAAGTAAATACATGGAACTCTAAAGCACTATAGTGAGTGGGTAAAAAACAGACTCAGATAGAAAACAATAAATGTTATCTCTTATTTGAGGATTGTGGGAGTTTGAATAAAAATGGCACCCACAAGCTCATGTAGTCGAATGCTTAGTCACCAGGGAGTGATTAAGTCTTTGATAGGATTAGAAAGATTAGGAGGACTATGTTCATATCAGCCTTATTTATAATAGCCAGAAGCTGGAAAGAACCCAGATGTCCTTCAATAGAAGAATGGATACAGAAAATGTGGTACATTTACACAATGGAGTACTACTCAGCTATTAAAAACAATGGATTTATTAAATTCTTGGACAAATGGATGTATCTGGAGGATATCATCCTTAGTGAGGTAACCCAATAATGAAAGGAGTCATTAGATATGCACTCACTGATAAGTGGATATTAGCCCAGAAACATAGAACACCCAAGATACAATTTGCAGAACACAAGAAAATCAAGGAGAGGGAAGACCAATGGGTGGATACTTCATTCCTTCTTAGAATAGGGAACAAAATACCCATGAAAGGAGCTACAGAGACAAAGTTTGGAGCTAAGATGAAAGGATGGACTATCCAGAGACTACACCACCCGGGGATCCATCCCATAATCAGTCACCAAACCCAGACACTATTGCATATGCCAGAAAGATTTTGCTGAAGTGACCCTGTTATAGCTGTCTCATATGAGGCTATGCCAGTGCCTGGCAAATACAGAAATGGATGCTCACAGTCATCTATAAGATGGAGCACAGGGCCCCCAACGGAGAAGCTAGAGAAAGCACCCAAGGAGCTGAAGGGGTCTGCAACCCTATAGGTGGAACAACAATATGAACTAACCAGTACCCCCAGAGCACGTATGTCTAGCTGCATATGTAGCAGAAGATGGCCTAGTCGTCCATCACTGGGAAGAGAGGCCCCTTGGTATTGAAAACTTTATATGCCCCAGTACAGGGGAATGCTAGGGCCAAGAAGTGGGAGTGGGTGGGTAGGGAAGCAGGGTGGGGGGAGGGTATAGGGAACTTTCAGGATAGCATTTGAAATGTATAGAAAGAAAATATCTAATAAAAATTTCAAAAAAGAAAGATTAGGAGGCATGGCCTTGTTGAAGGAAGTATGTCACTTGGGGTGGGCTTTGAGGTTACAAAGGCTCACATCAGGCACAAAGTCTTTCTGCCCACAGATCAGGATGTTAAGCTCTAAACTATGCTTCAGCACTTGCCTGCATGCCACCATGCTTCCTGCCATGAAGAAGATGGACTAACCTCTGATACAGCAAGTCCACACTTAAAGGCTTTCTTTGATAAGCGTTGCCTTGGTCATAGTATCTGTTCACAGCAATAGAACAGTAATACAAGGATTCTAGATCCAAATCTTCAAATATGAATATAACCTCAGATAAAAACCTGAAATATCTGCATCTGAACCAGGACAGTAGAAAAGGTCCATGGATGGGAAGGGTGAAAAGGATGCTTTAGAGGAAGGAATGCAACATCACTTGAAGAATACAGCCAGGTGCACTCTAGAGTGCTCTCTCTCCCTCTGCCTCTCCATCTCCCCCTCCCCCTCTCTCTTTCTCTCTCTGAAAACATGTTATGTCCCCAAAATGCTTCTCAAGTTTGTATAAACAGAATCACAAGCCATGTCTTGTTGGAATGGACTGGAACCCCGTTAGCCCACGTCAGTGTGTAAGGTATAAAGCAGAAGGTCTGTCCTCACACCATACTTGGTAACTTGAGAAGTGCCTCTGGTCCTTGCCCAGGTTGTAACTGCTAAATGAACACTACAAAATCCAGTGTACCTGCCCCCATGCTTTCACCAGAAACACAAATGAAGCCTTTATTCGATTGAAAGCCTTGTCTTTCTTCCCCACCATTGCCATCTCCTCTTCCTTCAATTTGAAAGAAAGGAGTTGGGATTTTCCCCTCTGTAAAATTCTCCACTCTTCATCTTTTTTGGAAGAAACAGATGCTAAGATTTCTGAAGGTGGAAAAATAAGTGGTTACCTCCTAAAGTTATAAATTTTTAGCATTTTATGTAACAAATCCTGGCATTATTTACCCATTTATATTATCTAGAGGGTTGTTTGCTGAGCCTTCTTCTTCCTGAAGAGTGAGTATACACACACACACACACACACACACACACACACAGACACAGAGAGAGGGGGGGAGAGGGAGAGAGAGAGAGAGAGAGAGAGAGAGAGAGAGAGAGAGAGAGAGAGAGGGAGGGAGGGTAGCATATCTCTGATGCTCTGGGCTGGGTAAAACACTGGGAATTGCCATATGACCCTGAATACGAAGGGGATACATTCTTTTTGTTGAACTGAACATCACATTAATGCCCATAAGACATACTGCTTATTAAAGCCTTAATGTAACTTACAATATTACTTCCTTATGGTCTCCATAGGATCACAGGGAATGGCTCTATTAGGTGGTGTGGACTCATTAAAGGAAGTGTGTCACTGGGGGTGGGATGGGCTTTGGCATTTCAGAAGCTCAATCCAGGTCCAATGTCATTCTCTCTTCCTGTTGCCTGTCAGTCCAGATGTAGGACTCTTGGCTGCCTTTCTGGCACCATGGCAACCTCCACCTTCTCCCTTGTGAAGAGTGATCTTAACTGCTTTCTTCCCATTCTCTAAGTCTCATGTTGTTATCTTAGGTTAGTCCTATGAGTCAAATTTTTGAGCCAAAAGAAATAGATATTTTAAGACTGTTGATAGTTTTACCATATCATTTTAGGAGATTAATATAAATTACATTGCAGAGATTTGGGGGCCAATTTAACAAGGGCATACAGTTGGAATTTCCCAATTGTCTTTGGAAGCCATAAAACAGATGAGGGCTCAGGGATGCCTGGAACGCAATGGGCATCTGAAATAGAGCACTTGGTGACAGTTCCCCAGACAGGTATATGAATGCAGTGACAAATAGTCATACCTACATTTAAAGGATGCAGTGAACATAAAATTCTTAGTAAAGGAACGGCCTTCAGCAAAAGCAGTAAGGCCATTGCAATGACTGTTAGCTTCAGCTTCCTGGAAGTCAGAGCAAGACAAGGAAGTAGAGTGTTAGATGTTGTCCAGCTCAGGGACAAAGCTGGCAACACTTTTAGATGTCCTCCATGAAATGAATGTGTGTGGATATCAAAAAGTGAATTTAGTGAATCTTTTCAACCCACTGGCTTCTTGTCCTTCATTCACAGAGATGCTCCGTCTGTGTGGTAACATAGCTTCCTGGGACATGACTTTGCAGATGCCCTAGATGCTGAGATGACAGAGACTGTAATGGATCCTTGTGATCAGAAAGAGACTAACCAGTGTCCCAGGCATTGAATCCCCCTGTAAATTCCAATATTCTGTTCATAAGGATTCATGGCTATATCAATTATCAGTGTCAGCATTTGTACTGGCTGGTTTTGTGTCAACTTGACACAAGCTGGAGTTATCACAGAGAAAGGAGCTTCAGGTGAGGAAATGCTTCCATGAGATCCAGCTGTGAGGCATTTTCTCAATTAGTGATCAAAGGGGGAGGGTCCCTTGTGGGTGGTGCCATCTCTGGGCTGGTAGTCTTGGGTTCTATAAGAGAGCAGGCTGAGCAAGCCAGGGGAAGCAAGCCAGTTAAGAACATCCCTCCATGGCCTCTGTATCAGCTCCTGCTTCCTGACCTGCTTGAGTTCCAGTCCTGACTTCCTTTGGTGATGAACAGCAGCATGGAAGTGTAAGCTGAGTAAACCCTTTCCTCACCAAATTGCTTCTTGATCATGATGTTTGTGCAGGTATAGAAACCCTGACTAAGACAGCATTGTTATCAGTAATAAAATAACAGCTCAGAAATACTGTGTGTATCCCAGGAAGTGTGCTAAAAGTTCTAGTTACATGCTCATCTAGTGATCACTAGGACAATCAGAAGCTGTATTATCAGTTTGGAAAACACAAAACAGACGAGGGAGCCAGGAATGCTTGGAGAATGGAGTAGGACCAGAGCTCAGCACTCTAAGTGCTCATAAGTAACTTCTAGATCCCAGCATTTGAAAGTGCCAGATGTGGGATTTGAATCCATTTCTGTCTAAACATAGGGATTAAGCTCTTGACTGCCACATTTTGTGCTCTCTAACACTGCTGGGGCCCTATGGGTCAGAGCAAGCTTCATCTGGCATGATGCTGATGTGTAGACTTTGGAAGAGATTTTCAGTTCAGTAAACTCTTGAGAAGAAGAGCCTCAACCTTCCACGTAGCATATACTGTCTCTCATGCTGACATCTGGCCTAATTATGGCTTTTAGAGCAATAGGAAGTTGGTGATAAGTGCCTGTGCATCTTCCTTCCACACATCGCTGGGTCGTGGTTACAGGCAGAGTGGGAAGCTGTCTGTAAGGATTGCCTGGAGGCCTGTCTCCAGTCCACTCAGCTTAAGTGAGCAGCCTTACTGGTTCCTTTTGGAGCTGACATAACAAGGCAAAGAGAGTTTTCGGGGGGGTGGGCAGAAGGGAGCTACGCATGAACGCAGGCTAGTGACTTCCTGACCATCCATCAGTGTCCAGCTAGCTCTGCCACTCCCTCTACAAATACACTAATGCCACTCCTTTGATTGCACTGAATTGCTTTGTGGCCAAAGGTCTAAAGATCCCCGTGCCCAAAGCCCCCTAGTATTTGCCTCAAAATGCAGCTGTTCTTCTAAAGGAAGATTTAGATCGTGGGAGGCTTAGCAACTCACTGCCTCTTGACAACCTCTTGAAGTGGCTTTGAACTTTCTCTCCTCTTTATGGATGAAGAAGTCAAGGCCTTGAGATGTTATATAACTTACCCAAACTCATACAGCTGGTAAGCAGAAGAGCTGGAGCTCTACCACTGATCAACGGGCTGTGGAACTACATGTCATAGAAATGAATATGCATGGCCAATCCCCAAGTGCTGGTTCTTCTGTATAACCATGCCTCAGTGTCCTCATCTGCACCCTGCAGTTGCTATTCAGATAGGGGTGTGGTTTTCCTAAAGCTACATCTCCCCAAATTGCACCTTCTATCTGCACCTGTATCCAGTGCTCCCTACTTCAAAGCCACCCAGCTCTTCTCCCCAAGATGTAAAATTGCACCTTGATCCAAGTAAAATGAGATGTAAGATGCTGGCAGGAGTAAGAACAGAGCTCAACAGCAGGCTTGCTCACTTTTCTCCCTGGTACTCTTGCATGCCAAGATGTGCTGCCTTCCTGGACCAGCTCCACCCCCAGATTCCGTTTGAGTGGGATGCCATGATGCAAGAAGCTGCAAGGGGAAGCCAGCTCCTCTTCAGCCCTTTGGGGAGCTCCTCTGTAATATAATTTTTTTCTCCTGCCTTTACCCTCAAAGTGCATCTTGGGGCCCCCTGGGAGAAGTCAGAAAGGTACATGGCTCACATCCTATCCTACCTGCCCCGTGGTCTGTGAGTCCCATCAGCAGAATGTGGAGTAAATCTCTGAAAGTCTCATTGTTGAACTATGCATCAGAGCCCCATTAGGACAGACTGGATGGTAGCTGAGAAGCAGCTGCAACAAAAGGATTTAATTTGAAGCAATCAATTCAACTGAATCATGGGAAGTCTGCTTGGAATCAATAAATGTGCCATATCTGTCTCTTGTCTCTACTCTCTCCCTTGCTGCCTCTAGTCAGGGGGAAATTGTCCAAAGGGACCAGGTTTCAGTACAGAGAAGTGTGGATCCTGCCAAATGCAAAGAACAAGGTGCACCCCAGCCCTGAAATTAACATCTCTCCATGTGCCTCTGTCTCTTACTTCTCTTCCCTCTCCTCCCTTCTTGGTCCTCTGGTCCCATATGATTCCCTTTTCTCTTTACAACCAGCTACTCATTTCCCTTTAAGAACCCCTTGATGGTTCTTGAGAATCTACATACATGCACATGCCAGTTTAACATGGAAATGCCTCATAGGCCTATGCTCTCCATGCTCGGAACCAGCTGCTGGTGATACTTTGAAGGTTATGATACTTTTAGGAAGCAAGGACTCTCTGGTAAAAGAAAGTAGGTCACTAGGGTCTTTGTAGGTGAGTAGCCTGGTTCCCAGGCCCACTATTCTCTGACTCCTGGTCCTCCAGGATGTGAGGAATTTCTACTGTAACCTACTGACTCGAGTTCTACCATGCGTTTCCTGCCATAAAGGATTTGAACTCATGAACCTGTGAGCCTTTAAGTTGCTTCCAACACACATTTCATCACAATGATGAAAAGGAACAGAACACATGAGAGTCTGTGTCAGTGTTCTAAGACTGTAAAAATGACTGTGAGAATTTGTGATGCTAGTTGTCTTAGTAGAGCCTAGATGGCATTGATCTTGGATCTGTCAAGGCTCAGAATGGTATCTGGTTCTAACAACTAAATACCCAGGAAGAATACCTGCGGCCCTCTAGACCATGTTCTGTCCAAGCAGGACCTTAGCTTGAATAAGACCGAGTTGCCTCCTTCCCCATCATGACATATCATGGTATTTTCCTCCACCGGGAGCCTCAAGGATGAGGGTCCCAATTGAACCACTCTCTTCTTGAGCATCATGCATAACATTCCCCAATGTAAACCTAATCCTGCAAAGGTGACCTCACCTTCTTCAGGTGGCCATCCATAAGGGACAATGACTGTGAAAATGCCAAAGAGTTTTCTTTTTTCTATCCATGTGTAGAAAGGAAATAGTAGTAAGTTCCTTGGGAGGTTAAACATAGAGACAGGAGCACTTCTACTTTGGCATATACTCTCCTGATTTCAGAGCATTCATTCATCATGGTGTGAAGAGTGTGACAGAGCATCACACTAGTACCACAGCAGTCAGTAAGCAGAGAGCTGTGATGCCTATGGACACCAACTTTCTCCTCTTTCCTTTGGTGTACTTTCTGAGCCAGCCTTTGAGGATGCTGCTGCCTAATTTCATGTGAGGCTTTTCTTCAGTTAAACCTCTCTGAGAGTTCCCTTTCAGATACCAGGGAGTGTACTTCATTAATCTCCCAGGTGATCCTCAAGTAAATCAAGTAGGTGCTGACGATGAACCACTGGGCAAGATGGTTCTGTTGGTGAAACAGTTGCTACATGCACAGACATAAGCATTTGAATTTGGATCTGTAGAGTCAATGGAAAAGTCATGTGTAGCAGTGTACACCAGTGATCCCAGTGATGGTCAGGTAGAGACAGGTGGATCCTTGGAGCTCACGGACCTCACAGGCTAGCCAAATCTGCAAGCATGAGACTTTGTTGAAAGGGATATGGTCTGATATTGTCTTTGGGACTCTACATACACACATATACATGTATCACCTGCACCCACCTACCACATGTGCACACTGACACATGTATGCACCATCCTGCACAAAACTGGGCTCATCAACACTTTGTATGAATGAGAGAAGGAAAAGACTGTGGGGCCCTTAAGACCCTACATCTCCACTAGGAACTACTAACAGTAGATGTTTGCTGTGAGTATCATCTGCTTCATACTTCCATCAGTAACCCTATGCCCATGCCCTTGCAAGAAACCTGAAATAAAGTCAGAGTCATATACAGAGGAAGGCATGAAAACTGAAGGGGTCTTGTTGTGGAGAGGAACGGATCTAGGGAGGTGATAGGAAGCTAATGGGGGTGAAGATTCATACTTCCAAACCCTATTACATATGTGACAAAAACCTATTACATATGTGTGTGAAACAGGCAAAAATAAAAGAAAGGTAAAAAAATGTGGTTGAACCTTGTCTTAGTCAGGGTTTCTATTCTGGCACAAATCATGACCAAGAAGCAGGAAACGGGAGGAAAGGGTTTATTCAGTTTACACTTCCACATTGCTGTTCATCACTGAACGAAGTCCAGACTGGAACTCAGGCAGGTCAGGAAGCAGGAGCTGATGCAGAGGCCATGGAGGGATGTTCTTTACTGGCTTGCCTCCCCTGGCTTGCTCAGCCTGCTCTCTTATAGAACCCAAGATTACCAGCCCAGGGATGACACTACCCACAATGGGCCCTTCCCCCCTTGATCACTAATTGAGAAAATGCCCCACAGCTGGATCTTATGGAGGCATTTTCTCAACTGAAGCTCCTTTCTCTGTGATAACTCCAGCTGTGTCAAGTTGACACACAAAACCAGCCAGTACAAACCTCAAAACAATTATGCAAAAATATGAAATGAAAGAAGCCAAATAATAAACTCTGATAAGAAAAGGGCAGTGAGCACATGGAATAAGTGGTGTTAACATGGAATGGGTAGGGAGCACATGGGATGAGTAGCATGCACATGGGATAGGTAGGAAGCACAAAGGATTGGGTAGTGTGAACATGGAATGGGTAGTATGAACATAGAATGGTAGTATGCACATGGAATGGGTAGTGTGCACATAGAATGGGCAGTGATCAAATGGAATGGATAGTGAGCACCTGGAATGGGTAGATTTAAGGTTTTCATTACTATATATTTCTTCGATACAAAAATTTAAGTGTACAAAGCTTAGACCTAGTCCTTCTATAGCTGCTTTTTACAAACTGTTTCTAGATGATATACAAGTTAAGGGCCAGATAACACACTCATGTTTCTGAGTTAATTGTAAGGGTATTTTCAAGCTATTTCAATTAAAAATAACTGGGAGTAATTAAAGGACAACAGTCCAGACTACTTTGAATAGATAGTCTTCAAAGACATCAGAAATCCACAAAATGTGACATTTATGGGCCATTTTGTTATTAAAGATCATTTAACTAGAGACCTGTCTGCTCCTGACAGTACCCCTTTCTTGGATTCAAAGAAGAAACTGAGCATCTTTAATTCCAGGTGAGGTTGTACATTGTGGCGAGGTAGCCACTGGGCAGGAATTGCCTATTGTATTGGTCTACAGATCAATACCATCCAGGAAAACACAAGTTATACGGAATACTTGACTGACCTTGCTGAGACAGGGTGAGCAGTCCTTAAATCTTTTCTGCTTTACAAAGGTCCGTCAGATAGTTGTTCCGGGTGCTTTACAAAGGTCCGTCAGATAGATAGTTGCTCTGGGTGCTTTACAAAGGTCCGTCAGATAGTTGTTCCGGGTGCTTTACAAAGGTCCGTCAGATAGTTGCTCTGGGTGCTTTACAAAGGTCCGTCAGATAGTTGTTCCGGGTGCTTTACAAAGGTCTGTCAGATAGTTGTTCCGGGTGCTTTACAAAGGTCCGTCAGATAGTTGTTCTGGGTGCTTTACAAAGGTCCGTCAGATAGTTGCTCTGGGCCAGAAGGTGGAAGACAGATGCTTCAAGTTTTTGCGGATCGGGGTTGTCTGTCCAGGTAGACAGCTATCTCTACATTTTGTAGTTTTGGAAACTATGTTAGTGCTTCCTACAATTTCCCAGTAATATCTGAGTCACTCTAGGATTTCTGGTGGGATTAAAGACTGACCATAGTGTTTTAA